>NC_086450.1:7500-329992 GCF_028390025.1 Pseudophryne corroboree | reverse complement strand
TGAGACAAGCCACACTGAAGGACAAACCTAAAACTGTACAATGGTCACAAGAAATGTTAACTGCATATGAAAGTTTAAAATGTATGTTGATGAAAAGTCCGGCACTTGGCCTCCCCAATTATGTACTACCTTTCCATCTATATGCAAAGGACAATTGTAAAACCATGGCGGGGGTGCTCACACAGTTTCATGGAGGGAAGTTGCGCCCCGTGGCATTTTCTTCCCAAAGTCATGCCAGTGTCTGTGCAAGGTATGCCTGCCTGCCTCAGGGCTTTGGCAGCCTGTGCAATGGTTGCAGAAATGGCCACTACCCTCACTTTAGGCCACATCACAGTACTCCACACCACACATGATGTCCTGGCAATACTTAAATGCTTGCACACACAGCACATGTCAGCACAACGCCTTAGTGGATATGAAGTACTCCTTTTGAGTAACCCTACCCTTACCATCAAGTACACTGCTGGTTCTTCTGGCCCTGCACCCATTCTCAATGCCCTTTTAGGCTTGAAAGGTCCCGAGGATGAACCACCCGACCTACATGACTGTGCTGCTTCCATTGAAGCTGAAACTTCTCCCAGACTTGACATGTCTCCCGTTCCCATACCAGGCGCAGACATAGTTGTTGTTGACGGCTCATGTAGTAGGCCCAATGACAATACATACCAGGCTGGCTATGCCATTGTCACCCTCCCTGATACTGTGTTGGAAACCCTACCAATACCTTATCAGTCCGCGCAAGCTGCAGAACTCATTGCACTCATTAGAGCATGTCCCTCCCTTGACAACGTCCATCTGCTCACTCAACTTCAAGCTGCTGCGACTAATACTGATCTCTCCGACTGGACTTACCCAATTCTGCAGAAAAAATCCTAAATCAGGATTAATCTGCAAAGAGGGGAAACCCTGTATACCCCAGTCCAGTGCCCCTTTGCTCGTTGCCCAGTGCCGTGGTGTTGGTCACCGTGGTGAAGCCACAACACTCCTCCTACTAACCAATGATTTTTATGTTACTAATGCCAAATCACTTGTGGACCAGTATGTTAGCAGATGCATCACTTGCCCCAGGAACAACCCTAATAAAGCTAAACACCAGCATCTTGAATACCCCACAAAAGACTCTAGGTTACTCCCCATTTGAAATACTAATGGGCAGGCCTTTTCCTACACCCTGGGCTAAGAAACCACTAGTAATACAGGAAGGAGATCTAGAACTCAGGTCCCTGATAACAAAACTGAATGAAATTGAACATGAGGTTGTTTGTAAAAACCCTTTGAATCCACAGGAACCTACACACCCCTTTAAAGTCGGAGACAGAGTCGTGGTGAAGGTGCTCCCCAGGAACAAGAGCCCAGGAGACTTCACCTATGGTCCAGAGACAGAGGTCGTAGCAGTTACCCGGACAGCAGTCCTGACAGAGGAAAGTCCTACCTGGATCCATGCATCCCGAGTAAAAAAGGTTCCTAGACCAGACCTAGAGAGGGAAGCAAGTGATTCCAGTGAGGTACGAACCGGGGCAGACAGCCCTGACCTCCCACCTAGCGAAGACAGAAGAACAGAAAACGATGAAGAACCTGCCCCCTATCTCTATCCTGGGGATTATCTCGATAGCCCTACTGGCCCTCATTCACCTCACAATATGTGAAGTCGACATCACACAAACAGATGGGGTCCCCACCTTGTGGTACAATTCCTCCAATACACACGTAGCCACATACATCCTTGATTATTTCATGTTCCCTAAACTTGCTGACAACAAACACAATAAAAGCAACTGTTATGTCTGTGGCAAATCTAGGCCCCACCTAGGTACAGTGCCCCTTAATATACCCCTAGAACAGGAAAATTGTTTTTTCAGCCTTTTTAATGATCACCGATGACCCCACTCCTCCCTCTAATACTCCTGCTAATCGAAAGAAAAGAGCACTCCCAGGAGGTAGCTTTGACCCCCACGTATACATTGATGCTATAGGGGTCCCAAGAGGTGTTCCAAATGAGTTCAAAGCTAGAGATGAGGTGGCTGCGGGTTTTGAGTCATTGTTTCCTATAGTAACTGTAAATAAAAACGTAGCCTGGATTAATTATATATATTATAATCAACAAAGATTTGTTAATGATACCAAAGATGCTCTTAAAGGTATAGCTGAACAGCTAGAAGCCACTTCCCAAATGACATTCCAAAATAGAATGGCCCTTGACATGATTCTAGCTGAAAAAGGCGGTACATGTGTTTACATTAGTAAGGTGGAAGGCTGTTGTACATATATTCCTGACAACACTGGTCCCAATGGTAAGGTTACTTTAGCCATAAACAAGTTAGAAACCTTATCCATAGAACTTAAGAAAAATTCAGGTATTGATAACCCATGGAGCCAATATTTTGGATGGTTTGAAAATTGGAAACAGGCTCTTGTGCAAATAAGCATATTCATACTTGTAACTTTAATTCTTGTAGGCATTATAGTTTATTGTGTAATCCCCTGTGGAAAGAAACTTACCTCCAAAGGCATTGATAAGGCCCTGATGTACTATGATATAACCACCAGTCCTGTCACCTCCTCTGATAGTAAGGGACCCGACGATTATGTCCAATATCTCAAGAACTGGAGGAACAAGAAAGGAGCCTCACTCAAGAATCATGTCATATAATAATCATGATTCTAAGAGGGGATTGAAGGGTTAGCTCTTCTGTCTTTGTAAATATTACTTTTTATATGATCAATTTCCTTATAATAAGTATAGTGTAAAAGTGAATATTTCTACCTCCCTAATGAAGGGTTAAAACATGCTATATGAATTGTTATGTGTTTGAATAGACACGTACGCACTCTCTACAAGATGCCTTTGTCTGTTCATATAATATAAGGCTTGTGTGTGTCTTATCTTCAAGGACAATTACATACCAGATCAAAACTGTTACTTCTGTGTGTTACTAAAATATCCTGCATGTAATGTCGTATGCTACCTCTATTTATCCAATCATATGCTTGCACATATTGTATACACCCATGTTTCTTTTCTTTATAGTACGCTGTAATTTATTAAATAAACAGTGTGAATCTTTACTGCTTGTGTTGTGCATGTAACTGATAGCATGAAGGTTTACACTCCCAGACGTCTGAGAGGCCATCACATCGAGGGTTAAAGAATATAAGGGCAAATCCTTTCACTCTTCTACTCCCATCCTTCCTTATGACTACTACACCGAGCTTGCCCTCTGTTTTCCAGTACTACTCCCATCCTGCCTCTTACTTTCTACTCATACCCCCATCCTTCCTCTAATCCTCACTACTAATACTCCCAGCCTGTCTCAAAAGGTGGCAGAGTGTATGGAGCTCATGCTTCAGGCACTGGCTTCGTTGGTGGGTAATAGGCTAACCAGCCCTATCCCCTAGCCTCACAGTACAGTACCACCCTAACCACCACCCCCACCTTCGGAACCTCTCTCACTCCATGCCTCTCTTTCTCTCTCTCTTTCAATGCTCCTCTCTATTCCCCACGGCCCTTCTCTCTCTCTCCGCCATGTCTCCCCCCCCCCCCCCCACACCTATGCCTCTTTCTCTCTCTCTCCATGCCCCAGCCTTTCTCTCTGGCTCTGTGAGATATCCTATCTATCTATCTATCTATCTATCTATCTATCTATCATTTGTGTGTAAGTCTCTCTCTCTCTTTATATTTATATATATATATATATATATATATATATATATATATATTAAAGCACAATATTTGGGCAGCACTCCTTTCAAATAGTAATGATGCCGGTGCCAGCTTCAGATCCTCCCCGGCAAGGAGTTCAATACAACAGCAATTCACAAGCGGCACCCGGACCAATAAACTCACGATCGTGCATATATATATGTGGAAACCCCCCTATTAAAATCCTGTGTTTGCCCCTGCCCTGCCTCCCCAGTCACTTACTATCTCCTTGTCACCATTACCTCCCCAGTCACCCACTATCTCCCTGTCACCCCTGCCTCCCCAGTTACTCATTATCTCCCTGTACCCTTAGGGGTACTATTGTGTGGCCACACACCTTCCTTGTGAGACCACATCCTTTTTTGCAGCGCATTGTCACTTTATAAAGCTTATCCCATAAAGAGGCACCAAAATCTATAGTCGTTTATAAAAAAAAAAAAAAGTTTGGACTGGACCTGTGCTCACTTCTGCTCGGATGCTGTGCCTGGTCCCTCCCCCAGCCATGGGCTGTCCTGCTGCTGCATTGTGAGTAAGCAGAGAAGTCATGATAGACCCTCCCAGCTCAAGGACCATGCCTGCCTACCTCCTGCTCCTGTACTCCGACTGCCTCCCTCTATTCTTATTCCCCCGGAGGCGGAGCTTCTGTGCATGTACCTCGGGTCTTGTGGAAAGAGACAGAGACATCCTCCTTACAGGTAATTGCCTGTGGAGGCTGGGTCTTTTATAATGTAATGGTATGGAAAATTACTGACGTGTAATGCAGTGATGTAGTGTGTGGTCTTAGTGCTGTTACGTAATGTGTGTGAGGGGGGGCACGCTGAGTGATATAGTATGGGTAGGTAGTGTAGTGATGTAGTATGGGTAGGTAGTGTAGTGCTGTTACGTACTGTGGGGAGGCAGTGCAGTAAAGTAGTACAGAGGTGTAGTGATAGTGTGTGGAGAGGTAGCACAGTAATGTGGTGTGGGAAGGTAGCGCAGTACGGTGGTGCGGGAAGGTAGCACAGTAATGTGGTGTGGGACTGCAGCGCTGTTAATGTGGTGCAGGAAGGTAGAGCTGTAATGTGGTGTGGGAAGGTAGCGCGGTAATGTGGTGTGGGAAGGTAGCGCAGTAATGTGGTGTGGGACGGCAGCGCAGTAATGTGCAGCAGAAAGGTAGAGCAGTAATGTGGAGTGGGAAGGTAGCGCAGTACGGTGGTGCAGGAAGGTAGCATAGTAATGTGGTGTGGGACTGCAGTGTGCTGTAATGTGGTGCAGGAAGGTAGAGCAGTAATGTGGTGCAGGAAGGTAGTAATGTGGCGTGGGAAAGTAGATATAGTGCGGCAATGTAGTCTAGAGAGGTAGTGCAGTGAAATAGTGTGGAGTTGTACTGTGAGAAGGTAGAGTAGTTAAATACTGCAGGGTCGTCGTGCAGTGATGTAGTGTGAATAAGTTTCATAGTGATGTAGTGTGGGGAAGTAGCACTGTAATGTAATGTGAGGATGTAGCTTAGTGATGTAGTGTGGGGAGGTAGTGCAGTGATATAATATGTCACCACACACCCCTTACCCACCCGGGAACTTCTCTACGGCGCTGATCACACTACCTGTGATGGCACATAATAGGCCTTTTCTAAATCTCAGCTCCAGGCCCACGTGGATCTTAATCTGGCACTGGCCGCGGCGCAGGTGGAACAAAAGCTGCTGCGGCCACCGGCACAGATGTGTATGAAAGTGGTGCAGCGGAAGGCTTTCATAGCCCTCCCTGCGCCGCATACTCTCTGAGCTTCCTCTGCGCGTGATGTCATAGAAGTGCCACCTCGCCACAGCAGAGCCCAGATCCCCAGATGCCCTGACTCCGCAACACAGCATCTGGGCTGCCGGCCTGGAAGCTCCGAGATGGCTAATGTAACGGATAGAGTGGGTGATATCGTGGAGGGTAATGTCTGGACGCTGAATCAATGTAAAAGGTGACAGTGCAGTGCAGTGCAGTGGGTGTGCAGTGTCACTGACACTGTACAGCACTCTCACCTTTTACTTTGATCCCCCATTCACAGTACCTCCGGGCCCCATCCGCGGCACCCCCACACACCCCCCTCCACCACCCGCGGTGGATCCAGACCCCCTCCCCTGCCGCTACCCCACTCGCCACACCACAGCACCCGCCCCTCCCCGACCCACCGCACCCCCACCCGCAGCACCCACCCCTCCCCCACCCGCGGTGGCTCCGGACCCCCACCAGCAGCACCCACGTCTCCCCCACCCACACCACCACGGCACCAGCCCCACCCACGGCACCACCGCAACCGCCCCTCTCCCACTCGTGGCACCCCCAGACACCCACCCCCATCCGAGGCACCCCCGGACCCCCTTCCCCGCCACTTTTCCAACCACAGCACCTACTAGGCGATACATCAGGCCCTGCATGCGCTGTTCACGCTGTTGCAAGGGGGTACGACCCCTTAACCATCGCACGCCCTTTGTCCATGCAATATTTAACTACTCACACAATTATGATTGGAGGTAATACTCCATATAAAACAAATATTGCGTGCCACAAGGGTGTGCAAGGGTTAAGGGAGCGTAAAGGTGTGAAGAGCGCCCGTAGGGCGCGATGAATCACCTAGTGTGATATAATTACCTCTATTGAGATTGACCCTAAACACTACTACACACTGTGGTCTATATTTGTGTTTTGCATATATCCACGAGCGGGTTACTTCACGTATTGAAGACATTATCCTTGGAACATTTGTGACATAAAAAGATACCTTTATGTGTGGACGCCAGCATCCTTTATTGTGAGTCTCTGGTACGATTTCACACATCCTGAAGTTTTAAAGATACCTTGATGTGCGTCAGCATGCCTTTTATTTTGTGAGTTAGGGGTGTGTGCTCGTGTTACTTGTGAATTCCATCTATAAAAGATACCTTTATATGAGCAATTAACCTACTTACTATGTAAGTAAGGTACGCCCCCATATTATAATACCGGAGTCGCCATATGTTTTTTCCACGAATAATTAGAAAAATACAGCACTACACATTGGAGTTTATGTTTTGTTTTTCATACATGGACGAGAGATTGAAGCACATCATCTGGGGACTGAGAACTCTCCACGTGTCCACTAGCTAAGTATCACTGATTGGAATTACTCCTATCCCACCTCCACCCTCTTGGTAGCGCCAGCTTCCTCACATCCCCACTCACTCTGTATATCTGGACCATCAGGGATAGGTCCTAAAGTGAGGAGAGAAGGCAGCCACCTTTTCATGAAGCACCCATAAGGTCTTCAAAATACCACTTACTGTTTCGTAAATTGTTTGGGTGGAAGCCCCCACATCCCTCAAGCAGGACCTGTTTGACAGTTTCACACTAGGGGCGAGATGTAATGACGTCTGAGATCACCGGAGGTGCGAGATGTAATGGCGTCTGAGATCGCCGGAGGTGTGGGATGTAATGACGTCTGAGATCACCGGAGGTGCGGGATGTAATGGCGTCTGAGATCGCCGGAGGTGCGGGATGTAATGGTGTCTGAGATCGCCAGAGGTGCGGGATGTAATGGCGTCTGAGATCGCCGGAGGTGCGGGATGTAATGGCGTCTGAGATCGCCATAGGTGCGGGATGTAATATAGGGGCGTGGCTTCTTCATAGGGAAGGGGCATGGCTTCTTCAGTTATCCCCCTGTACTTGTGCCCCCAGTAGCTGTACCCCCAGTTAATTTTCCCCCAGTAGCTGTGCCCCCTGTAGTAGTGCTCCCAGTAGTAGTACACCTAGTATGTGCCCCCTGTAGATCTGCCCCCTGTAGTTGTGCCCCCTGTAGTAGCGCCGCTTTGAAACCCTAAAAAAACACACAATACTTACCAGCCTTGCTCCTGCTTCTGGACCGCTGCTGCTGTCTCCGGGCGCCGGCTCTTCTCTATGGGAGAGACATCATGACGTCTCTCTCATAGCAGCTCCGCACTGACACTAGGGGTCAATTTTGACCTTCAGCGTCAGTCAGCAACGCCGGCTGCAGCGGGCGCACACGGCGCTCGCTGCAGCTGGGGAGCCGGGAGGGAGGATTAGTAGCGGCTCTTGCCACGGCGGCGGCGGCGCCCTCAGGGTAGCAGCGCCCCGGGCAAAAAGCCTGCTTCCCCGTTGCAAGAGCCGCTACTGCCCATCACATTATTAAACATAAACAAGCAAATTTGTTTCACTTTCAAGAGATAAACATAAATAAAAAGTTTTCCAGTTTCAGCAGGGAACAGTAAGTATCAAACGCACAATATAAAAAACTGCGCTTATCTGTCCAATGTATGGAACCAGGATGGAATCATTGTCCCAATGCGTTTCATCAGCATCTGACTTCTTCAAGGGCATAGTAGGTAATGGCAAGGGAGCAGATATTAACAGGGGTCTGGAAAATAGGGGGCGGGCTTTAGTGATGTGTCACTTCCTGTGACATCATACACAATAGAAAACGGGATTTTAATACCTACCGGTAAATCCCTTTTTCGTAGTCCATAAGGGATACTGGGGTTTACTTAATATGATGGGTACAGAAGCCAGTGCACTTTAAATTTCTTCCACTGGGTGTGCTGGCTCCTCCCCTCTATGACCCCTCCCACAGGCAGTTAAGCAAAATAGTGCCTGAAGGAGAAAGGACATACTTGAGAGAAGGAACATAACAACGAGTGGTGAGATTCACACACCAGCACACCACAGCATAAAACAACCAGCACACCACAGCATAAAACAACCAGCAACAGCTAAACAGGCAACTTGAGGAAAAGATAAAACCTGCAGAGAAGTCAGCGCACTGAGGGGGTCATTCCGAGTTGATCGCTCGCTAGCTACTTTTAGCAGCCGTGCAAACGCATTGTCGCTGCCCACGGGGGAGTGTATTTTCGCTTTGCAAGTGTGCGAATGCCTTTGCAGCTGAGCTCTGCAAAAACATTTTGTGCAATATCTGAGTAGCTCAGGACTTACTCAGCGCTTGCGATCATTTCAGTTTTTTTGGTGCTGGAATTGACGTTAGACACCCGCCCTGCAAACGCCCGGACATGCCAGCGTTTTCCCAACCACTCCCAGAAAACAGTCAGTTGACACCCATAAACGCCCTCTGTCAATCTCCTTGCGATCGGCTGTGCGAATGGATTCTTCGCTAGATCCATTGCACAGCAATTATTCTCTTTGTACCCGTACGATGCGCGTGCACATTGTGGCGCGTGCGCAGTTTTGCCTTTTTTTCCAGATCGCTGCGCTGCGAAAATCTGCAGCGAGCGATCAACTCGGAATGACCCCCTGAGGCGGGCGCCCAGTATCCCTTATGGACTACGAGAAAGGGATTTACCGGTAGGTATTAAAAACCCGTTTTCTCTGGCATCCATAAGGGATACTGGGATTTATTTAATACGATGGGGACGTCCCAAAGCATCCTGAATGGATGAGAATGTGCGGAGACGCCTGCAGTACCGCCTGCCCAAACTGGGTAGCCACTTTGGCCAGGGTATCAAACCTGTAGAACTTCACAAAGGTGTTCTTCCCCGACCAGGTAGCAGCTCGGCAAAGTTGCAAGGCCGAGACTCCACGGGCAGCCGCCCAGGAAGACCCCACTGATCTAGTAGAGTGGGCCTTCAGAGACCATGGAAGAGGCAAGGCTACCAACACATAGGCCTGTTGGATAGTCAACCTAATCGAGCAATGGACTGCTTAGAAGCAGGACAACCCTTTTCTGCACATCATAGCACGAACAAGGAATCCGTCTTTCTGATCCGAGCCATTCTCTTGACATAGATCTTCAAGGCTCTCACAGCATCTAATGACTCAGGAGGAGCAGATGTACCAGAACTTGACGGGAGTACAATCGGTTGATTTAAGTGGACTGCAGAGACAACCTTTGGCAGGAACTGCTGTTTAGTCCTGAGCTCAGCTCTGTCTTCGTAAAAGACCAAGTAGGGACTTTTACATGATAAGGCCCCCAATTCTGAGACACGCCTAGCAGAGGCCAGGGCCAGCAACATCACCGTCTTCCACGTGAGGTACGTCTTCTACTGTCACCAAGGGTTCAAACCAGGAGGACTGTAGAAATTCCAACACCACATTCAAGTCCAAGGGTGCCGTAGGCGGCACAAAAGGAGGTTGTATGTAGAGAACTCCATGCAGGAAGGTCTGAACCTCTGGCAACATTGTCAATTTCTTCTGGAAGAAAATTGAGAGAGCTGAAGTCTGGACCTTAAGGGATCCCAGCTTTAAGCCCTTATCCATACCAGCTTGAAGGAAACATAAGAGACGTCCTGAGTGAATGTCCGCTGGCGGATATGTGCATTCCTCGCACCAAGAGACATATCTCCTCCAGATATGATGATAGTGTTTTGACGTTACCAGTTTTCTGGGCCAAACCATGGTTTCAATAACCTTCTTGGAAAGGCCCTTTCGAGCTAGGATGTTCTGCTCAACTTCCAAGTCATCAAACGAAGACGCCGTAAGTCCGGGTAGACAAACGGCTCTTGTTGTAGAATTTCTTTTCGCAGTGGAAGGGGCCAAGGGTCTGTCACGGACATACCCAGAAGATCTGCGTACCACGCCCTCTGAGGCCAATCCGGGGCAATCAGAATTGTCTGGACTCCCTGATTCGTTTGAGCACCCTCAGGAGAAACAGAATTGGAGGAAACAAGTAAACCGACCGATAAGGCCAAGGAGACGTCAGCGCGTCTATTGCCCTCGCTTGAGGGTCCCTGGTTCTTGAGCAATACCAGGGAAGCTTCTTGTTGAGTCGAGAAGCCATCAAGTCTATTTGTGGGCAACCCCACAAGTCGATGATCTGTTGAAACACCTGTTGGTGGAGACCCAACTCTCCCGGGTGGAGATTGTGACGACTCAGGAAGTCTGCTTCCCAGTTGTCCAACCCCGGAATGAAGATGACGGACATTGCTCTTGTGTTTCTTTCTGCCCAGTTGAGTATACTTGACACCTCTCAGATGCAGGCTCTGCTTTTTGTCCCTCCTTGTCGATTTATGTAAGCCACCGCCATGGCGTTGTCCGACTGAACTTGGATCGCTCGATCCCTGAGCAGAGGAGAGGCCTGAAGCAGAGCATTGAGGAGCCACCCATGGTGTGACTGAAGTTGGATAGTGCAGTCTATATAGAGCAATAAAAGCTCCCTGGATCTTGCTTTGAACAAGAGATCATCCAGATAAGGGACAACATTGACCCTCTGAACTCTGAGCTGGTGCATCATCTCCGCCATCACCTTCGTAAAGACCCTCGGAGCTGTGGACAGGCCGAAGGGTAACGCCCGAAACTAGTAGTGATCGTTCAAAAGGGTAAACCTTAGGTAAGCTTGGTGAGGTGGCCAAATCTGGATATGGAGATAGGCGTCCTTTATATCCAGAGAGACCGTGAACTCCCGTTCTTCCAGGCCCGCAATCACTGCTCACAGGGATTCCATCTTGAACTTGAAAACCTTTAGGTAAGGCTTCAAGGATTTCAGGTTCAGAATGGGCCTTACCGAACCGTCCAGTTTTGGTACTTCAAACAGGTTGCAGTAATAACCCTTTCCTTGTTGTTGTAGCTGCACTGGAACAATAACTTGTGACTGGACCAACTTCATTGGGAAGGAGCGCTGTCAAACTCCAGCTTGTAGCCCTGGGAAATAAGGTATCCTGGCAGGAATCTGCCCAGATGTGGCTGAAGTGACGCAGATGAGCTCCCACCTCGAGATCCCCCCGGGGTGAGGAGGCACAGACATGCTGAGGCTTTTGTGGAAGCTGCACTGGTGCTTGGTTCCAATGAAACTGCAACAGCAGCTGGTTTTATAGTCTTACCTCTGGTGCCTCGTGCCGCATTGGAGGCACCTCTGGCTCTTGACTGGAATCTAGCGGTCCGAAAGTTCTGAGTAGACAGTCCTGGGTAGGAACGCCTAGCTGGTGGGGCTGATAGTAGTTACAGTACCCTATAAACATTGAGGAGTGCTTCCTGCATATGAGGACTATCTAATACTAACAATACACAGTAAATAGGACACATTAGCCTTGTTTTTCATCTTTATTCACTCTTATTTTCATTCTTATTCACATTCTCTATATATTTGAATATTTCGCTTGATTAGAATTAAAGGACAATTTCAGTCTGTTAAATCATTAAATACATTATTTTCAGACAAATAAGTATTCACCTTTGCATTTGAGCCATCATTCGAGAATATATTAGGGGTTTTAATGAATTTATAATAAAGAATAATTTTTAAATGTAAGTGTATTTTGGGTTGTGTGCACCCTAGTCATAACTGATGTCTCTTCTCTCTCCCCTCTCTTTGGGGAATTGACCCTAATGTTTGTACTATGTTCATCCGATACGAAGAAAGTTAAGCAATCGAGAACTCCAAACAATGTGACATTATGGGCCGAATTCAATTAGCCGCAAAAATAAATAACGTGAATCGCTGTAAATCTGCAAAAAGGCCTAATCAAATTTCCGCAAAAAAATGGATTCACTGCAATTTTACCTTGAATTTCAATTCACTAACTCTGAGCAGGTGCTACACTTGGGTAAAATCCCTATTTTCTCTTACGTCCTAGAGGATGCTGGGGTCCATTTTAGTACCATGGGGTATAGACTGTTCCGCAGGAGCCTTCGGCACTTTAAGACTTTTTAACAGTGTAAACTGGCACCTCCCTCTATGCCCCTCCTCCAGACCTCAGTGTAGAAAATGTGCCCGGGAGACTGGATGCACACTAGTGGAGCTCTACAGAGTTCTGCTGGAAAAGACTTTGTTAGTTTTTTTCATTTTACAGGGAAGCTGCTGGCAACAGCTTCCCTGCTACGTGGGACTTAGGGGGGGGGGGGGGGGGGTAGGAACCAACTTCTCAGTTAGTTTAATGGCTCTGCTTCCACTGACAGGACACCATTAGCTCCTGAAGGGTACTGAACACAGCCCAAGCCTGGCCAGCGTTCACTCCCACAGCACTGCCGCCACCCCCTAACAGAGCCAGAAGGCTGGTGAGTATTTACCGGAGACCTGCAGAGAGGGGTCCTCCGGTCATCATAGCGGCATTAAGGTACCAGCACAGCGCGGGACGCTGCGCAAAAACATGTCTCTCAGCACAGGGTGCAGAGCGCGCGTGGGGGCGGCGCGCTCTGAGGGACATGATAAAATCCTTACTCGCACTGGCATTAAAGTACACACAAGGGAGCCGCTGGTGTACATACCCCTGCCAGTATAAATAATAAGATTTTACTTACCGATAAATCTATTTCTCGTAGTCCGTAGTGGATGCTGGGGACTCCGTCAGGACCATGGGAATTAGCGGCTCCGCAGGAGACAGGGCACAAAACTAAAGCTTTAGGATCAGGTGGTGTGTACTGGCTCCTCCCCCCATGACCCTCCTCCAAGCCTCAGTTAGGATACTGTGCCCGGACGAGCGTACACAATAAGGAAGGATATTGAATCCCGGGTAAGACTCATACCAGCCACACCAATCACACCGTATAACTTGTGATCTAAACCCAGTTAACAGTATGACAAACGTAGGAGCCTCTGAACAGACGGCTCACAACAATAACAACCCGATTTTTTTTGTAACAATAACTATGTACAAGTATTGCAGACAATCCGCACTTGGGATGGGCGCCCAGCATCCACTACGGACTACGAGAAATAGATTTATCGGTAAGTAAAATCTTATTTTCTCTGACGTCCTAAGTGGATGCTGGGGACTCCGTCAGGACCATGGGGATTATACCAAAGCTCCCAAACGGGCGGGAGAGTGCGGATGACTCTGCAGCACCGAGTGAGAGAACTCCAGGTCCTCCTCAGCCAGGGTGTGCCCTTGACCAAGTAGCAGCTCGGCAAAGTTGTAAAGCCGAGACCCCTCGGGCAGTCGCCCAAGATGAGCCCACCTTCCTTGTGGAATGGGCATTTATATATTTTGGCTGTGGCAGTCCTGCCACAGAATGTGCAAGCTGAATTGTACTACACATTCAACTAGCAATCGTCTGCTTAGAAGCAAGAGCACCCAGTTTTTTGGGTGCATACAGGATAACAGCAAGTCAGTTTTCCTGACTCCAGCCGTCCTGGAAATCTATATTTTCAGGGCCCTGACAACATCTAGCAACTTGGAGTCCTCCAAGTCTCTAGTAGCCGCAGGTACCACAATAAGCTGGTTCAGATGAAACGCTGACACCACCTTAGGGAGAAACTGGGGACGAGTCCGCAGCTCTGCCCTGTCCGAATGGACAATCAGATATGGGCTTTTGTGAGACAAAGCCGCCAATTCTGACACTCGCCTGGCCGAGGCCAGGGCCAACATCATGGTCACTTTCCATGTGAGATATTTCAAATCCACAGATTTGAGCGGTTTAAACCAATGTGATTTGAGGAATCCCAGGACTACGTTGAGATCCCACAGTGCCACTGGAGGCACAAAAGGGGGTTGTATATGCAGTACTCCCTTGTCAAATTTCTGGACTTCAGGAACTGAAGCCAATTCTTTCTGGAAGAAAATCGACAGGGCCGAAATTTGAACCTTAATGGACCCCAATTTGAGGCCCATAGACACTCCTGTTTGCAGGAAATGCAGGAATCGACCGAGTTGAAATTTCTTCGTGGGGCCTTCCTGGCCTCACACCACGCAACATATTTTCGCCACATGTGGTGATAATGTTGTGCGGTCACCTCCTTCCTGGCTTTGACCAGGGTAGGAATGACCTCTTCCGGAATGCCTTTTTCCCTTAGGATCCGGCGTTCAACCGCCATGCCGTCAAACGCAGCCACGGTAAGTCTTGGAACAGACATGGTACTTGCTGAAGCAAGTCCCTTCTTATCGGCAGAGGCCCTGAGTCATCTGTGAGCACCTCTTGAAGTTCCGGGTACCAAGTCCTTCTTGGCCCATCCGGAGCCACGAGTATAGTTCTTACTCCTCTACGTCTTATAATTCTCAGTACCTTTGGTATGAGAAGCAGAGGAGGGAACACATACACCGACTGGTACACCCATGGTGTTACCAGAACGTCCACAGCTATTGCCTGAGGGTCTCTTGACCTGGCGCAATACCTGTCCAGTTTTTTGTTCAGGCGGGACGCCATCATGTCCACCTTTGGTCTTTCCCAACGATGCACAATCATGTGGAAAAAACTTCTCGATGAAGTCCCCACTCTCCCGGGTGGAGGTCGTGCTGAGGAAGTCTGCTTCCCAGTTGTCCACTCCCGGAATGAAAACTGCTGACAGTGCTATCACATGATTTTCCGCCCAGCGAAGAATCCTTGCAGTTTCTGCCATTGTCCTCCTGCTTCTTGTGCCGCCCTGTCTGTTTACGTGGACGACTGCCGTGATGTTGTCCCACTGGATCAATACCGGCTGACCTTGAAGCAGAGGTCTTGCTAAGCTTAGAGCATTGTAAATTGCTCTTAGCTCCAGTATATTTATGCGGAGAGAAGTCCCCAGACTTGATCACACTCCCTGGAAATTTTTTCCCTGTGTGACAGCTCCCCAGCCTTTCAAGCTGGAATCCGTGGTCACCAGGACCCAGTCCTGAATGCATAACTGTGGCCCTTTAGTAGATGAGCACTCTGCAGCCACCACAGAAGAGACACCCTTGTCCTTGGAGACAGGGTTATCCGCTGATGCATCTGAAGATGCGATCCGGACCATTTGTCCAGCAGATCCCACTGAAAAGTTCTTGCGTGAAATCTGCCGAATGGAATCGCTTCGTAAGAAGCCACCATTTTTCCCAGGACCCTTGTGCAATGATGCACTGACACTTTTCCTGGTTTTTGGAGGTTCCTGACTAGCTCGGATAACTCCCTGGCTTTCTCCTCCGGGAGAAACACCTTTTTCTGGACTGTGTCCAGAATCATCCCTAGGGATAGCAGACGTGTCGTCGGAGACAGCTGCGATTTTGGAATATTTAGAATCCACCCGTGCTGTCGTAGAACTACTTGAGATAGTGCTACTCAGACCTCCAACTGTTCTCTGGACCTTGCCCTTATCAGGAGATCGTCCAAGTAAGGGATAATTAAGACGCCTTTTCTTTGAAGAAGAATCATCATTTCGGCCATTACCTTGGTAAAGACCCGGGGTGCCGTGGACAATCCAAACGGCAGCGTCTGAAACTGATAGTGACAGTTTTGTACCACGAACCTGAGGTACCCTTTGTGAGAAGGGCAAATTTGGACATGAAGGTAAGCATCCTTGATGTCCAGGGACACCATATAGTCCCCTTCTTACTGGTTCGCTATCACTGCTCTGAGTGACTCCATTTAGAATAGGTCTCACCTAGCCGTCTGGCTTCAGTACCACAATATAGTGTGGAATAATACCCCTTTACTTGTTGTAGGAGGGGTACTTTGATTATCACCTGCTGGGAATACAGCTTGTGAATTGTTTCCAATACTGCCTCCCTGTCGGAGGTAGACGTTGGTAAAGCAAACTTCAGGAACCTGCGAGGGGGAGACGTCTCGAATTTCCAATCTGTACCCCTGGGATACTACTTGTAGGATCCAGGGGTCCACTTGTGAGTGAGCCCACTGCGTGCTGAAACTCTTGAGACGACCCCCCACCGCACCTGTTTGTACGGCCCCAGCGTCATGCTGAGGACTTGGCAGAAGCGGTGGAAGGCTTCTGTTCCTGGGAATGGGCTGCCTGCTGCAGTCTTCTTCCCTTACCTCTATCCCTGGGCAGATATTATGGGGACGAAAGGACTGAGGCTGAAAAGACTATGTCTTTTTCTGCTGAGATGTGACTTGGGGTAAAAAAGGTGGATTTTCTAGCTGTTGCCGTGGCCACCAGGTCCGATGGACCGACCCCAAATAACTCCTCCCCTTTATACGGCAATACTTCCATGTGCCGTTTGGAATCTGCATCACCTGACCACTGTCGTGTCCATAAACATCGTCTGGCAGATATGGACATCGCACTTACTCTTGATGCCAGAGTTTCGCATATATAGAAATGCATCTTTTAAATGCTCTATAGTCAATAAAATACTGTCCCTGTCAAGGGTATCAATATTTCCAGTCAGGGAATCTGACCAAGCCACCCCAGCGCTGCCCATCCAGGCTGAGGCGATCGCTGGTCGCAGTATAACACCAGTATGTGTGTATATACTTTTTAGGATATTTTCCAACCTCCTATCAGTTGGCTCCTTGAGGGCGTCCGTATCTGGAGACGGTAACGCCACTTGTTTTTATAAGCGTGTGAGCGCCTTATCCACCCTAAGGTGTGTTTCCCAACGCGCAATAACTTCTGGCGGGAAAGGGTATACCGCCAATAATTTTCTATCGGGGGAAACCCACGCATCATCACACACTTCATTTAATTTATCTGATTCAGGAAAAACCACATGTAGTTTTTTCTCACTCCACATAATACCCTTTTTTGTGGTACTTGTAGTATCAGAAATATGTAACATCTCCTTCATTGCCCTTAACAAGTAACGTGTGGCCCTAAAGGAAAATACGTTTGTTTCTTCACCGTCGACACTGGAGTCAGTGTCCGTGTCGACCGACTGAGGTAAAAGGACGTTTTAACGCCCCTGACGGTGTTTTAGACGCCTGGACAGGTACTAATTGGTTTGCCGGCCGTCTCATGTCGTCAACCGACCTTGCAGCGTGTTGACATTATCACGTAATTCCTTAAATAAGCCATCCATTCCGGTGTCGACTCCCTAGAGAGTGACATCACCATTACCGGCAATTGCTCCGCCTCCTCACCAACATCGTCCTCATACATGTCGACACACAAGTACCGACACACAGCACACACACAGGGAATGCTCTGATAGAGGACAGGACCCCACTAGCCCTTTGGGGAGACAGAGGGAGAGTTTGCCAGCACACACCAAAAACGCTATATTATACAGGGACAACCTTTATATAAGTGTTTTTCCCTTATAGCATTTTAATATATATATACATATCGCCAAATAAGTGCCCCCCCTCTCTGTTTTAACCCTGTTTCTGTAGTGCAGTGCAGGGGAGAGCCTGGGAGCCTTCCCACCAGCATTTCTGTGAGGGAAAATGGCGCTGTGTGCTGAGGAGAATAGGCCCCGCCCCCTTTTCGGCGGGCTTCTTCTCCCGTTTTTCTGAGACCTGGCAGGGGTTAAATACATCCATATAGCCTCCAGGGGCTATATGTGATGTATTTTTAGCCAGAATAAGGTATTATACATTGCTGCCCAGGGCGCCCCCAGCAACGCCCTGCACCCTCCGTGACCGTTGGTGTGAAGTGTGTGACAACAATGGCGCACAGCTGCAGTGCTGTGCGCTACCTTCATGAAGACTGAAAAGCCTTCTGCCGCCGGTTTCTGGACCTTCAATCTTCAGCATCTGCAAGGGGGGTCGGCGGCGCGGCTCCGGGACGAACCCCAGGGTGAGACCTGTGTTCCGACTCCCTCTGGAGCTAATGGTGTCCAGTAGCCTAAGAAGCCAATCCATCCTGCACGCAGGTGAGTTGAACTTCTCTCCCCTAAGTCCCTCGATGCAGTGAGCCTGTTGCCAGCAGGACTCACTGAAAATAAGAAACCTAAAAACTTTTTCTAAGCAGCTCCTTAAGAGAGCCACCTAGATTGCACCCTGCTCGGACGGGCACAAAAACCTAACTGAGGCTTGGAGGAGGGTCATGGGGGGAGGAGCCAGTACACACCACCTGATCCTAAAGCTTTAGTTTTGTGCCCTGTCTCCTGCGGAGCCGCTAATTCCCATGGTCCTGACGGAGTCCCCAGCATCCACTTAGGACGTCAGAGAAATTATATTACTGTGGCTGAACAGCACCATTACAGGGGGCGGGGCTTCTCCTCAGACTTGCTAGTAACACTCAAAGAGAAAAAGATTTAGTCTAGGCGCTGACTTAATTAGGGAGAATTTCCCACTTATTTCTGGGTGTACTGCTGCTTCAAAAAAGGAGATCACTGATTCTCCCAAAAAAGTACCACCAAACAAAAATAATTGAAGCGCTATACACCAGAATATATTTTATAAATTTAATCTCACATTAGACAAGCACATAAACAAACACTAAACACACGGCCGGTGTATAAAAGTACTTAAAATGACAATTGCTTCAGAAAATAGTTATTACTAGACAGCCTAACCATTAGAAATAATCAAATAATTTTCTCTATTATTATAAAGCACCAGAATATTTAGACCTCATTTGATGATTGGTCAATGCACATTAGCAATTAATTAATCACAGCTCTTTAGTGATTCTCAGATGTGTCTTACTAGTCATCTGTTAATTGAAACCACAGTCCAGATAGAACAACGTGCAAACAGTCAATGTAAATGGATATTGAACTTTGTCCACAGCTGTTAATTAGATACTGCATGCATCGATGTATATTAGCCTTTTTAGTAAAGCCCAAAGCAAAAATTGAAATAAATTAATAATTGAGTCAAAGAACATCCGTGGTAGAGTGTAAAATCACAATTAGTATGGATCCAAATTAGTGCATTTCGATTTGTTAGTAATTAGCAGTTAGCAAGCACTCATATCTTGGTAAATACCCCGTCAGCACGGGTTAGTAGTGGACACTGGAATCTTGGTTGGCTTACTATGCATTGATCATCACCAGTGACTGCAGACTCCACTCGGAGACGATCCCCCCTCCAGCGGCAAAAAGTGCTGTATACCGCAGTAGCTTATCCGGGGTCCAGCCACACCAAGTCCGTTAAGTTGATGTCCCACCAATGGTCAGAAGGTCACAGCCGTGTATAAAGGACCACCTCTACGCGTTTCTCCGCCTTTAAACTCGGCGGCTTCCTCAGGAGTAATAATACCAGTGCTCCAGTCTATTCGTTTAAATAGCAAATCATTCTTCAATTTCCGGGCGCTCCAGCATTGTACACGCGCATTCAATGCGCTTCACTTGCGTGTCACCGCTCATCAGATTCTCCATACCGCTAATTAGCACATGCGCACTTCGTGCCCGACGTCTGTCATCCCGCTAATTAATACATGCACGATTCGTGCGCAGCATATGGTCAATGGTCAAAACCAATACTGATCCTGCAACATTATATATTACCAATGGTATATTAATATCCTTTAAATCAACACATATCTTACAGACTTCTCTAATCATTTAGACATTCCTTATTGTGTGTAAAAATTATTAGTATCCTGAATCTTGCCGGTAATATCTCCACGCTTCATATATATTGATAGGTATGATAACCTATCTAAAATAATATGTTAAAAAATGTTAAATTTATATAAAGAAATAAAATAATACCAAAAACACCATAAAAACCACTTGCATGCCGGAAAGGAGATTCATCTCCCCACCGACACACACCGTGGCTTAATATATGGGAAATTCCCCCTATTATAGCACATGATGTCAATGACCAAAACATAAACATATACAATTAAATAACTTGATCAAAAATATATATATATCTTGATCAATTATTTATTAATGAGCCCTATCTCTCTAATATCATACATCACTAACCACCAGGTATAATCTCAATAATTCAACACCAATATCAAGTCCATAATCCGATGTCAATAACTGATACTGTCAAAACCCCCAGAATTCAAGGAGTATCTTATTCCATCCTTGGTGTGAGGCATACTGGATACCCCGCATGAGACACTTGTTTATTAAATGTTGTTTAACTCCACTGTATCATTTAAACCATACGGTACCAGTGTCCCCAACCGGAATATCCAGTATGCCTCTCTCTTACAGAGGAGGCTGTAACGATCCCCTCCTCGAGCTGTTTTTCTTATCTGTTCAATACCAAACATCTGGATATTACTTAAGTTCCCAAATTCACAACTTGTAATATGGGCATAGAGACTTTGTTTCCTTGTTTTGTTCACTATATTTCTCTTATGCTCCATCAATCTATCATGTACCGCTCTGGTCGTACGATCCACATATTGTTTATTACAACCACAGATCAGTAAATAAATCACAAACGAGGACTTACAATTAATAAAATCCTTAATATCAAACGACTCTCCTGTATTCACGGACTCAAAGGTAGTCACTTTACGATGACAAAAAGAACAAGTCTGACATCTAGTATTCCCACATCTGTGGAAACCTAAAGGTTTCTCAGGTAGCCAACTCGGTGTATTATTAACAGATACCACATTCTTCATATGGCTTGGTGCCAACCTTAATTTAAGATTATCCGACCTTCTAAACGTTACCTTATCACTGCACCCAGACCCACCATTCAAGATATCATCCATTTTCAATAATGAATGGTTATTCTTGATAATCTTTCTAATTTCATAAGCATGTGAATTAAACTTAGTGACAAAATTAATTGATCTATCATTCCCCCCTGTCCGAGGTGTATCACCTTCCTTAACCATCTTACTCTGTAGTAACTGAACCCTATCAATCTGACAGACATCCCTGTATGCCTTATTGACTACGTCAAGGGGATAAACTTGTTCAAGAAACGATGTTTTCAATTTTTCTGCATGATAATTAAACATTTCTATAGAGGAGCTATTTCTTTTAAGTCTAATGAACTGGCCCTTAGGTATATTATTTCGCCATTTCTGTAAATGGCTACTCCCATAATTCAGATAACGACCTTGATCAACCTCCTTGGTAAAAGTACAAGTCTTTAGTTCATCACCCACAACCTCTAGAGCGATATCCAAATAGGAAATACTGGTCAAACTATATGTGTAAGTGAACTTTAAACCAAAACAGTTAGTGTTTAAACTATTCAAAAAAATATTAAGTGACTCCTCACACCCACCCCAAACAAAAAACAGATAATCTATAAACCGACAATAGAGGACGAGATCCGCGCCGAGTCCACCCCCCCCCCACACATGCTCCTCCTCAAAGCGGCCCATGTACAGGTTCGCGAAACTTGGCGCGAATCTCGTCCCCATCGCGGTTCCTTTCCGCTGTAAATAATAACTAGAATTAAAGATAAAATAATTATGATGAAGTACAAATTCGATGGACTGTTTTAAAAATTCACATAATTCTTTTGCTACTGATCGATCCGCTTTTAAATAATGCTCAACTGCAACCACACCTGAATCCTGGGGAATATTTGAATAAAGTGCCTTTACATCACAAGTGACTAAGTAATAACCCCTTTTCCACCGAATATTGTGAATAATGTTAAGAAATTGAGTGGTATCTTTAATGAAAGATTTTAAATTACGTACATATCCTTGTAAAAAGGAATCTACGTAATGTGACAAATTATTAGTAAGTGAGTTGACACCCGATATAATCGGGCGACCAGGTGGAGCAACTAATGATTTATGTATCTTTGGCAAATGATAATAGGTGGGTGTTACTGGGTGAACTGTAAATAAAAATGTAAAAGTATCCTTAAGGCCCCTACACACTGGTCGATGTATCGGCCGTTCTCTTGAACGGCCGATACATCGCGGGACCGTCGGCCAGTGTGTACGGGCGATACGTCTGTGAACTCCGTCGTTCACAGACGTATCGCGTCGGGCGCGCAGCACAGCTGACAGCCAATATATCTAACGATATATTGGCCCGTCGCTGTGTGTGTACGGGGCGGTCGTCCGACCGCCCGTACACATGCTGCGGCGGCCGGCGGTGATTGACAGGTGAACTGGGCGGGCGCGAGCGCACGCCCGACCAGTTCATGACGTCAGTCCCCCGACGGATCGGGCTGTGTGTATGCACAGCACACTGCCCGATCCGTACATAGATATATCTGCAGATCAATTGATCTGCAGATATATCTAATAGTGTGTACCCACCTTTAGATATCACTCCAGAGGTCATGGCCCGAGAAAGCATATTCTTTAACTTGGTCTGAAAGGCAACTGTTGGGTTGGTGGATAGCTTTTTATAAACAGTCTGATCATCTAGCTGTCTATACGCCTCCAGAAGGTAATCACTCCTATTCTCCTACTCTGGAGTACTATCCCACCCCCCTTATCAGCTGCCTTTATTACCAATTCCTTATCAGAAATTAGACGTTTAATAGCCAATCTTTCTCACTTGGATAAATTATCCTTAAAGTAGCTTTTCTCTGCCCTGTTACATAGAATCCGAAAATCCTCCAAAGTTGCTTTATAGAAATTTTCTACACAAGCTCCACGGTACTGTAAAACCAAGTTAAAGAATATGCTTTCTCGGGCCATGACCTCTGGAGTGATATCTAAGGATACTTTTAAATTTTTATTTACAGTTCACCCAGTAACACCCACCTATTATCATTTGCCAAAGATACATAAATCATTAGTTGCTCCACCTGGTCGCCCGATTATATCGGGTGTCAACTCACTTACTAATAATTTGTCACATTACGTAGATTCCTTTTTACAAGGATATGTACGTAATTTAAAATCTTTCATTAAAGATACCACTCAATTTCTTAACATTATTCACAATATTCGGTGGAAAAGGGGTTATTACTTAGTCACTTGTGATGTAAAGGCACTTTATTCAAATATTCCCCAGGATTCAGGTGTGGTTGCAGTTGAGCATTATTTAACAGCGGATCGATCAGTAGCAAAAGAATTATGTGAATTTTTAAAACAGTCCATCGAATTTATACTTCATCATAATTATTTTATCTTTAATTCTAGTTATTATTTACAGCGGAAAGGAACCACGATGGGGACGAGATTCGCGCAAAGTTTCGCGAACCTGTACATGGGCCGCTTTGAGGAGGAGCATGTGTGGGGGGGTGGACTCGGCGCGGATCTCGTCCTCTATTGTCGGTTTATAGATTATCTGTTTTTTGTTTGGGGTGGGTGTGAGGAGTCACTTAATATTTTTTTGAATAGTTTAAACACTAACTGTTTTGGTTTAAAGTTCACGTACACATATAGTTTGACCAGTATTTCCTATTTGGATATCGCTCTAGAGGTTGTGGGTGATGAACTAAAGACTTGTACTTTTACCAAGGATGTTGATCAAGGTCGTTATCTGAATGGGAGTAGCCATTTACAGAAATGGCGAGATAATATACCTAAGGGCCAGTTCATTAGACTTAAAAGAAATAGCTCCTCTATAGAAATGTTTAATTATCAGGCAGAAAAATTGAAAACATCGTTTCTTGAACAAGGTTATCCCCTTGACGTAGTCAATAAGGCATACAGGGATGTCTGTCAGATTGATAGGGTTCAGTTACTACAGAGTAAGATGGTTAAGGAAGGTGATACACCTCGGACAGGGGGGAATGATAGATCAATTAATTTTGTCACTAAGTTTAATTCACATGCTTATGAAATTAGAAAGATTATCAAGAAAAACCATTCATTATTGAAAATGGATGATATCTTGAATGGTGGGTCTGGGTGCAGTGATAAGTTAACGTTTAGAAGGTCGGATAATCTTAAATTAAGGTTGGCACCAAGCCATATGAAGAATGTGGTATCTGTTAATAATACACCGAGTTGGCTACCTGAGAAACCTTTAGGTTTCCACAGATGTGGGAATACTAGATGTCAGACTTGTTCTTTTTGTCATCGTAAAGTGACTACCTTTGAGTCCGTGAATACAGGAGAGTCGTTTGATATTAAGGATTTTATTAATTGTAAGTCCTCGTTTGTGATTTATTTACTGATCTGTGGTTGTAAGAAACAATATGTGGATCGTACGACCAGAGCGGTACATGATAGATTGATGGAGCATAAGAGAAATATAGTGAACAAAACAAGGAAACAAAGTCTCTATGCCCATATTACAAGTTGTGAATTTGGGAACTTAAGTAATATCCAGATGTTTGGTATTGAACAGATAAGAAAAACAGCTTGAGGAGGGGATCGTTACGGCCTCCTCTGTAAGAGAGAGGCATACTGGATATTCCGGTTGGGGACACTGGTACCGTATGGTTTAAATGATACAGTGGAGTTAAACAACATTTAATAAACAAGTGTCTCATGCGGGGTATCCAGTATGCCTCACACCAAGGATGGAATAAGATACTCCTTGAATTCTGGGGTTTTTGACAGTATCAGTTATTGACATCGGATTATGGACTTGATATTGGTGTTGAATTATTGAGATTATACCTGGTGGTTAGTGATGTATGATATTAGAGAGATAGGGCTCATTAATAAATAATTGATCAAGATAATAAGAATTTACTTACCGATAATTCTATTTCTCGTAGTCCATAGTGGATGCTGGGAACTCCGTAAGGACCATGGGGAATAGCGGCTCCGCAGGAGACTGGGCACAAAAGTAAAGCTTTAGGACTACCTGGTGTGCACTGGCTCCTCCCCCCATGACCCTCCTCCAAGCCTCAGTTAGGATACTGTGCCCGGACGAGCGTACACAATAAGGAAGGATTCATGAATCCCGGGTAAGACTCATACCAGCCACACCAATCACACCGTACAACTTGTGATCTGAACCCAGTTAACAGCATGATAACAGAGGAGCCTCTGGATAGATGGCTCACAACAATAACCCGATTTAGTTAACAATAACTATGTACAAGTATTGCAGACAATCCGCACTTGGGATGGGCGCCCAGCATCCACTACGGACTACGAGAAATAGAATTATCGGTAAGTAAATTCTTATTTTCTCTGACGTCCTAGTGGATGCTGGGGACTCCATAAGGACCATGGGGATTATACCAAAGCTCCCAAACGGGCGGGAGAGTGCGGATGACTCTGCAGCACCGAATGAGAGAACTCCAGGTCCTCCTCAGCCAGGGTATCAAATTTGTAGAATTTAGCAAACGTGTTTTCCCCTGACCAAGTAGCTGCTCGGCAAAGTTGTAAAGCCGAGACCCCTCGGGCAGCCGCCCAAGATGAGCCCACCTTCCTTGTGGAATGGGCTTTTACAGATTTTGGCTGTGGCAGGCCTGCCACAGAATGTGCAAGCTGAATTGTATTACAAATCCAACGAGCAATAGTCTGCTTAGAAGCAGGAGCACCCAGCTTGTTGGGTGCATACAGGATAAACAGCGAGTCAGATTTTCTGACTCCAGCCGTCCTGGAAACATATATTTTCAAGGCCCTGACTACGTCCAACAACTTGGAGTCCTCCAAGTCACTAGTAGCCGCAGGTACCACAATAGGTTGGTTCAGATGAAACAGTGAAACCACCTTAGGGAGAAAATGAGGACGAGTCCTCAATTCCGCCCTGTCTGAATGGAAGATCAGATAAGGGCTTTTACAGGATAAAGCCCGCCAATTCTGACACACGCCTGGCCGAGGCCAGGGCCAACAACATGACCACTTTCCATGTGAGATATTTAAACTCCACAGATTCAAGTGGTTCAAACCAATGTGACTTTAGGAATCCCAAAACTACATTGAGATCCCAAAGTGCCACTGGAGGCACAAAAGGAGGCTGTATATGCAGTACCCCTTTTACAAACGTCTGAACTTCAGGAACTGAAGCTAGTTCTTTCTGGAAGAAAATTGACAGGGCCGAAATTTGAACCTTAATGGACCCCAATTTTAGGCCCATAGACACTCCTGTTTACAGGAAATGCAGGAATCGACCTAGTTGAAATTCCTCCATCGGGGCCTTACTGGCCTCGCACCACGCAACATATTTTCGCCAAATGCGGTGATAATGCTTTGCGGTTACATCCTTCCTGGCTTGATCAGGGTAGGGATGACTTCATCCGGAATGCCTTTTTCCTTCAGGATCCGGCGTTCAACCGCCCTGCCGTCAAACGCAGCCGCGGTAAGTATTGGAATAGACAGGGTCCTTGCTGGAGCAGGTCCCTTCTTAGAGGTAGAGGCCACGGGTCTTCCGTGAGCATCTCTTGAAGTTCCGGGTACCAAGTCCTTCTTGGCCAATCCGGAGCCACGAGTATAGTTCTTACTCCCCTCCGTCTTATAATTATCAGTACTTTTGGTATGAGAGGAAGAGGAGGGAACACATACACTGACTGGTACACCCACGGTGTTACCAGAGCGTCGACAGCTATTGCCTGAGGGTCCCTTGACCTGGCGCAATACCTGTCCAATTTTTTGTTTAGGCGGGACGCCATCATGTCCACCTTTGGTTTTTCCCAACGGTTTACAATCATGTGGAAGACTTCTGGGTGAAGTCCCCACTCTCCCGGGTGGAGGTCGTGCCTGCTGAGGAAGTCTGCTTCCCAGTTGTCCACTCCCGGAATGAACACTGCTGACAATGCTATCACATGATTTTCCGCCCAGCGAAAAATCCTTGCAGCTTCTGCCATTGCCCTCCTGCTTCTTGTGCCGCCCTGTCTGTTTACGTGGGCGACTGCCGTGATGTTGTCCGACTGGATCAGCACCGGCTGACTTTGAAGCAGAGGTCTTGCTTGGCTTAGGGCATTGTAAATGGCCCTTAGCTCCAAAATATTTATGTGAAGTGATGTCTCCACGCTTGACCACAAGCCCTGGAAATTTTTTCCCTGTGTGACTGCTCCCCAGCCTCGCAGGCTGGCATCCGTGGTCACCAGGACCCAGTCCTGAATGCCGAATCTGCGGCCCTCTAGAAGATGAGCACTCTGCAACCACCACAGGAGAGACACCCTTGTCTTTGGTGACAGGGTTATCCGCTGATGCATCTGAAGATGCGATCCGGACCATTTGTCCAGCAGGTCCCACTGGAAAGTTCTTGCGTGGAATCTGCCGAATGGAATTGCTTCGTAGGAAGCCACCATTTTTCCCAGGACCCTTGTGCACTGATGCACTGACACTTGGCCTGGTTTTAGGAGGTTTCTGACTAGTTCGGATAACTCCCTGGCTTTCTCCTCCGGGAGAAACACCTTTTTCTGGACTGTGTCAAGAATCATCCCTAGGAATAGAAGACGTGTCGTCGGGATCAGCTGCGATTTTGGAATATTGAGAATCCAACCATGCTGCCGCAACACTACTTGAGATAGTGCTACCCCGACTACCAACTGTTCCCTGGATCTTGCCCTTATCAGGAGATCGTCCAAGTAAGGGATAACTAAAACTCCCTTCCTTCGAAGGAGTATCATCATTTCGGCCATTACTTTGGTAAAGACCCGGGGTGCCGTGGACAAACCAAACGGCAGCGTCTGAAACTGATAGTGACAGTTCTGTACCACAAACCTGAGGTACCCTTGGTGAGAAGGGTAAATTGGGACATGGAGATAAGCATCCTTGATGTCCAGAGACACCATATAATCCCCTTCTTCCAGATTCGCAATCACCGCTCTGAGTGACTCCATCTTGAATTTGAACCTTTGTATGTAAGTGTTCAAGGATTTCAGATTTAAAATAAGTCTCACCGAGCCGTCCGGCTTCGGTACCACAAACAGCGTGGAATAATACCCCTTTCCCTGTTGTAGGAGGGGTACCTTGATTATCACCTGCTGGGAATACAGCTTGTGAATGGCTTCTGCTGCAGCCTTTTTCCTCTCCCTCTGCCACGGGGCAGAAATGAGGAGTCTTTTGCCCGCTTGCCCTTATGGGGCCTAAAGGACTGCGCCTGATAATACGGCGTCTTCTTATGTTGAGAGGCTACCTGGGGTAAAAATGTGGATTTCCCAGCCGTTGCCGTGGCCACCAGGTCTGTCAGACCTACCCCAAATAACTCCTCCCTTTTATAATGCAATACTTCCATATGCCTTTTGGAATCAGCATCACCTGACCACTGTCTTGTCCATAACCCTCTTCTGGCAGAAATGGACAGCGCACTTACTCTTGATGCCAGTCGGCAAATATCCCTCTGTGCATCACGCATATATAGAAATGCATCTTTTAAATGCTCTATAGTCAGTAATATACTGTCCCTATCTAGGGTATCAATATTGTCAGTCAGGGAATCCGACCAAGCCACCCCAGCACTGCACATCCAGGCTGAGGCGATTGCTGGTCGCAGTATCACACCCGTGTGAGTGTATATACATTTTTAGGATATTTTCCTGCTTTCTGTCAGCAGGTTCCTTAAGGGCGGCCGTATCCAGGGACGGTAGTGCCACCTGTTTAGACAAGCGTGTGAGCGCTTTTTCCACCCTAGGGGGTGTTTCCCAACGTGCCCTATCCTCTGGCGGGAAGGGGTATGATGCTAATAACTTTTTAGGAATTAACAGTTTTTATCGGGGGAAACCCACGCCTCATCACACCCTTCATTTAATTCCTCAGATGCAGGAAAAACTACCGGCAGTTTTTTCTCACCCAACATAATACCCTTTTTAGTGGTACTGGTATTATCAGAAATATGTAAAACATTTTCCATAGCCTCAATCATGTAACGTGTGGCCCTACTGGAAGTCACATTCGTCTCTTAATCGTCGACACTGGAGTCAGTATCCGTGTCGGCGTCTGTATCTGCCATCTGAGGTAACGGGCGTTTTAGAGCCCCTGATGGCTTTTGAGACACCTGGACAGGCACAAGCTGAGTAGCCGGCTGTCTCATGTCATCAATCTTTTGTAAAGAGCTGACACTGTCACGTAATTCCTTCCATAAGCTCAGCCACTCAGGTGTCGACTCCCTAGGGGGTGACATCTCCATTACAGGCAATTGCTCCGCCTCCACACCATTTTCCTCCTCATACATGTCGACACAATCGTACCGACACACAGCACACACACAGGGAATGATCTGATAGAGGACAGGACCCCACTAGCCCTTTGGGGAGACAGAGGGAGAGTATGCCAGCACACACCAGAGCGCTATATATATACAGGGATAACCTTATAGAAGTGTTTTTCCCCTTATAGCTGCTGTTTTATTAATACTGCGCCCAATTAGTGCCCCCCTCTCTTTTTTAACCCCTTTCTGTAGTGTAGTAACTGCAGGGGAGAGCCAGGGAGCTTCCCTCCAACGGAGCTGTGAGAGAAAATGGCGCCAGTGTGCTGAGGAGATAGGATCCGCCCCTTTTTCGCAGACTTTTCTCCCGCATTTTTATGGATTCTGGCAGGGGTTAAAATACATCCATATAGCCCTGGGGGTTATATGTGATGTATGTTTGCCAGCCAAGGTGTTTTTATTGCTGCTCAGGGCGCCCCCCCCCAGCGCCCTGCACCCTCAGTGACTGCAGTGTGAGGTGTGTATGAGGAGCAATGGCGCACAGCTGCAGTGCTGTGCGCTACCTTGGTGAAGACTGATGTCTTCTGCCGCCGATTTTCCGGACCTCTTCTTGCTTCTGGCTCTGTAAGGGGGCCGGCGGCGCGGCTCTGGGACCAGACTCCGAGGCTGGGCCTGTGTTCGGTCCCTCTGGAGCTAATGGTGTCCAGTAGCCAAGAAGCCCAAGCTGGCTGCAAGCAGGCAGGTTCGCTTCTTCTCCCCTTAGTCCCTCGATGCAGTGAGCCTGTTGCCAGCAGGTCTCACTGAAAATAAAAAACCTAAAACTAAACTTTCACTAAGAAGCTCAGGAGAGCCCCTAGTGTGCACCCTTCTCGGCCGGGCACAAAAATCTAACTGAGGCTTGGAGGAGGGTCATGGGGGGAGGAGCCAGTGCACACCAGGTAGTCCTAAAGCTTTACTTTTGTGCCCAGTCTCCTGCGGAGCCGCTATTCCCCATGGTCCTTACGGAGTTCCCAGCATCCACTAGGACGTCAGAGAAATATATATATATATATATATATATATTTGTGATCAAGTTATTTAATTGTATATGTTTATGTTTTGGTCATTGACATCATGTGCTATAATAGGGGGAATTTCCCATATATTAAGCCATGGTGGGGAGATGAATCTCCTTTCCGGCATGCAAGTGGTTTTTATGGTGTTTTTGGTATTATTTTATTTCTTTATATAAATTTAACATTTTTTAACATATTATTTTAGATAGGTTATCATACCTATCAATATATATGAAGCGTGGAGATATTATCGGCAAGATTCAGGATACTAATAATTTTTACACACAATAAGGAATGTCTAAATGATTAGAGAAGTCTGTAAGATATGTGTTGATTTGAAGGATATTAATATACCATTGGAAATATATAATGTTGCAGGTGACAGAATTGGTTTTGACCATTGACCATATGCTGCGCACGAATCGTGCATGTATTAATTAGCGGGATGACAGACGTCGGGCACGAAGTGCGCATGTGCTAATTAGCGGTATGGAGAATCTGATGAGCGGTGACACGCAAGTGAAGCGCATTGAATGCGCGTGTACAATGATGGAGCGCCCGGAAATTGAAGAATGATTTGCTATTTAAACGAATAGACGGGAGCACTGGTATTATTACTCCTGAGGAAGCCGCCGAGTTTAAAGGCGGAGAAACGCGTAGAGGTGGTCCTTTATACACGGCTGTGACCTTCTGACCATTGCTGGGACATCAACTTAACGGACTTGGTGTGGCTGGACCCCGGATAAGCTACTGCGGTATACAGCACTTTTTGCCGCTGGAGGGGGGATCGTCTCCGAGTGGAGTCTGCAGTCACTGGTGATGATCAATGCATAGTAAGCCAACCAAGATTCCAGTGTCCACTACTAACCCGTGCTGACGGGGTATTTACCAAGATATGAGTGCTTGCTAATTACTAACAAATCGAAATGCACTAATTTGGATCCATACTAATTGTGATTTTACACTCTACCACGGATGTTCTTTGACTCAATTATTAATTTATTTCAATTTTTGCTTTGGGCTTTACTAAAAAGGATAATTTACATTGATGCATGCAGTATCTGATTAACAGCTGTGGACAAAGTTCAATATCCATTTACATTGACTGTTTGCACGTTGTTCTATCTGGACTGTGGTTTCAATTAACAGATGACTAGTAAGACACATCTGAGAATCACTAAAGAGCTGTGATTAATTAATTGCTAATGTGCATTGACCAATCATCAAATGAGGTCTAAATATTCTGGTGCTTTATAATAATAGAGAAAATTATTTGATTATTTCTAATGGTTAGGCTGTCTAGTAATAACTATTTTCTGAAGCAATTGTCATTTTAAGTACTTTTATACACCGGCCGTGTGTTTAGTGTTGTTTGTTTATGTGTTTGTCTAATGTGAGATTAAATTTATAAAATATATTCTGGTGTATAGCGCTTCAATTATTTTTGTTTGCTAGTAACACTCAATTGGCGCCATTTTCTCTTCACAGAGACGCCGGAGCGCTGATCCTGAACGCTGCTTCTCCTCACACATCGCTGATACAAGTACCATGGTGTTATAGAGGGGAGGGGAGCACATAATTTATTGAAGTCTGCGGGCTTCATATTGGATATAAAGTACTGTGTTTGTATATATATATATATATATTCATTGTATGTAATACATATACGGCGCGTGGTGTGGACTGGCAATTCCCTCTGGGTCCCTCTGACAGACATTAGTGTAGGTCTGTCCCCAATAGCTTCCCTGTGTGTGAGTGGTGTGACTGTACACGTGTGTACCATGTCTAGAGAAAGCTCTTCCCCAGAGGAACCGATTTTGGAGGCACAAGATTGTTCTGAGCCTGTGTGGGTGAGAACGCTGCAGAGTAATATGGCTAAACTAGCAAAGAAATTCTCTGAGTCTGAAGAACAGACAAAGTATTGGAGACAGTCTGTGGAGGATGCTCTATTTGCTGATTGTTCCACATCATCCACTCGGGACCCCTCCAGTTCCCAGAAAAGGTCCCTGGCCCAAATTATGCAAAGGGACACTGACACAGATTCCAACACCGGCGTCGACACTGGGGATTTGAGGGGGGTAGACCCCAAACTGGCTAAAAGCATTCAATGTATTATAGTCGCTATAAAAGAGGTGTTGGAATTTCCTGACAACACTTACACCTGAGGAAAAAGATTATTTTAAATTAAATAAAAAATAGGTGATAGACACCTCAGTCTCGAGGTTGTCAAAGAAAATCATTTTACCTGCCCCAGGGTCAGCTTCATTAAAAGCACCTGCTGACTGCAAATTAGAGACAACTTTAAAGTCCATCTATGTTGCTACGGGTACGTTACTCAGGCCCACAACTGCTTCTGCGTAGGTAGGTAACGCAGTCTAAAAGTGGGCAGACAACTTGATTGTTAATATTGACACGGTCGATAAAGATGACATGCTGCAAATTCTAGGTCATATCAAAGATTCTGCAGGTTACTTGGTTGAGGCTATGAAGGACGTAGGCTTACTGGGCTCACGGGCCTCTGCTATGGCGATTTCAGCCCGCAGGGCGCTCTGGATCCGCCAATGGAATGCTGACGCAGAATCCAAAAGAAATATTGAGGCGCTCCCCTACAATGGTGAGGCCCTCTTTGGAGAGAAACTAGATGCCATGATATCAACTACTACATCTGGCAAGTCAGCATTTCTGCAGTCGGCAGCTGCACCGGCTAAAAAAAGCATATCATTCTCATACTATGCAGTCCTTTCGGCCCAACAAGTACAAAAAGGCTAAGAGTACCCCTTTTTTCACAGGAAAAGGGAGAGGAAAAGGTAGAAAACCTACACCACCGTCAGGCTCCCAGGAGCAGAAGTCAGCAACTACTTCTGCAAAAGCCACAGCATGACGCTGGGGCTCCTCTGCGGGAGTGCGATCGGGTGGGGGCACGTCTACTATTTTTCAGCCAGGTCTGGCTTCGCTCAGACCTGGATCCTTGGATTTTACAGATAATATCCCAAGGTTACAAGTTAGAATTTCAAGACCTTCCCCCCATGTCGATTTTTCAAATCAGCCTTGCCAGTTTCTGCTCAAGACGGCACAAATGTCTTGAACGCAATACACAAATTATGTCAAGACAAAGTAATTGCCTTAGTTCCTGCCGAACAAAGCAACCAAGGCTTTTATTCAAGCCTGTTTGTGGTACCGAAGCCGGATGGCTCGGTCAGACCGATTTTAAACCTAAAATCTCTGAATCTTTATTTGAAAAGTTTCAAAATCAAGATGGAATCCTTGAGAGCGGTGATTTCCAGCTTGGAAGAAAAGGAATTTCTGGTGTCAGTGGACATCAAGGATGCTTACTTGCATGTCCCCATTTACCCGCCACATCAAGCATACCTGAGGTTTGAAGTTCAGGACTGCCACTACCAATTCCAGACATTACCATTCGGGCTCTCCACGGCTCCGAGAATATTCACCAAGGTGATGGCGGAGATGATGGTTCTCCTTCGCAAACAAGGAGTCAACATAATTCCATACTTGGACGATCTCATAAAAGCGAGATCCAGGGACAAGCTAATCCAGAACATAGCGTTATCCCTGACGGTACTTCAACAGCAAGGTTGGATCATCAACTTTCCAAAATCTCAGTTGGAACAGACGATGAGATCATCATTTTTGGGAATGATACTGGGCACCGAGGTACAGAGAGTATTTCTACCGATGGAAAAGGCTCAGGAGATTCAGAGCATGGTCAAACAACTTTTGAGACCAAGAACAGTATCAATTCATCAGTGTATTCGCATGTTGGGGAAAATGGTAGCGGCTTACGAGGCGCTACAATTTGGCCGATTCCATGCCAGGGACTTCCAGTGGGACCTACTGGACAAGTGGTCCGGGTCACATCTCCACATGCATCAAAAGATAATCTTGTCAGCAAAAGCCAGAATTTCGCTCCTGTGGTGGCTACAGATGTCTCACCTCCTGGAGGAACGCAGGTTCGGGATTCAGGCCTGGATCCCGGTGAGCACGGATGCAAATTTCCGTGGATGGGGAGTAGTCACGCAAGGCGAAAGCTTCCAAGGAAGATGGTCAAGTCAAGAAACTTGCCTTCACATAAACATTCTGGAGTTGAGAGCTATGTACAACAGTCTTCATCAAGCGGCACACCTTCTTCAAGGTCGTCCCATACAGATCCAGTCAGACAATGTAACGGCAGTAGCTTACATAAACCGTCAATGCGGAACAAAAAGCAGAGCGGCAATGGCAGAAGTGACAAAGATACTTCTCTGGGCAGAAAGACATGCAAAAGCTCTGTCGGCAATTTTCATTCCGGGAGTGGACAACTGGGAAGCAGACTTCCTCAGCAGACATGATCTCCATCCAGGAGAATGGGGCCTCCACCCAGAAGTCTTTGCGGAGGTGGCAAGTCATTGGGGCATTCCTCAAGTGGATATGATGGCATCACGCCTCAACAAGTAGCTTCAGAAATATTGTTTCAGGTCGAGAAACCCACAAGCAATAGCGATAGATGCACTGGTGACCAAGTGGGTGTTTCAGTCGGTGTATCTGTTCCCTCCACTTCCACTTATTCCAAAAGTTCTCAAGATCATCAGAAGAACAAGAGTTCGAGCAATACTCATTGCTCCAGACTGGCCAAGGAGGGCTTGGTATCCAGATCTTCAAGAGTTATTACTGGAAGATCCTTGGCCTCTTCCTCTTCGCGAGGACCTGCTTCAGCAGGGGCCGTTAGTTTATCAGGACTTACCGCGGCTGCGTTTGATGGCATGGCTGTTGAGCGCCAGATCCTAGCCCGTAAGGGTATTCCCAATGAAGTCATTCCCACACTTATTCTGGCCAGGAAAGGGGTAACGTCCGAACATTACCATCGTATTTGGAGAAAATATGTATCTTGGTGTGAATCCAAGAAGTCTCTTGCAAGTTCAAGTTCAAGTTTATTGTCATCAGCCAAAGCAAGTTGACAGACGAAATTGCAATTATACAAAGCATCAAGTAGTAGCAGGCGGCAACATAAAACAAAACATAAAAATGAATCATTCATTTAACATACGTACAGCAGATGGGATAAAACTAACCCTAAAACGATTGGTACGAGTTAACAAAGTATGAAACCTCTTTCGGGATGGAAGTTTGTCAAAAAGCATACTAAAAGGATGCGCGCTATCTGATAAAATACACCTAGCTTTGCCTAAAACAAAGCCTATACAATTCATCAAAGCTAGGCAATGGCATGCCAATGATTTTACTAGCAATTTTCCTAATCCTCTCTAATGCCCATCGATCCTTTAAAGTGCAGCCACCATACCATGCCACGATCCCGTAACTAAAGGCCCATACACACTTGACGATAAAATGAACGACGTAGTTCATTTCAGCCCTCATCAACGACGTCGCTCATTATATCGTCAAGTGTGTATGCATCCGACGACCACCGATGCGCGGCCCCGCGGGACGTTAACGACCCTCGCTTATCTGTGGAGCATGTATGCTCAATTTCCACTATGGTCGTTACCGACCAGAGACGTCGTTAATTGTGTATGGTGTGAAAGACCAACGACCAAGCCACTGTTCACCAGCTCATTATTTTAATAAACTGTTCAGCTTGGATGCTTTAACGATGAATGGTCTATGGTCTTTGGTCTTTCGTCTTTGGTCTTTCGGCTTTCGTCTTTGGTCGTTGGTAGTGTGTATGCTCATGTCGTTTGCTCAGCTGTTCAAGGGAAGTCGTTAATGACGGTCGTTAACAATGTGTGCATCGTCAAGTGTGTATGGGCCTTTAGAATGCTCTCTATCGAGCACCTATAAAAGTTTAACATGGTCTGTTCACCAACACCTGCTGCCCTTAAACGCCGCAGGAAGAAAAGTCGTTGTTGAGCCTTTTTTCCTATCAGTAGCAGGTGCTCAGACCAAGTCAAACATGATGAAATCTGAATGCCCAAGAAACAGAATGAGGTAACCATTTCCACGTCCTGATCACCAACAAACACTGGCGATTTCAGCGGCTGCCTTCTCCAAAAATCAATAAACAGTTCTTTTGTCTTCCCGCTATTTAAGAATAAATGATTTTCATTACTCCAATCGACTAACTTCACAACTTCCGTCCTATACATTAACTCATCGTCACTAATTAACCCGACTACAGCAATATCATCCGCAAATGTAATCAATTTTACTGATGTGTCCGCTGATACACAATCGTAAGTGAACAGCGACTATAAGAAAGGGCTAAGAACACAGCCCTGGGGTACACCTGTATTAATTTGCGCCTCCCGAGACCTAATGCTGCCCATTTTAACCATCTGAGGGCGATTTGTCAAAAATGCTAAAATCCAATTACAAGTAAAACAATCAAGGCCTAATGCAGATAATTTATTTATCAAAGACACTGGAATCACTGTATCAAAAGCTGAACTAAAATCAACAAATAAAATCCTAACATAAACATTCCTCTCTTCCAAGTGAGACAAAGTAAAGTGCAGCAGTGAAATAATCGCATCATCAGTGCACCGATTCCGTCTATAAGCAAACTAGAACGGGTCAAACCCAGCAGAGAAAAAGGATTTAATATGATTCAATACCAGTCTCTCAAAACATTTCGTTATATGGGATGTTAATGCTATAGGCCGATAATCATGAAAACATTTAACTAACCCTTTCTTGGGGACAGGGACAATACTAGTCATCTTAAGACTCCTCGGCACTACACAGTGCATAAGTGATAGGTTAAACAAAACGGTCAGTATTCCACACAATTGCTCCGCACAACCATGAAGAACCCTCCCTTGAATGAGCACGAACCTCCCCATTTAGCCAAGGTTTCTCATGGGAAAAGGTTTTTATTTCCTTCCTCACGTAACACTCTCTGTACATGTGTTAATATAACAAGAAATCAGAGAAGCCAATAAATCAATCTCTATTGAGCCATTGATCAAACACTCTTCAAAAAGCAATTCCCAATTTGTAAATTCCAACATATCCTGCAACCTCATCATTGCACCATCAGGCCAGATAGTAACAGTTTTAACTACAGGCTTCACTCTTTTAACCTGAGGTTTATAAGTGGGCCGCAAAAATAGGGACAAATGATCAGAATTGCCGATATGAGGACAAGCAAAAGTCTCATAGAATAAACCTGATCTAATGTGTGCATACCCCGCGTGGGGACCAACACATACTTGTAAAATCTTGGCATAACTTTGTTAAAATCCGCCTGATTAAAATCACCCGCCACAATAAAGCATGCTTCAGCATAACTAGTCTGTAAAGAACCTACGGTATTAATAAGAATCTCCAAAGCCTGATTAACATTCGCACTAGGGGGTATGTAAACAACAACAATAACTATAACAGAAATTTCCCTAGGCAAATAAAAAGGCCTACACTTAACAATCAAATATTTAATATCCGTCGAACAATAAGTATCAATCAGAGTGGCGTCGACACACCACGAACTATGCATAAAAACACAAAGCCCACCACCCCTGCTTTTCCCAGAAGACAGAGTCCGATGCGCCCTAAATAAAATCCTGTCATCAATCGACACAGCTGAATCCGGAACAGAGTCCTATAACCAGGTTTCAGTAAAAATATATAATGAACAATACTTCAAATATTTCTTATTCGCACAATCCACGTGTAAATCGTCAAGCTTACTGGCTAGTGACTGAACGTTAGCCAAAAGCAAGCTATGTATAGGGGCCTCAATGAATACAGACTAAGTCTGACTTTAATACCGGCACGTTTGCCCCGCTTTTGCTTCCTCTCCCTCCTCTTCAGCCGTAACCAGCCAAACTTGGGGCTCCACAACCGAAAATAATAGTGTTTCCCTTTGCTGGGACGCTGTCTGCTCCCACCCCTCGAATAATCATAATTATGCCCATTCTGCACAGACTGAGGGAACATAGACACTCTCACATGCGATCCTGGGACAATCTTCCGGCAGTCCTGCGTTCCTGATAGCCTGGAGGTAGAGGGACCAGAACCAGGGAGACTAGATTCAAGACCCCCATCAGCACCCGCCGGCCCAACATCGCCAGTAGCAGAAAAGATAGACATATCCGCAGCCATAGGGATAGGACCGCTCACCGCCGCTCCCAGAGAGCCAGTACTCACAGAAGCCGCCGGGGTCAGCACAGCAGCACTACCACTACCCGCACTCACAGAAGCAGCCGGGGTCAGCGCAGCAGCACTACCACTACCCGCACTCACAGAAGCAGCCGGGGTCAGTGCAGCAGCGCTACCACTACCCGCACTCACAGAAGCCGCCGGGGCAAGCGCAGCAGCACTTCCGCTACCCGCACTCAGAGAAGCCCCCGGGGTCAGTGCAGAAGCGCTACCACTACCCGCACTCACAGAAGCCGCCGGGGCCAGCGCAGCAGCGCTACCACTACCCGCAGTCACAGAAGCCGCCGGGGCAAGCGCAGCAGCACTTCCGCTACCCGCACTCAGAGAAGCCGCCGGGGTCAGTGCAGAAGCGCTACCACTACCCGCACTCACAGAAGCTGCCGGGGCCAGCGCAGCAGCACTTCCGCTACCCGCACTCAGAGTAGCCGGCGGCGTCAGAACAGCAGCGATTCTGCTTCCCCTTCCAATCCATGATGCAGGGTAAGCCGTACCAATACACCGCGGCCTCAGTAACATCAGAGGCAACACCGGAGGCGCGGGCAGCAGCTCAGGAGGCAGCCGGAAACCCAGCAGCACCTCCCGGGGGTAAACCATCCCGCTGCTGCAACCCTCAAGCAGGACGCTGAGAACGCCCAGGACCACCAACACTCCTGTCACACTGCAGCCTCCACGGGCACGCACTCCGCCAGCACCAGAGACAGCATCCACACTGCCTTCAACCACAAGAGCAGGTACAGCCGCAGCGTATACACGCGCCGCCATCTTGGGGGATCAAGGTATCTCAAGGGATCAATTGCGGTGCAGTTTCAATTAGGACGACTTCTCCTATTTCTACAAGCGGGTGTGGATGCTGGATTCAGATTAGGATCTATCAAGGTTCAGTTTTCAGCCTTGTGAGTTTTCTTTCAGAAACAATTGGCTTCTCTTCCTGAGGTCCAGACGTTCATGAAGGGGGTTCAGCGCATCCAACCTCCCTTTGTACCTCATGCGGCGCCATGGGATCTTAGTGTGGTGTTGCAGTTCCTTAAATCGGACAGGTTTGAGCCTCTGCAAGAGGTGGAGTTAAAGTTTCTCACTTGGAAAATGGTTATGCTGTTGGCCTTGGCCTCAGGCAGACGAGTGTCAGAGTTAGGAGCTCTGTCACACAAGAGTCCTTATTTAATATTTCATGAAGATAGGGCTGAACTGAGAACACGTCAGCACTTTCTTCCGAAGGTTGTGTCTTTTCATATCAACCAACCAGTGGTGGTGCCAGTGGCTTCTGACTCCTCAGCCGTCTCAAAGTCCTTGGATGTCGTCAGAGCGTTGAGGACTTATGTTGCAAGAAAGGCTTGTCCTGGATCAGGGGTACCATTCAGCACGCTCATTCCACGGCAGGATTGCCGTTACCGACTTCGGTAAAAGCCCACTCTACGAGGAAAGTGGGTTCGTCCTGGGCGGCTGCCGGGGTGTCTCGGCTTTGCAAATCTGCCGAGCTGCTACTTGGTCAGGAGCAAACACGTTTGCTAAGTTTTATAAGTTGACACCTTGGCTGCTGACGACCTAAAATTTGGTCAGTCAGTTCTGCAGGAACATTAGCACTTTCCCACCCGTACTGGGAGCTTTGGTACATTCCCATGGTACTAAAATGGACCCCAGCATCCTCTAGGACTTAAGAGAAAATAAGATTTTAATAACCTAACGGTAAATCCTTTTCTCGTAGTCCGTAGAGGATGCTGGGCGCCTGCCCAGTGCTCATTTTTTCCTGCTGATTACGTTTATCTTTTTGCACACGTGTTTAGATATTGACAGCTGTTGCTGTTGCGTCATACATGCTGGTTGGCATGAGTTATGTTAAAGGCCATGTTAGCAGACATGTTTTGTATGGTGTGAGCTGGTGTGAATCTCGCCACTAGTTTATTAGTAATTCCTCTCTCGAAGTTGTCCGTCTCCTCAGGCACAGTTCCTATACTGAGGTCTGGAGGAGGGGCATAGAGGGAGGAGCCAGTTCACACTGTTAAAAAGTCTTAAAGTGCCGAAGGCTCCTGCGGAACCGTCTATACCCCATGGTACTAAAATGGACCCCAGCATCCTCTACGGACTACGAGAAAAGGATTTACCGGTAGGTTATTAAAATCCTATTTTAAGTAAAAAAAAATTGGCATTTGATACTGAACCTTTGGGACACCCCCCTGGAATGACTAATTAGGCACTTAGACGTTTTTCATTATTTGTAATTGCCCAATAAGGACATGTGATTTTTGGTGTGAAAAAGTGCAAAGTAATGGAAATTGGGGTACAATGTATGGGACAGATATATTGGGGTGCTTTATGAGTGGGACAAGTATTTTTAGGCTTGCAGGTGGGAGTCTGTTTCCATTTTTATTTTTATTTTTTAAGTTCCCTAAAATGACCCAAATATATACTTATAACCTTTTTTATGTACCCCAAATTTAATTTTAGGATTTATTTTGATGGGAAAAAAATAGCGATCATTTAAAAAAAAAAAAATGTATATAATAGCCATGACCCAATTTAAGTACCAGAAACACTTTTATTATAATCAATAATAAACTTTTATACTGTTATCCGATGTTAGTTTAGTTTTTATGGGGAGGTTCAGGCAGATTTAACCTTTCCTTTATACTTTTCACTGCCAGCAACAATTTCTGTGGTAATCCCATTTTCTGGAATTTGCAATTGAATGAGTTATCCCCGATCCCATGTGTTTTCGTGCTATTGCGGGTCCAATTTCGGCCAATCAAAACTGGATACCGCGATAATGACCATCGGTCATACATCGCAATATACGGCCGTTTTGATCAGCCGAAGCGACATTGGGGCTTATAGGGTACCGGGATCCGGTCGTTAGGTCGACAGTAAGTAGGTCGACATGGTTTCTAGGTCGACAGGGACTGTAGGTCGACGTGTTCTAGGTCGACATGACAAAAGGTTGACATGGTGTTTTTTTTATTTAAATTTTTTAAACTTTTTCATACTTTACGACCCACGTGGACTATGATTGGGAATAGTAACCTGTGCCAAGCGCAGTGGTAGCAGAGGGAGGCACCTTGCCCGAGGCACGGCGAGCAAAGCAAGCCATGCGAGGGGACATGGTGCACTAATTGGGGTTCCCTGTCACTGTACGGAGAAAACGACACAAAAAAAGTAAAAAAACCCCATCATGTCGACCTAGAGTCCCTGTCGATCTAGAGTCCCTGTCGACCAATAATGGTCGACCTAGACACTGTGGACCTAAGTCTATTGTACCTAACATACCACACCGTAGGGTAAAAGAGAAATGACCTGGACCTTTGAGCTACAGACCATCTCCCCGTCTGGCTACACAATTGCTCCGTTCCTTTAACTACCAATTTGACATCATTTATATGTACGCTGAACTGCTAGATATTATAAACCCTCTGTAATCCTGGGCCACTAAGTGGTGTTTTACATGGTATTTATCTTATATGTTATCTATTTTTTACTCCTCAGTTTTAGATATTTTTTATTAATATAAACATGCATTACATTTCTCCGGTACAGTTATTGATACATAGAGACCTTTATTGCCATCATGCTTGAGAGTTACTAATTATTCAATTATATCCATCCCTCTGGTATTGTCAATCCTTCAGATTATTAGTAACTAGAAATAAAGTGTAGAATACAATGTGGAGATGTGCGTTCCACCAAACAAGGAAACTGCAGCTATGGGGGTCATTCCAAACCGTTCGCACGCAGCGGTTCACCGCTGCACTGCGAACGGGTCGGAACTGCGCATGTGTGGCACCTGCAATGCACACGCGCGTCGTTGCCCAGCAACAGCCATCGCCGGGCAACGACCAGAAGAAAGTGATGGCTAGCGCGATTGCAAGAAGATTGACAGCAGGGCGGCGTTCCGGGGCGGATACACATCGTTTTCCGGCTGTGGAGATCCGAACGCAGGTGTGTCCAGGTGTTTGGAGAGCGGTTCTCTGACGTCAATTCCGGGACCTTCATCGCTGGATACATCGCACAGGGTAAGTAACTGCAAGGCTAGTCTTGTCCTGCACAAAACTTTTTAAGCATAGCAGGGCTGCACAAGCAAACGCAGCTCTACTATGCTAAAATACACTCCCCCATAGGCGGCGTCTAGTTGATCGCAGGAGCAGCACAAAGTTGCTAAGTGCGATCAACTCGGATGACCCCCAACATGCGCTCCACATCTAACACTCCCGAGCCGCACAGACTACACAAAGCCGGAGCGACAAATAACTGGAAGTGCGTCAGAGCTATGTGTTCCGCACATGCCGCGGATCCCGGAAGTGCGTCAGAGCTGTGTGTTCCATGCTGTGGATCCCGGAAGTGCGTCAGATCTATGTGTTCTGCACATGTGTTCCACGTCGCGGATCCCGGAAGTGCGTCAGAGCTATGTGTTCCGCACATGCGTTCCATGCTGTGGATCCCGGAAGTGCGTCAGATCTGTGTGTTCTGCACATGTGTTCCACGTTGCGGATCCCGGAAGTGCGTCAGAGCTGTGTGTTCTGCACATGCGTTCCATGCCGCGGATCCCGGAAATGCGTCAGAGCTATGTGTTCCGCACATGCGGTCCATGCCGCGGATCCCGGAAGTGCGTCAGAGCTATGTGTTCTGCACATGCGTTCCATGCTGTGGATCCCGGAAGTGCGTCAGATTTATGTGTTCTGCACATGCGTTCCACGTCGCGGATCCCGGAAGTGCGTCAGAGCTGTGTGTTCTGCACATGCGTTCCATGCTGTGGATCCCGGAAGTGCGTCAGATCTATGTGTTCTGCACATGCGTTCCAAGTCGCGTCCCGGAAGTGCGTCAGAGCTATGTGTTCCGCACATGCGTTCCATGCTTTGGATCCCGGAAGTGCGTCAGATCTGTGTGTTCTGCACATGTGTTCCATGCCGCGGATCCTGGAAGTGCGTCAGAGCTATGTGTTCCGCACATGTGTTCCATGCTTTGGATCCCGGAAGTGCGTCAGATCTATGTGTTCTGCACATGCGTTCCATGCTGTGGATCCCGGAAGTGTGTCAGAGCTGTGTGTTCTGCACATGCGTTCCATGCTGTGGATCCCGGAAGTGTGTCAGATCTATGTGTTCTGCACATGCGTTCCATGCTGTGGATCACGGAAGTGCATCAGATCTATGTGTTCTGCACATGTGTTCCACGTCGCGGATCCCGGAAGTGTGTCAGAGCTATGTGTTCTGCACGTGCGTTCCATGCTGCGGATCCCGGAAGTGCGTCAGATCTATGTGTTCCGCACATGCGTTCCATGCTTTGGATCCCGGAAGTGCGTCAGATCTATGTGTTCTGCACGTGTTCCATGCAGCGGATCCCGGAAGTGCGTCAGATCTATGTGTTCTGCACATGCGTTCCATGCAGCGGATCCCGGAAGTGCGTCAGATCTATGTGTTCTGCACATGCGTTCCATGTCGCGGATCCCGGAAGTGCATCAGATCTAGGTGTTCTGCATATGCGTTCCACGTCGCGGATCCCGGAAGTGCATCAGATCTAGGTGTTCTGCATATGCGTTCCACATCGCGTATCCCGGAAGTGTGTCAGATCTATGTGTTCTGCATATGCGTTCCACGTCGCGGATCCCGGAAGTGCATCAGATCTAGGTGTTCTGCATATGCGTTCCACATCGCATATCCCGGAAGTGTGTCAGATCTATGTGTTCTGCATGTGCGTTCCATGCTGTGGATCCCGGAAGTGCATCAGATCTAGGTGTTCTGCATATGCGTTCCACATCGCGTATCCCGGAAGTGTGTCAGATCTATGTGTTCTGCATATGCGTTCCACGTCGCGGATCCCGGAAGTGCATCAGATCTAGGTGTTCTGCACATGCGTTCCATGCTGTGGATCCCGGAAGTGCATCAGATCTAGGTGTTCTGCATATGCGTTCCACATCGCGTATCCCGGAAGTGTGTCAGATCTATGTGTTCTGCATATGCGTTCCAAGTCGCGGATCCCGGAAGTGCATCAGATCTAGGTGTTCTGCATATGCGTTCCACATCGCGTATCCCGGAAGTGTGTCAGATCTATGTGTTCTGCATATGCGTTCCATGCTGTGGATCCCGGAAGTGCATCAGATCTAGATGTTCTGCACATGTGTTCCACATCGCGTATCCCGGAAGTGTGTCAGATCTATTTGTTCTGCATATGCGTTCCACGTCGCGGATCCCGGGAAGTGCATCAGATCTAGGTGTTCTGCACATGCGTTCCATGCTTTGGATCCCGGGAGTGTGTCAGATTTGTGTTCTGCACATGCGTTCCATGCCGCGGATCCCGGAAGTGCGTCAGAGCTGTGTGTTCTGCACGTGTTCCATATCGCGTCCCGGAAGTGCGTCAGAGCTGTGTGTTCCGCATATGCATTCTATGCCGCGGATCCCGGAAGTGCATCAGATCTAGGTGTTCTGCACATGCGTTCCACATCGCGTATCCCGGAAGTGCGTCAGAGCTATGTGTTCTGCACGTGTTCCATATCGCGTCCCGGAAGTGCGTCAGAGCTGTGTGTTCCGCATATGCATTCTATGCCGCGGATCCCGGAAGTGCATCAGATCTAGGTGTTCTGCACATGCGTTCCATGCCGCGGATCCCGGAAGTGCGTCAGAGCTGTGTGTTCCGCACATGCATTCTATGCCGCGGATCCCGGAAATGCATCAGATCTAGGTGTTCTGCACATGCGTTCCATGCCACGGATCCCGGAAGTGCGTCAGAGCTATATGTTCTACACATGCGTTCCATGCTGTGGATCCCGGAAGTGCGTCAGATCTATGTGTTCTGCACGTGTTCCACATCGCGTCCCGGAAGTGTGTCAGAGCTGTGTGTTCCGCATATGCATTCTATGCCGAGGATCCCGGAAGTGCATCAGATCTAGGTGTTCTGCACATGCGTTCCATGCCGCGGATCCCGGAAGTGCGTCAGAGCTATGTGTTCTGCACATGCGTTCCATGCTGTGGATCCCGGAAGTGTGCCAGAGCTATGTGTTCTGCACATGCGCTCCATGCCGCGGATCCCGGAAGTGCGTCAGAGCTATGTGTTCTGCACATGCGTTCCATGCCGCGGATCCCAGAAGTGCGTCAGAGCTATGTGTTCTGCACATGCGGTCCATGCCGCGGATCCCGGAAGTGCGTCAGAGCTATGTGTTCTGCACATGCGTTCCATGCTGTGGATCCCGGAAGTGCATCAGATCTAGGTGTTCTGCACATGCGTTCCACATCGCGTATCCCGGAAGTGCGTCAGAGCTATGTGTTCTGCACATGCGTTCCATGCCGCGGATCCCGGAAGTGCGTCAGAGCTATGTGTTCTGCACATGCGTTCCATGCCGCGGATCCCGGAAGTGCGTCAGAGCTATGTGTTCTGCACATGCTTTCCATGCTGTGGATCACGGAAGTGCATCAGATCTAGGTGTTCTGCACATGCGTTCCACGTCGCGGATCCCGGGAAGTGCATCAGATCTAGGTGTTCTGCACATGCGTTCCATGCTGTGGATCCCGGAAGTGCATCAGATCTAGGTGTTCTGCACATGCGTTCCATGCTTTGGATCCCGGGAGTGTGTCAGATTTATGTGTTCTGCACATGCGTGCCATGCCGCGGATCCCGGAAGTGCATCAGAGCTGTGTGTTCTGTACATGCGTTCCATGCTGTGGATCACAGAAGTGCATCAGATCTAGGTGTTCTGCACATGCGTTCCACATCGCGTATCCCGGAAGTGCGTCAGAGCTATGTGTTCTGCACGTGTTCCATATCGCGTCCCGGAAGTGCGTCAGAGCTGTGTGTTCCGCATATGCATTCTATGCCGCGGATCCCGGAAGTGCATCAGATCTAGGTGTTCTGCACATGCGTTCCATGCCGCGGATCCCGGAAGTGCGTCAGAGCTGTGTGTTCCGCACATGCATTCTATGCCGCGGATCCCGGAAATGCATCAGATCTAGGTGTTCTGCACATGCGTTCCATGCCACGGATCCCGGAAGTGCGTCAGAGCTATATGTTCTGCACATGCGTTCCATGCTTTGGATCCCGGAAGTGCGTCAGATCTATGTGTTCTGCACGTGTTCCATATCGCGTCCCGGAAGTGCGTCAGAGCTGTGTGTTCCGCATATGCATTCTATGCCGCGGATCCCGGAAGTGCATCAGATCTAGGTGTTCTGCACATGCGTTCCATGCCGCGGATCCCGGAAGTGCGTCAGAGCTGTGTGTTCCGCACATGCATTCTATGCCGCGGATCCTGGAAATGCATCAGATCTAGGTGTTCTGCACATGCGTTCCATGCCACGGATCCCGGAAGTGCGTCAGAGCTATATGTTCTACACATGCGTTCCATGCTGTGGATCCCGGAAGTGCGTCAGATTTATGTGTTCTGCACATGTGTTCCACATCGCGTCCCGAAAGTGTGTCAGAGCTGTGTGTTCCGCATATGCATTCTATGCCGAGGATCCCGGAAGTGCATCAGATCTAGGTGTTCTGCACATGCGTTCCATGCCGCGGATCCCGGAAGTGCGTCAGAGCTATGTGTTCTGCACATGCGTTCCATGCTGTGGATCCCGGAAGTGTGCCAGAGCTATGTGTTCTGCACATGCGCTCCATGCCGCGGATCCCGGAAGTGCGTCAGAGCTATGTGTTCTGCACATGCGTTCCATGCTGTGGATCACGGAAGTGCATCAGATCTAGGTGTTCTGCACATGCGTTCCACATCGCGTATCCCGGAAGTGCGTCAGAGCTATGTGTTCTGCACATGCGTTCCATGCCGCGGATCCCGGAAGTGCGTCAGAGCTATGTGTTCTGCACATGCGTTCCATGCTGTGGATCCTGGAAGTGCGTCAGATCTATGTGTTCTGCACATGCGTTCCATGCCGCGGATCCCAGAAGTGCGTCAGAGCTATGTGTTCTGCACATGTGGTCCATGCCGCGGATCCCGGAAGTGCGTCAGAGCTATGTGTTCTGCACATGCGTTCCATGCTGTGGATCCCGGAAGTGCGTCAGATCTATGTGTTCTGCACATGCGTTCCATGCCGCGGATCCCGGAAGTGCGTCTGAGCTATGTGTTCTGCACATGCGTTCCATGCTGTGGATCCCGGAAGTGCGTCAGATCTATGTGTTCTGCACATGCGTTCCATGCCGCGGATCCCGGAAGTGCGTCAGAGCTATGTGTTCTGCACATGCGTTCCATGCTGTGGATCCCGGAAGTGTGCCAGAGCTATGTGTTCTGCACATGCGCTCCATGCCGCGGATCCCGGAAGTGCGTCAGAGCTATGTGTTCTGCACATGCGTTCCATGCTGTGGATCACGGAAGTGCATCAGATCTAGGTGTTTTGCACATGCGTTCCACATCGCGTATCCCGGAAGTGCGTCAGAGCTATGTGTTCTGCACATGCGTTCCATGCCGCGGATCCCGGAAGTGCGTCAGAGCTATGTGTTCTGCACATGCGTTCCATGCTGTGGATCCTGGAAGTGCGTCAGAGCTATGTGTTCTGCACATGCGGTCCATGCCGCGGATCCCGGAAGTGCGTCAGAGCTATGTGTTCTGCACATGCGTTCCATGCTGTGGATCCCGGAAGTGCGTCAGATCTATGTGTTCTGCACATGCGTTCCATGCCGCGGATCCCGGAAGTGCGTCAGAGCTATGTGTTCTGCACATGCGTTCCAGGCTGTGGATCCCGGAAGTGCGTCAGAGCTATGTGTTCTGCGTATGTGTTCCATGCTGTGGATCCTGGAAGTGCGTCAGATCTAGGTGTTCTGCACATGCGTTCCATGCCGCGGATCCCGGAAGTGCGTCAGAGCTATGTGTTCTGCACATGCGTTCCATGCTGTGGATCCCGGAAGTGCGTCAGATCTATGTTTTCTGCACATGCGTTCCACATCGCGTCCCGGAAGTGCGTCAGAGCTATGTGTTCTGCACATGCGTTCCATGCCGCGGATCCCGGAAGTGCGTCAGAGCTATGTGTTCTGCACATGCGTTCCATGCCACGGATCCCGGAAGTGCGTCAGAGCTATGTGTTCTGCACATGCGTTCCATGCCGCGGATCCCGGAAGTGCGTCAGAGCTATGTGTTCTGCACATGCGTTCCATGCTGTGGATCCCGGAAGTGCGTCAGATCTATGTGTTCTGCACATGCGTTCCACATCGCGTCCCGGAAGTGCGTCAGAGCTATGTGTTCCGCACATGCGTTCCATGCTTTGGATCCCGGAAGTGCGTCAGATCTATGTGTTCTGCACATGCGTTCCATGCCGCGGATCCTGGAAGTGCGTCAGAGCTATGTGTTACGCCCATGTGTTCCATGCTGCGAATCCCGGAAGTGCGTCAGAGCTATGTGTTCCGCACATGCGTTCCATGCTGCGGATCCCCGAAGTGCGTCAGAGCTGTGTGTTCCGCACATGCGCTATCATGCTGTGGATCCCGGAAGTGCGTCAGAGCTATGTGTTCCACACATGTGTTCCATGCTGCGGATCCTGGAAGTGCATCAGAGCTGTGTGTTCCGCACATGCCGCAGATCCCGGAAGTGCGTCAGAGCTATGTGTTCTGCACATGCGTTCCATGCTGTGGATCACGGAAGTGCATCAGATCTAGGTGTTCTGCACATGCGTTCCACATCGCGTATCCCGGAAGTGCGTCAGAGCTATGTGTTCTGCACATGCGTTCCATGCCGCGGATCCCGGAAGTGAGTCAGAGCTATGTGTTCTGCACATGCGTTCCATGCTGTGGATCCTGGAAGTACGTCAGATCTATGTGTTCTGCACATGCGTTCCATGCCGCGGATCCCAGAAGTGCGTCAGAGCTATGTGTTCTGCACATGCGGTCCATGCCGCGGATCCCGGAAGTGCGTCAGAGCTATGTGTTCTGCACATGCGTTCCATGCTGTGGATCCCGGAAGTGCGTCAGATCTATGTGTTCTGCACATGCGTTCCATGCCGCGGATCCCGGAAGTGCGTCAGAGCTATGTGTTCTGCACATGCGTTCCATGCTGTGGATCCTGGAAGTGCGTCAGATCTATGTGTTCTGCACATGCGTTCCATGCCGCGGATCCCGGAAGTGCGTCAGAGCTATGTGTTCCGCACATGCCGCGGATCCCGGAAGTGCGTCAGAGCTATGTGTTCTGCATATGTGTTCCATGCTGTGGATCCTGGAAGTGCGTCAGATCTAGGTGTTCTGCACATGCGTTCCATGCCGCGGATCCCCAAAGTGCGTCAGAGCTATGTGTTCTGCACATGCGTTCCATGCTGTGGATCCCGGAAGTGCGTCAGATCTATGTGTTCTGCACATGCGTTCCACATCGCGTCCCGGAAGTGCGTCAGAGCTATGTGTTCTGCACATGCGTTCCATGCCGCGGATCCCGGAAGTGCGTCAGAGCTATGTGTTCTGCACATGCGTTCCATGCCGCGGATCCCGGAAGTGCGTCAGAGCTATGTGTTCTGCACATGCGTTCCATGCCACGGATCCCGGAAGTGCGTCAGAGCTATGTGTTCTGCACATGCGTTCCATGCTGTGGATCCCGGAAGTGCGTCAGATCTATGTGTTCTGCACATGCGTTCCACATCACGTCCCGGAAGTGCGTCAGAGCTATGTGTTCCGCACATGCGTTCCATGCTTTGGATCCCGGAAGTGCGTCAGATCTATGTGTTCTGCACATGCGTTCCATGCCGCGGATCCTGGAAGTGCGTCAGAGCTATGTGTTACGCCCATGTGTTCCATGCTGCGAATCCCGGAAGTGCGTCAGAGCTATGTGTTCCGCACATGCGTTCCATGCTGCGGATCCCCGAAGTGCGTCAGAGCTGTGTGTTCCGCACATGCGTTCCATGCTGTGGATCCCCGAAGTGCGTCAGAGCTGTGTGTTCCGCACATGCGTTCCATGCTGTGGATCCCGGAAGTGCGTCAGAGCTATGTGTTCCGCACATGCGTTCCATGCTGCGGATCCCCGAAGTGCGTCAGAGCTGTGTGTTCCGCACATGCGTTTCATGCTGCGGATCCCCGAAGTGCGTCAGAGCTGTGTGTTCCGCACATGCGTTCCATGCTGTGGATCCCGGAAGTGCGTCAGAGCTATGTGTTCCGCACATGTGTTCCATGCTGCGGATCCCGGAAGTGCATCAGAGCTGTGTGTTCCGCACATGCCGCAGATCCCGGAAGTGCATCAGAGCGATGTGTTCTGCACATGCGTTCCATGCCGCGGATCACGGAAGTGTGTCAGAGCTATGTGTTCCGCCCATGCGTTCCATGCTGCGGATCCCAGAAGTACGTCAGAGCTATGTGTTCCGCCCATGCGTTCCATGCTGTGGATTCCGGAAGTGTGTCAGATCTGTGTCTTCCGCACATGCGTTGCATGCTGTGGATCCCGGAAGTGCGTCAGAGCTGTGTGTTCCGCACATGCGTTCTGTCGAAGTCAAAAATATTACATAAAAAGAACATACAAACTACACATATATGAGTCGCTATACTTGCAAATACGCGCAGCAATATATGGTAACACACGCATTTACACGGACATGCCACAGAGATGGATTCGATACTTATTTCATACAGTACATAACTATAATAATATCAAGCGCCAGACATCATGATGATTTAAAATGATATAATGAAGTAATGTCATGTATGTGTATTATTTGAACGAAACCAGATACACCTGTCATATTTGGTATTAAAGCAAGCAGATTAATGTGTAGATTCATTTGATACTTGTTATTAAGTTGTAGGACATTGCAACAAATAATTATGATTAAATGTATAAAAGCTAAAATCACTTTTATTAGAACAATAGTAATGCAAATCCAGATGATGTGAGATTCAAAGCCATAGAACATGTGGTCCTGGGCGACAGAGGAGGAGATCGTGATAATAAATTAGCTAAAAGAGAGATGTATTGGATATACCAATTAAACACACTAACCCCCACAGGTCTTAATGAATATAATGGAATGTCAGGAACTGTGCACTGTGACACAAATATCGTACTGGCATTTCTTGGTTTTTCGTTTATGGACATAACAATGTACATAAAAATTATATTTATTTATAATTCTCTTAGTATATTATATATCTTATTCTCTTATCCTCTTTCGTTTATATCTGTTTTCATTTTAACTTAAATAGTTGGGACACTATATTTTATATAATACTGAGCATATATTTAAATGGTCCTAGATCTCATTTGCAGATTTTAGTATTATATGCATGTATTTATATTTATAAGATTAATGTTTTTAATACTGTATGAAATTATCCAAGAGATTATTTATCATTCCATGTTTTAGATTATGTTTTATGAGATTATTATGGTTTAATATGTTTGTACATATGCATTGCCAGGCATTCCCCATACGTCATTATACTAACAGAAAACGGGTTGTCATGGTTACAGCCATTTATAACAATAGAAGCACAGCATTATTCAAATGCATATAATAGCAAAAAGTGGAGGATTACACAACACTAATTAAGTGTACAATAACTTTATTCCACCTCTAATACATAACGGTGTCCTAAGGGCAAAAGTATTTCTGATATAATTTATCAACAACACTGCGAGTATACAGTGTTTACATCCAAATGACCACTTCCGGTCACGTGTTGCCCCTTTGCAAATAGGATATTAGCACTTCCTGTGTAGCGCAAAGCACTATGGGAAATGTAGTTTCCTGGCGCTCACACAGGAGTGACTATAACACTGTGAGTATGCAGTGTCTACATCCGAGTTACCACTTCCGGTCACGTGTTGCCCCTTTGCAAATAGGATATTAGCACTTCCTGTGTAGCGCAAAGCACCATGGGAAATGTAGTTTCCTGGCGCTCACACAGGAGTGACTACAACACTATGTCATTCGGGAGCATGCGCACGGGTCACTTCCGGTCGCGAGTGACCGGAAGTGTGCTCCAAAGGAGCGTTTTAGGGTATAAAAGAGTATGGGAATGCAGGGTGATGCACTGCAACCCCTGAGGAAGTCCCACAAAAGCTGTTAAAGGGACGAAACGCGTTGGGCCAGCTTCCACTACCTCTCCAACGACCTGTACAACAGATAAGCTTGTTATTACTTTTTAAATTGTACGATTCCATTTTTATATGATGTGTGTGATTAAAAATTGTGAAAAACTATATCACACTATCAGCTCCCTTTTCTTTCTGTTTTTTTCCATGAGAAAAAAACTTTCTTTTTAGAGGTACTATACTTTGTCAAGGATCACCTCATAGGAGCAGCATTCTTAAAAGGAGTGAGTTATTACCTTACTTTTTTATTTATTTTTAGCCACTTGGGTGTGATTCTGATTATTTATATTAGAAATCACATATAATATAGTGGTTTATTGAAACACTATAGGCACAGGGCACTTTATATAAAAAAATATTTTATATATTGGCACAAATAAGTCACAAGTCACTTTATAATATTAAGAGCATTTTGCTGACACAAATCTTCCCTCTCTGCCTATGTAAATTGTGTCTTAACACCTCACTGAGGGTGTTCATACATGGAGTAAGAGGACAAGGGAAGACGACCAATTAAAGATACCACTACAGGCACAACTTGATCATATTTCTGGTACGCATATATTATTGGTTATACACAGATGGAAGTTTCCACACCAAAGCACTGAAGGCGCAGAGACTTTATCCCTATTGAACATTTGTATTTATGACTCAGCGAAATATGAGTCAATAAGAAAGTCTATACTGCAGCCCCTACACTTGGGAGTGCTGTTTGGAATTGACGTGAATGGTTATGCACGAATTTTGTTTGATTAATTTATTCATTGTAAACGTTTAGGTATTAAGCGCTCGTTATACACCTTTTTTGCACAACAAATAATTATAATATTATAATTATGTATAAAAGCTAAAATCACTTTTATTAGAACAATAGATATTCCAAACAGGTAGTGGACAGGAAGCTCAGGCCAGCCCCTCAGACGTCCCCAAGGCTGAACCTGATCAGCACACGAACAAACCAGTGACTCATCATGAATGAGAGTCCCCTCCCCCAAACTAGATAACACATTGCTGATCACACAGGAGTTCAGTTCCTGTTTTGGTCTCAGAGTAGCTGTTTGGTACCAGACGATGATGGAGTTCCAGCATGATTTTACAGAGAGAGAGAGTGATATGGAGAGACTTTTATACGAGAAAGATATGGAGATGTATTTGCTGTATATGCTGGCCTGTAACTAACTGTATGTAACTGTAACTGTATGTAACTGTATGTAACTATGTATTAACTGCTTACTGTATGAGTTGTAACTATAGGTATACTGTACATTGTAATATATTGAATCCATATCCCTTTAATAACAAATATATACATCAATGAGCTTTGGAACTCAGATAATGTGTGGGTGTATTGTTTTCTCTTATGGGATGCAGTTTTGCGTTGTACAGCGCACTTTTATCGTATATGGTAATAAGATGCGCTTGGCGTCTGGAGTATATATTAGAGTGGGCATTTTAAATATTTGGGAGAAAGCAATTTGGAATTCACAGATGGGGGCTCTTACGGGATATCAGGGTCTTAATGATGCACTGTACATTACAAACGCGGCTGTAATCGAACGGCTCCGATGGACGAATAGCAACGCTGATGAAAATAACATCCACGTGTATTGTTGTGATATCAGTAAGCCAATGATATGAAATTTCAAGGGATAATGCATTTCTCATAATATTTAAGATGCTAAAATGTATTTTTATTGTTGCAAAACAAAGTTCAAATAATAAGATTTTACTTACCGGTAAATCTATTTCTCGCAGTCCGTAATGGATGCTGGGGACTCCGTAAGGACCATGGGGAATAGACGGGCTCCGCAGGAGACATGGGCACTTTAAGAAAGAATTTGGATTCTGGTGTGCTCTGGCTCCTCCCTCTATGACCCTCCTCCAGACCTCAGTTAGAGAAACTGTGCCCGGAAGAGCTGACAGTACAAGGAAAGGATTTTGGTAATCCAGGGCAAGATACATACCAGCCACACCAATCACACCGTATAACTTACCCAGTTAACATTATGAACAACAACAGAGCATCAGATTAACGCTGATGTAACTATAATATAACCCTTATTGAAGCAATAACTATATACAAGCATTACAGAAAAGTCTTCACTTGGGACGGGCGCCCAGCATCCACTACGGACTACGAGAAATAGATTTACCGGTAAGTAAAATCTTATTTTCTCTAACGTCCTAGTGGATGCTGGGGACTCCGTAAGGACCATGGGGATTATACCAAAGCTCCCAAACAGGCGGGAGAGTGCGGATGACTCTGCAGCACCGAATGAGCAAACACAAGGTCCTCCTCAACCAGGGTATCAAACTTGTAGAACTTTGCAAAGGTGTTTGAACCTGACCAAGTAGCCGCTCGGCAAAGCTGTAATGCCGAGACCCCTCGGGCAGCCGCCCAAGAAGAGCCCACCTTCCTTGTGGAATGGGCCTTAACTGATTTAGGCAGCGGCAATCCAGCCGCAGAATGAGCCTGCTGAATCGTGTTACAGATCCAGCGAGCAATAGTCTGCTTTGAAGCAGGCGCCCCAAGCTTGTTGGAAGCATACAGGATAAACAAAGATTCTGTTTTCCTGACCCTAGCCATTCTGGCTACATAAACCTTCAAAGCCCTGACCACATCCAGTAACTCGGAATCCTCCAAGTCATTAGTAGCCACAGGCACCACAATAGGTTGGTTTATATGAAAGGATGAAACCGCTTTTGGCAGAAATTGTGGGCGGGTCCGCAATTCTGCTCTATCTGCACGGAAAACCAGATAAGGGCTTTGATGTGACAAAGCCGCCAATTCTGACACACGCCTAGCCGAAGCCAAGGCTAGTAGCATGACCACCTTCCAGGTGAGATATTTCAATTCCACCGTCTTGAGTGGTTCAAACCAGTGTGATTTCAGGAAACTCAACACCACGTTAAGATCCCCAGGTGCCACTGGAGGCACAAAAGGGGGCTGAATATGCAGCAATCCCTTTACAAACATCTGAACTTCAGGCAGAGAAGCCAGTTCTTTTTGAAAGAAAATGGATAGGGCCGAAATCTGGACCTTAATAAAACCCAATTTTAGGCCCAAAGTCACTCCCGACTGTAGGAAGTGAAGGAAACGGCCCAGCTGGAATTCCTCCGTAGGGGCATTCCTGGCCTCACACCAAGCAACATATTTTCGCCATATACGGTGATAATGTTGAGCCGTCACGTCCTTCCTAGCCTTTATCCGCGTAGGAATGACCTCATCCGGAATGCCTTTTTCTGCTAGGATCCGGCGTTCAACCGCCATGCCGTCAAACGCAGCCGCGGTAAGTCTTGGAACAGACAAGGCCCCTGTTGCAACAAGTCCTGTCTTAGAGGCAGAGGCCACGGGTCCTCTGTGAGCATTTCTTGCAGATCTGGATACCAAGTCCTTCTTGGCCAATCCGGAACAATGATTATTGTTCTCACTCCTCTTTTTCTTATGATTCTCAGCACCTTGGGTATGAGAGGAAGAAGAGGAAATACATAGACCGACTGGAACACCCACGGCGTCACCAGTGCGTCCACAGCTATCGCCTGAGGGTCTCTTGACCTGGCGCAATACTTCTGTAGCTTTTTGTTGAGGCGGGATGCCATCATGTCCACCTGTGGCAGCTTCCACCGACTTGCAACCTGTGCGAAGACTTCTTGATGAAGTCCCCATTCTCCCGGGTGGAGGTCGTGCCTGCTGAGGAAGTCTGCTTCCCAGTTGTCCACTCCCGGAATGAACACTGCTGACAGTGCGCTTACGTGATTCTCCGCCCAGCGAAGAATTCTGGTGGCTTCTACCATCGCCACCCTGCTCCTTGTGCCGCCTTGGCGGTTTACATGAGCCACTGCGGTGATGTTGTCTGACTGAATCAGAACCGGGTGGTCGCGAAGTAGGGACTCCGCTTGGCGTAGGGCGTTGTATATGGCCCTTAGTTCCAGGATGTTGATGTGGAGGCAAGTCTCCTGACTTGACCACAGACCTTGGAAATTTATTCCCTGTGTGACTGCCCCCCACCCTCGGAGGCTTGCATCCGTGGTCACCAGGACCCAGTCCTGAATGCCGAATCTGCGGCCCTCGAGAAGGTGAGCACTCTGCAGCCACCACAGGAGATACACCCTGGCCCTGGGGGATAGGGTGATTAACCAATGCATCTGAAGATGTGATCCGGACCATTTGTCCAGTAGATCCCATTGAAAGGTCCTCGCATGGAACCTGCCAAAGGGAATGGCCTCGTATGATGCCACCATCTTTCCCAGGACTCGCGTGCAGTGATGCACCGACACCTGTTTTGGTTTCAATAGGTTTCTGACCAGTGTCATGAGCTCTTGAGCCTTCTCCATCGGGAGATAAACCCTCTTCTGGCCTGTGTCCAGAATCATGCCCAGGAAGGGCAGACGAGTCGTAGGAATCAACTGCGACTTTGGAATATTTAGAATCCAGCCGTGTTGTCGTAACACTTCCAGAGAACGTGCTACGCTGATCAGCAACTGCTCTCTGGACCTCGCCTTTATGAGGAGATCGTCAAAGTATGGGATCATTGTGACCCCTTGCTTCCGCAAGAGTACCATCATTTCTGCCATTACCTTGGTAAATATTCTCGGTGCCGTGGAGAGACCAAACGCAACATCTGAAATTGGTAATGGCAATCCTGTACCACAAACCTGAGGTACGCCTCATGAGGTGGATAAATGGGGACATGAAGGTATGCATCCTTTATGTCCAGAGACACCATAAAATCCCCCCCTTCCAGGCTTGCGATGACCGCTCTGAGCGATTCCATCTTGAACTTGAACCTTTTCAGGTATATGTTCAGGGATTTTAAATTCAATATGGGTCTGACCGAACCGTCCGGTTTCGGTACCACAAACATGGTTGAATAATAACCCTTTCCTCGTTGAAGGAGGGGAACCTTGACCACCACCTGTTGAAGATACAATTTGTGAATTGCAGCTAACACAATTTCCCTCTCTAAGGGGGAGGGAAATTGGTGAGAGGGCATCTCTTCGAATTCCAGCTTGTATCCCTGAGACACAATCTCTATTGCCCAGGGATCCACCTGTGAGTGAACCCACTTGTGGCTGAAATTTCGGAGACGCGCCTCCACCGGGCCTGGCTCCGCCTGTGGAGCCCCAGCGTCATGCGGTGGATTTAGTGGAAGCCGGGGAGGACTTCTGTTCCTGGGAACTAGCTGTGTTGTGCAGCTTCCTTCCTCTGCCCCTGCCTCTGGCAAGAAAGGACGCACCTCGGACTTTCTTGCCTTTTTGTGATCGAAAGGACTGCATTTGGTAATACGGTGCTTTCTTAGGCTGTGAGGAAACATATGGCAAAAAATTTGACTTTCCAGCAGTAGCTGTGGAGACCAGGTCCGAGAGACCCTCCCCAAACAATTCCTCACCCTTGTAAGGTAAAACCTCCATGTGCCTTTTTGAGTCGGCATCACCTGTCCATTTCCGAGTCCACAGGACCCTTCTGGCAGAAATCGACATTGCATTTATTCTAGAGCCCAGTAGGCTAATGTCTCTTTGAGCATCTCTCATATATAGGACAGCGTCTTTTATATGCCCCAGGGTCATTAATATAGTATCCTTGTCTAAGGTATCAAGTTCCTCAGATAAGGTATCTGTCCATGCTGCTACAGCACTACACACCCAGGCCGACGCAATTGTCGGCCTTAGTAAGGTACCTGAATGTGTATAAATGGACTTCAGGGTACCCTCTTGCTTTCTATCCGCAGCATCTTTAAGGGTGGCCGTATCCTGTGACGGCAGGGCTACCCTCTTGGATAAGCATGTTAAAGCTTTTTCCACCCTAGGGGAGGATTCCCAGCGTAACCTGTCCGTTGGCGGGAAGGGATACGCCATAAGTATCCGTTTGGAAATCTGCAGTTTTTTATCTGGAGATTCCCAAGCCTTTTCACATAACTCGTTTAGCTCGTGTGAAGGGGGGAAGGTCACCACCTGCCTTTTTTTCCCCATACATATGAACCCTCTTGTCAGGGACTGTGGTTTCCTCTGTGATGTGCAACACATCCTTAATTGCTATAATCATATAACGGATGGATTTAGCCAATTTAGGCTGTAACTTTGCATCATCGTAATCGACACTGGAGTCAGAATCCATGTCGGTATCTGTGTCAACAATTTGGGATAGTGGGCGCTTCTGAGACCCTGACGGCCTCTGCGACATAGGATCAGGCACGGGCTGAGACCCTGACTGTCCTAAGGTTTCAGCTTTATCCAACATTTTATGTAAGGAATTAACATTATCATTTAAAACCTTCCACATATCCATCCATTCAGGTGTCGGCGCCGTCGGCGGAGACACCACATTCATTTGCTCCTGCTCTGTTTCCACATAGCCTTCCTCGTCAAACATGTCGACACAAGCGTACCGACACACCACACACACAGGGGATGCTCTTTTTGAAGACAGTTCCCCCACAAGGCCCTCTGGAGAGACAGAGAGAGAGTATGCCAGCACACACCCCAGCGCTATATAACCCAGGAATCACACAGTAACTTAGTGTTAACCCAGTTGCCGCTGTAATAATGATTTTTGCGCCTAATTATGTGCCCCACCTCTCTTTTGTACCCTCTTCTACCGTGTATCTGCAGGGGAGAGCCTGGGGAGCTTCCTCTCAGCGTAGCTGTGGAGAAAAAATGGCGCTGGTGAGTGCTGAGGAAGAAGCCCCGCCCCTTCAGCGGCGGGCTTCTGTCCCGCGTTTATGTACAATATTATGGCGGGGGCTCATACATATATACAGTGCCCAACTGTATATATGTCAAACTTTTGCCAAGAAGTCCTAATTGCTGCCCAGGGCACCCCCCCTGCGCCCTGCACCCTTACAGTGACCGGAGTATGTGGGTGTAGTGTGGGAGCAATGGGGCACAGCTGCAGTGCTGTGCGCTACCTCAGTGACGACTGAAGTCTTCTGCCGCCGATTTCGAAGTCTTCTTGCTTCTTTCACCCGGCTTCTGTCTTCCGGCTCTGCGAGGGGGACGGCGGCGCGGCTCCGGGATCGGACGACGAGGGTGAGATCCTGTGTACGATCCCTCTAGAGCTAATGGTGTCCAGTAGCCTAAGAAGCAGGTCCTATCTGCAGAGAGTAGGGCTGCTTCTCTCCCCTCAGTCCCACGATGCAGGGAGTCTGTTGCCAGCAGAGCTCCCTGAAAATAAAAAAAAAACCTAACAAAATACTTTCTTACAGCAAGCTCAGGAGAGCTTCACTGAACAGCACCCAGCTCGTCCGGGCACAGATTCAAACTGAGGTCTGGAGGAGGGTCATAGAGGGAGGAGCCAGAGCACACCAGAATCCAAATTCTTTCTTAAAGTGCCCATGTCTCCTGCGGAGCCCGTCTATTCCCCATGGTCCTTACGGAGTCCCCAGCATCCACTAGGACGTTCGAGAAAAGTCATATTGTGTTTGATTCAGATTGGATTGTTTATCTGTTAAGTAGGTAAAAGTACATTTAAAAGTTGCTGCATAGCCTTGATATAGATTTTTTTAACTCAGGCCTAAAATAACTTCTGGTGCTATTATAATGTGTGATTTCTTTGTGACAAAGGAAGCCGCATGGTCTGTCCTCCATTTTGGACTAACCACATGGCCTGTCCACCATTTTGTGAAAACCTCATGGATATGGAAGGGGGAGGAGCAGTGGCCATTTTAGGAAGGTCATTTTCTAAATAGCTGATTTTCAGTCTGCTCAGAAAAATCAGTTTCCTTGGTCACATCAAACACCATTTATGAGTTACCAATGCATTTATTTAACCCATGCCATAGTCAATTACAAATAGTTTCAATTGGGCCTAGTGAGAGTAAATGGTGAGATAAATGCTTGGCAAAAAAAAAATTGCACACAGATAGAAAAAGGAAAGAAAGGGTTTTTTTTTTTCTTTCTCTTTTTCCTTCCAAGACTTGTAGAATCTGCTTACTAGGGAAGATAGCCATTGAAATGCAAATTAACCCGTGTAAGTGTTTTGTTTTTTTTAGCAGTGGAAAAGCAAATAGCTTTGATATGCAAATAAGAGGTAAGGTGTCTCATAGGAGACCAGTTAATGATATATATATATATATATATATGAAATGAAATAGAGGAGATGGCGCCAAGGGAGTTATATCAACGCCCTACCTAAAAACGGACCCTCACAGTACTCTCCGGATAAATTACGTCAGATAACAAATACTAACATAAAAATTTATTAAAACAACATATAAACCCGACACAAATGTTCATAAGTATACAGAGTTGATACATTTACATTTGTCGCACAATTTGAACAATCAGTTTGTAGTGATGAGGAAAAAGCGTAGATATATCACTACGATTTCCTCCTTCTCCTTATTGTAGATTCGGAGGTAACATCAGATAATAGATAGATAAATAACCAACGCGTTTCGTCTTGTTCCAAGACTTCATCAGGGGTAAAATCTCTTCATTTCAGAACATATTGTCAGCACATAAAAGGTCATTCAAAGATGTATGAACAACGTTTCAATATTTCAATGGGACTTGATTGATACAGCGAGGACCATACCTCATATATCATCAGCTTGAGTCTGACATTCAGATATTCGAATATGGGGAAGATTCATATGTGTATAGAATCTAACTGGTTCGCAAGCATAAGGAACCTCGTCGGTCAGCAGCTTGAACCTGACACTCAGAGACTCAGGAGTGAAGGCAATTCAAATGGGTATAATGTCTAACCAATTTAGAACACGTGGTAGACCCTCCAGTGGTGCAGTGCTGACAGCCAAGTCTCTGTATAAATATATATATATATATAAACAAATACTCTCCCTCTGCGCTTTTACACAACAAGAAAATGGGGAATATAGATATGGCTGCCCAAATTCCGCTAAGACCCTTGTTAGGAGGGACTAAAAATAGAAATATGTAGCAATAGAGGAATAGGCGCCCTTGGGATATACTTCCTCCCAATAATAATTGGGAGGAATTATACAAATATAAAAATATAAATATAAATATACAAATTTTGTATTTTTTATATTTTCATTATTTTTGTATTTTTTATATTTGTATAATTAGTGGAATATTCTGATAAATTATTTTACGCTTATAGATATACCCCTGATGAAGTCTTTGAGCAAGACGAAACGCGTTGGGTTTTTCTATTTGTTACACCAATCTCCAAACTTGCTATAAGGAGAAGGAGGAGTCTGTAAAAGTTATTCTACTTGTCCTCTGTATAATTGTTTGGTGTCATTTGTTAAGGATGGATACTTAATTCTCTGTACCATTGCTTGTGTTTTTATGTTTTAATAAATTTTATATGGAACATGTTAATGTGATTTTTATGCTCTAAAATATTGAGCAAACATATACTTATACATGTCTAGAGATTCCTGCTGAATCCTATTTATTATTGGGAGGAAGTATATCCCAAGGGCGCCTATTCCTCTATTGCTACACATATATATATATATATATATATATATATATATATATATATAATATTATTATAATTATGTGTATATTTATATCAGTGTATGTTCTGCAAGATAGCTATCCAATCTGAATCATATCATTTCAATTATTGATTATTGCTAGAGTCATTATAGATCTGTGTGAAATAGGATACATTTGTTGCTATATAGGTACATTTGAAATAACAGTATTTTAAGGAAGTGTAAAGACACAAACGCAGGTCTGCATAAAAGTTTATACAGAACAAGTTGTGTCTAGTGGGCAATAGTAATTAGTATTGTTCACATTTATAGAGCTGGGTGATTTGTTTTATTGTGGACGCAGGGTTTTGTACACGTGTCTCGGACAAAGTACAGGACTGCGCACGCAGCGTAAGAGACACGCACGGTCGCGTGTGTACGCAAAGTGCGTAAGAATGCAGGCGCTAAGTACAAATTACACAATAGTGTCGTTTAGTTCAAAGGTGGGATAGTAGACATTTAATACAATAGCACAAAACTACCCGGTTTCTAAAGCAGATTAGTATAAAACTTTTGTTTAAAAACTGTATTGCCTCTGGGGTAAAGCTGCCTATCTGAATGAATTAAAATTTTCTGTACAGAAACAAAAAAAACAAAGTGTATTTGAGTGAGCGAACGTAGGAGTGAGTGGATTTGAATCCCGGAAATTGGGATCCCGTAGTGTGGTACATCAAGTAAGTGGAGGCTTGGTGGCGTGAGGCGGCTGACTCACGTTAGTATAAGGTTTAATACGCAAATCGTGAGATTTGCAGAGGAGCGTAATAGGGAATTGTGCATTGTGTAGTATTGAAGTAAAAAGGTTTTTTGTTACGCTCCGAGCTGAGGGTCACAGTTTGTACATTGACCCGTGGTTGTACGGCAGATAGGTAACAAGTACCTATACGCTGTGCGATTGGACCGCGCGTTTGTGGATGCGATAGATAGCGCAACTTGATACCCTCTTTACGAGCTTTTTGCGTAGAATCGCGGTATCATTAGCGCTGTATAGAGCATACGCAAGCGTGATTTGTTTATAAAAAGTGTATAGGGAGTTTTAGCTGGTCTTTCTCAGGAAAATCTCCAGCGGCAGATATTTACTGAAAAAGGTAAGTTACTCCTAACACTTCCAGTAAATAGAAACCAATAGGGCCTCACTGGGTACGCAGTGTTCACTATTGGAGTGAGTCGTGGTACTCAGCGGAGAAGGAGCGAGTGAAAGCGCTAGGTGTCTTTTACCGTCTATCTGCGGTGTGCATTGGGGATTGTGTTTATTGGCAAAAAGTCCGCGATGGGATCCAAATGCACAAGCAGTGGGCGTTTGGTAGCTAGGGTTCAGGCTGAAGAAGAGTTGGGATCGAGAAGGTCAGACTCGGGACCGAGAAGGTCAGCAAGGTTTATTATGTGTGAAAAGTATGGTTCACACACGGAGTCTTTTTGAATGGTTATGTATGACTGACAAAGATAGGGTGCCATTCCCTAAGGTGGGCAGCTTTGAACCAAAGGTATTGCAGAACTTAAGGATAAAGATATGTCTGATAAAATCCAGAAAACAAAGGGTCAGACATACAAAGTGTTTAAACCTGTGGCAGCAAGAGGGGTTGGTGAGTTTGATCCTAAGGTATTGCAGGTGGTATGTCTAACCAAAGTCATATAAGACAAAAATGAAAATATAAGAACTGTTTGAACTTGTAGCAACAATAAACAAGAAGGAAGAAATAAAGAGAATGCAAGTACACCGCCTTATGTAGATGTGGAAGCAGTTACGGCCAGCATACAAACTATAGAAAATAATAAAAATATGAAAATATGACTGTAACCTATATATGTACTAATGAATGTTGAAGTTTTATTTAGGAGGAGAAGGTGACCTGATTGTTTTCAGCCATTTCTCATGTACCCAGAGGAGTATCCAACCGGTAAAAGAAGAGCAGTAGCCTGTGGGGGAAGTGGCTGAGACCAGTGGAACAGGTAAGTATGGTATCATTCGTGTACATATGTAGTAAAACCCCAAAATAAAACAAAAAAATCAAGAAAGTAACGCCAGAAATGGAGAAAAACCTGTCCGCACATTAGTATTTGCCAGTAGGAAAGCGGACAGAGACAAGGTAACCCCAGGGTATTTCTTTCAGTTACCATATAAGAAGTATTCATTCCTAGTAATGCCCCTAGTCAAGATGAGCTCGGAAATGTTTGTTGGACCATGTACAGACCCTTAATACGGGATGAGAAGGATTGAATGAATACTTCACAGGACCTAGAAGCTTGTTAAACTTTTGCAGTAATAGAAAACTCTCCATCAGGATAAGATCACTGGTAAACACTAATTCGGCAAATGGGAGGTGGCTGTCTCTGGGCTAATGGACGGGCTCAATAAGGCATTGAGTGTCAGGGTGCAGACTTCTTTGCAAAATTGGAAAGGGGTCACAGTAGCTAATCTTAGATAAGTGTGCTATTGAACATCACAAGAATAGTGCTAGGCGCAGAGAACAACAGGTGGAGAGGTTGAGGACGGTAAGTATACTGGCACATACAGGAAAAGACCCATCAGTCCAAACCCCAGATCCCTAATGGTCAATAATATGTTACACTTGTAGGAAGGAAGGGCTTTTTGCCAGAGATTGTAGGAGTAGTAGGACACATAGTCAATATAGATCCCCTAGACAGAAAACACAAGCCACATTATTAAACACATAGACGGGACCAAGGGACATATAGTAAGGAATCATAAGTCATATAGAAAACACAGATTTGGCTAATGGGAAGAACAAAATAAATGCAACATTACCCTTTGACAAAACTTGCTGGGGTTAAGATGGGGCCTCTAAACTTTTGCTTCTTTTCCCTAGCAGAAATGGCCCCTGATTAACTTAATTTTGTTAGATATGATATACATATACTGTGCTCCCGCTCAGGAAGTACAAAGTATGTTAGACACCCACGAAGACTAATGTTACATATCACTGTTCTAGATGCATGTCCATCACAGGTAGAGGAAATTATCTCACAGATACCGGGTTCCCTATGAACTTAGGATGGACAGGTCACTGGATTGATGGCTGGGATAGTCCCAATAGCGATACGATAAACACAGAAATTTTTTAAGGGGAGTAGACCAAGTAGAGAATCACTTCCCCGTAGTGCCCAATCCAGTTGTCAAATTTTTATAAAATCTTCTTCACCTCTACAAACTCATCTGTCACCAACCTCTATTCTGTTTCTCTACAGTTTCCTCTTCATCTTTTGCGTTCACACAGGGTGGTACAATACATGGACCCAAGTACAGTTCAAACTCCGCATGCCTAGGTCCTTCAGAGTTCTGCCCGAACCCAGTATATCTCAACAGCACGATAACACCAGTATTACTGCAGTGTGCCTTGTCAGGCACAAAGGGTGGAGAATGGGAATACTGGTGAAGGGAAATTTTGTATAGACTGATATGCCTGTTGATGAATGGCAAACCTGACATTTTCTTTTTCATTTTATTCTTCTTGCTCTCCTCTAGAGATGTTTCTTTTTTGAGTTATGCTCATGGTACTCTACATTGCAAACACACGATAGTACATTAAAATGAAAAATTTGTGTTCCCTACAGGAAAAGGCAGTCTGGAGGACAAAGGGGTATGGCCAGGAGTCCTCAGGACTGTGGGCAGGTGGACACGGTAAGCCAGAAGCCCCAAGAGCATACCTTCCAAGTCTAGCTGAGGTGGCACACGGTCTGACTCATCTAGGCAAAGAGGGTAAGTGCAGGCTGATGAGAGCCTACTGGTGTGCGCCAGGATTCTATTGTCATGCAGGTAAGAGAGCAATGACCTGTCTTGCTTGCTTGAGGAAGAATATTGGTAAAGCAATACCAACAGAGCCATCCCATATCCCTCCTGCAGACGGATATTTTCAGGAAATACAAATCGACTTCGTACAGTTAACACCCTTTAGGAATTATTGTTATGTATTGGTGTGCACTGATATTTTCTCAAACTGGGTAGAGGCATTTCCTGCCGCCACGGATGCTGCTGTGTTTACCGCAAAGAAAAATTGTGCAGAAATTTGTGTGTAGATAATGGTACCCCTAGAAGTAGGAGCAAAGCTTGAAATTGTACCATTGTGATCATAGATACTGCCACTAGTATTATGTAGCTTCGGAACCACTCCCAGATCTTCACTCAACAAATCACCCTCTTCGAAATTTGTTTTTGTTTTGGTATTTGTGTTTTTTTGTGTGTTGTTTTGGGAAGACAACCTCATGTCATGATTGATCCGCACAATGATCAGAAATACACCAATGAGGTGACAGTACAGTACCTTGTTGAGATGAGTCAGCATTTGAGAACTTGACAAAAGAACTTGAAACTGTAGATTGCTGGTATGCCAAATACTAACTGTCTTGATTGTGAACCAAGAGACTGTGTGATTGTTCTTATGCTCAGGTTGCCTAATAGACAGGTGGGAAGGACCATACCAAGTTTTGTTGACAGCACTATCCCAGTGAAAGTAGCCGAGAGAGAGACTTGGGTCCACGATTCCCATTGCAGGAAAGTCGGTAGTCCGGAAGGAACTTGTAAATGGAGTGAGATCGCAAAATTATCACCAGAGACTGTTCCGTGAAAACTGAGAGGCGGCACTGTTGAACACTACCTGAGCGTACTAAAGGATTGCAGAAAGACCAGTCATTGTATTTGATTTGTTATGAACAAGAGTTGTTTTGTTCTATTTCTCTTACGTCCTAGAGGATGCTGGGGACTCCGTTAGGACCATGGGGTATAGACGGGCTCCGCAGGAGATAGGGCACCTAAAAAGAACTTTGACTATGGGTGTGCACTGGCTCCTCCCTCTATGCCCCTCCTCCAGACCTCAGTTAGATTCTGTGCCCAGAGGAGAAAGGTGCACTGCAGAGAGCTCTCCAGAGTTTTCTGTTTTAAAAGAATTTTGTTAGGTTTTTTATTTTCAGGGAGTCCTGTTGGCAACAGGCTCCTTGCATCGTGGGACTGAGGAGAGAGAAGCAGGGCTGGCTTTACGGTTGGGCTCTGTTTCTAGGCTACTGGACACCATTAGCTCCAGAGGGTGTCGGAACACAGGTCTCACCTGGGGTTCGTCCCGGAGCCGCGCCGCCGTCCTCCTCACAAATGCCGAAGATAGAAGCCGGGTGAGTATGAGAAGGCAGAAGACATCAGGCGGCAGAAGACATCAGATCTTCATGAGGTAAGGCGCGCAGCGGTAAGCTGCGCGCCATTGCTCCCACTATACACACACAGAGCAGCACTGAAGGGTGCAGGGCGCTGGGGGGGGGGGGGGCGCCCTGGGCAGCAATATTCCTCACTTCTGGGCATGTTAAAATGGATTAGGCTGCGGAGGCAGTAAATCCAAGAATCCCCCGCCAATTTAATAAAAAAATCACTGGGACCGAAGCCCGCCGTCGGGTGGGCGGGGCTGGATCCTCAGCACTAACCAGCGCCATTTTCTCCACAGAGGCTGCATGCTGAACGCTGGCTCCCTGGTCTCTCCCCTGCTGAACTTCATAGGCTGGAAAAAAGAGGAGGGGGGCACATTGGCGACGCAGTGAGTGGGAATTGGAATATTATTATATAAAAAAGCGCTATCTGGTCATATTTTTTCACAGTGTTATTAAGCGCTGGGTGTGTGCTGGCATACTCTCTATCTGTCTCTCCTAAGGGCCTGGTTGGGGTTTTGTCCCCTTGAGGTTAATCCCTGTGTGTGTGGGGTGTCGGTACATGGTGTCGACATGTCTGAAGCGGAAGGCTTCTCCAAGGAGGAGGTGGAGCAAATGAGTGGTGTGTCCCCGTCGGTTGTGCCGACTCCGGAATGGATGGACATGTGGCATATGTTGAATGCAAGTGTGGCATCTTTACATAAAAGGCTTGATAAGGTTGACTTAGGGGGGACATCAGGGGGTCAATCCTCGGATTGGTCCGACTCACAGGGCCCGTCGGGGTCTCAAAAGCGTCCCTTAACACAAGACACTACTACCAACACGGATTCTGATTCCAGTGTCGACTATGACGAAGTAAAATTGCACCCTATGGTAACTAAAACCATTCAGTGTATGATTGTGGCAATAAGGGATGTGTTGCATATTGAGGATGAACCCTCGGTCCCCGACACAAGGGTACACATGTTTAAGGAAAAGAAACAGATTATTAGTTTTCCCACATCTCATGAATTAAATGATTTCTTTGGAAAAGCTTGGGAGACTCCGGAAAAGAGACCGCAGATCCCCAAAAGAATTTATATGGCATACCCCTTCCCTAAGCAGGACAGGGAGATTTGGGAATCACCCCCCACTGTGGACAAGGCCCTGACGCGCTTGTCCAAGAAAGTGGCGCTACCGTCTCCTGACACAGCGGCCCTTAAGGACCCTGCAGATCGCAGGAAAGAAACTACCTTAAAGTGTATTTATTCTCATATGGGTGCTGTGCTCAGACCGACAATTGCGTCGGCATGGGTGTGTAGCGCAATTGCAGCTTGGACAGATGAGCTGACAGATCAATTTGATAATATGGATAAGGATACTATATTCTTAACTCTAGCCCATATTAAAGACGCAGTCTTATTTATGAGGGATGCTCAAAGGGACATTGGACTGCTAGCTTCTAGGTCCAATGCCATGTCTATCTCGGCGAGAAGATCCTTATGGACTCGCCAATGGACGGGTGATGTGGATTCCAAAAAACATATGGAAGTACTACCCTATAAGGGTGAGGTATTGTTTGGGGATGGGCTGACGGACCTGGTTTAAGCAGCTACAGCAGGTAAATCAAATTTTTTACCATATATTCCCCAACAGCAAAAGAAAGGAACACCCTATCAGATGCAGTTCTTTCGGTCGCACAAGACCAGAAGAGGTCGGGGATCCTCTTTCCTCGATAGAGGTAAGGGCAGAGGCAAAAGAGCACCTGCTTCGGCAGGTGCCCAGGACCAAAAGTCCTCCCCGGCTGCTCCAAAACCCACAGCATGACGCTGGGGCTCCCCTGAGGGAGTCCGCACCGGTGGGGGCACGTCTTCGACTTTTCAGTCAGACCTGGGTCAGATCAGACCTGAATCCCTGGGTGTTGGAAATAGTTTCCCAGGGGTACAAACAAGGAGGTGCCCCCGCGCTGATTTTTTAAATCGGCCCTACCAGCTTCCACATCGGAAAGGGATGTAGTGTTAGCTGCAATTCAAACGCTGTCTACACAGCAAGTGATAATCAAGGTTCCCCTGCACCAGCAGGGAAGAGGTTACTACTCAACCCTATTTGTGGTCCCGAAACCGGACGGTTCGGTCAGACCTATTTTGAATCTGAAATCCCTAAACCTGTACATAAAAAGATTCAAATTCAAAATGGAATCTCTCAGAGCAATAATAGCCAACATGGAGGAGGGGGAGTTTATGGTGTCTCTGGACATAAAGGATGCATACCTGCATGTCCCCATATATGCCCCCCATCAGGAATACATGAGATTCGCTGTACAGGATTGTCATTACCAATTTCAGACGTTGCCGTTTGGACTTTCCACGGCCCCGAGGATTTTCACCAAGATAATGGCGGAAATGATGGTGGTCCTGCGCAAGCATGGAGTCACAATTAACCCATACTTGGACGATCTCCTGATAAAAGCGAGATCACGGGAGAAATTGCTGAGCAGTGTGGCGCTCTCTCTGAGAGTGCTCCAGCAACACGGTTGGATTTTAAATCTACCAAAGTCACAGTTGATTCCGACAACTCGACTACCGTTCCTAGGTATGATACTGGACACGGAACAAATGAAGGTCTTCCTCCCAATAGAGAAAGCCAAGGACATCCAGAACATGGTCAGAGACCTGCTAAAACCGAAAAGGGTGTCAGTTCACCAATGCACTCGAGTTCTGGGAAAAATGGTAGCGGCCTACGAGGCCATTCCCTTCGGAAGATTCCATGCAAGGACTTTTCAATGGGACCTTAAGGACAAGTGGTCCGGGTCCCATCTGCACTTACATCGGAAAATAACTCTGTCCCCAGGGGCCAGAGTGTCTCTCCTGTGGTGGTTGCAAAGTGCTCACCTGCTGGAGGGTCGCCGGTTCGGAATTCAGGACTGAATCCTGGTAACCACGGACGCGAGCCTCCGAGGATGGGGAGCAGTCACCCAAGGAAGAAATTTTCAGGGACTATGGTCAGACCAGGAGTCCTGTCTACACATCAATGTGTTGGAACTCAGGGCCATTTACAACGGCCTTCGACAAGCGGAGAGTCTTCTTCGAAACCAACCGGTTCTGATTCAATCAGACAATGTCACAGCAGTGGCTCATGTGAACCGCCAAGGCGGGACAAGAAGCAGAGTCGCGATGGCGGAAGCCACCAGGATTCTTCGCTGGGCGGAAAATCATGTAAGCGCTCTGTCGGCTGTCTTCATTCCGGGAGTGGACAACTGGGAAGCAGACTTCCTCAGCAGACACGATCTCCATCCAGGAGAGTGGGGACTTCATCAAGAAGTCTTTGCAGCCATAACACGTCTTTGGGGTACTCCTCAAATAGACATGATGGCGTCACGCCTTAACAAAAAGCTTCGGAGGTATTGTGCCAGGTCTCGGGACCCTCAGGCAGTGTCAGTAGACGCTCTGATAACACCGTGGGTGTTCAAATCGGTCTACGTGTTTCCTCCTATTCCTCTCATCACAAAGGTGTTGAGGATCATAAGGCAAAGAAGAGTACAGACGATACTCGTTGTCCCAGACTGGCCTCGAAGGGCCTGGTACTCAGATCTACAAGAGATGCTCACAGGAGATCCCTGGCCTCTTCCTCTGAGGGAAGACCTGTTGCAACAGGGGCCCTGTGTATTTCAGGACTTACTGCGGTTACGTTTGACGGCATGGCGGTTGAACGCCGAATCCTAGCGAAAAAGGGGATTCCGGAAGAGGTCATCCCTACTTTAATAAAGGCTAGGAAGGAGGTGACGGTTAAGCATTATCACCGTATCTGGCGAAAGTATGTGTCTTGGTGTGAGACCAAGAATGCACCTACGGAAGATTTTCATCTGGGTCGTTTTCTCCACTTCCTACAGACAGGAGTGGATATGGGCCTGAAATTAGGCTCTGTTAAGGTTCAGATTTCGGCTCTCTCGATTTTCTTTCAGAAGGAATTGGCTTCTCTTCCAGTAGTCCAGACGTTTGTAAAGGGAGTGCTACACATCCAGCCTCCTTTTGTGCCTCCAGTGGCACCGTGGGGCCTCAACGTGGTGTTGCAGTTCCTAAAATCACACTGGTTTGAACCCCTTAACAAGGTTGAGTTGAAATTTCTTACTTGGAAGGTGGTCATGTTGTTGGCCTTGGCATCAGCAAGGCGAGTATCAGAATTGGCGGCTTTGTCACACAAAAGCCCCTACTTGATTTTTCATGTGGATCGAGCTGAATTGAGGACACGTCCGCAATTTTTGCCTAAGGTGGTTTCTTCATTCCATGTGAATCAACCTATTGTAGTGCCTGTGGCTACAAGTGTCCTGGAGGATTCCAGATCCCTGGACGTAGTCAGGGCCTTAAAGATTTATGTAGCCAGGACGGCTAAAATTAGGAAATCAGAGGCTCTGTTTGTCCTGTATGCGGCCAATAAGATTGGCGCACCTGCTTCGAAGCAGACTATTGCTCGCTGGATCTGTAATACGATTCAGCAGGCTCACTCTACGGCTCGATTGCCGGTACCAAATTCGGTTAAGGCCCATTCCACTAGGAAGGTGGGCTCTTCTTGGGCAGCTGCCCGAGGCGTCTCGGCAATACAACTTTGCCGAGCGGCGACTTGGTCGGGGTCAAACACTTTTGCTAAATTCTACAAGTTTGATACCCTGGCTGATGAGGACCTAGCGTTTGCTCAGTCGGTGCTGCAGAGTCATACGCACTCTCCCGCCCGATTGGATGCTTTGGTATAAACCCCATGGTCCTTACGGAGTCCCCAGCATCCTCTAGGACGTAAGAGAAAATAAGATTTTAAACCTACCGGTAAATCTATTTCTCCTAGTCCGTAGAGGATGCTGGGCGCCCGTCCCAGTGCGGAAACTCTGCAAGACTTGTATATAGTTGTTGCTTACATAAGGGTTATGTTACAGTTGAAATCGGTCTTGGACCGTTACTGTTGTTGTTCATACGGTTAACTGGTTTTGTATGATCCAGGTTACATGGTATGATTGGTGTGGGCTGGTATGAATCTTGCCCTTGGATTTCTAAATCCTGCCTTGTATTGTCCATCTCCTCTGGGCACCGTTCTCTAACTGAGGTCTGGAGGAGAGGCATAGAGGAAGGAGCCAGTGCACACCCATAGTCAAAGTTCTTTTTAGGTGCCCTATCTCCTGCGGAGCCCGTCTATACCCCATAGTCCTTACGGAGTCCCCAGCATCCTCTACGGACTAGGAGAAATAGATTTACCGGTAGGTTTAAAATCTTATTTTCTCTCTTTCCCGCTGACAAACATTTTCTTTCAGGATATTCTATTTTTGTGAGGTTTTTTTTAATGAGGAGTCGAGTGTGGGACTGGAACTGGTTCTGGAGGAAGGAGTGATTTCCTTATAAGGATCCCAGGATTAGCCGATCAGTTTGTTAAAGTCAGAGAAAAATCAAAGTTCTAGTAGTTATGGAGTTCAGAGGTAATCAGGAACAATCAGACAATGGCTATTCACACATTGCAGATAAAGAGCTCATTAATATATGTGGAAGAAAGGTTTATGAGTGGCTCTCCCCGAACTCCGAAGGTTTATGTTATTTAGGAAGGACACTACTTATAACCCTTGTTCAATGATTAAACAGACCTAGCATACGTTCCAGAAATGGAAACAATGTTCTGAAAATGATAGGAATATGTAGATCATGAAAATAAGAATTTACTTACCGATAATTCTATTTCTCGGAGTCCGTAGTGGATGCTGGGGTTCCTGAAAGGACCATGGGGAATAGCGGCTCCGCAGGAGACAGGGCACAAAAAAGTAAAGCTTTACTAGGTCAGGTGGTGTGCACTGGCTCCTCCCCCTATGACCCTCCTCCAGACTCCAGTTAGGTACTGTGCCCGGACGAGCATACACAATAAGGGAGGCATTTTGAATCCCGGGTAAGACTCATACCAGCCACACCAATCACACCGTACAACTTGTGATCTAAACCCAGTTAACAGTATGATAACAGAAAGGGCCTCTTAAAGATGGCTCCTTAACAATAACCCGAATTAGTTAACAATAACTATGTACAAGTATTGCAGATAATCCGCACTTGGGATGGGCGCCCAGCATCCACTACGGACTCCGAGAAATAGAATTATCGGTAAGTAAATTCTTATTTTCTCTATCGTCCTAAGTGGATGCTGGGGTTCCTGAAAGGACCATGGGGATTATACCAAAGCTCCCAAACGGGCGGGAGAGTGCGGATGACTCTGCAGCACCGAATGAGAGAACTCCAGGTCCTCCTTTGCCAGGGTATCAAATTTGTAAAATTTTACAAACGTGTTCTCCCCCGACCACGTAGCTGCTCGGCAGAGTTGTAATGCCGAGACCCCTCGGGCAGCCGCCCAAGATGAGCCCACCTTCCTTGTGGAGTGGGCTTTTACAGTTTTAGGCTGTGGCAGGCCTGCCACAGAATGTGCAAGTTGAATTGTGTTACAAATCCAACGAGCAATCGACTGCTTAGAAGCAGGTGCGCCCAACTTGTTGGGTGCATACAATATAAACAGCGAGTCAGATTTTCTGACTCCAGCCGTCCTTGAAATGTATATTTTTAAGGCTCTGACAACGTCCAACAACTTGGAGTCCTCCAAGTCGCTAGTGGCCGCAGGCACCACAATAGGTTGGTTCAGATGAAATGCTGATACCACTTTAGGGAGAAAATGCGGACGAGTCCGCAGTTCTGCCCCATCCGAATGGAAGATTAGATAAGGACTTTTATAAGATAAAGCCGCCAATTCAGATACTCTCCTGGCAGAGGCCAGGGCTAGTAACATAGTCACTTTCAATGTGAGATATTTCAAATCCACCTTTTTCAATGGTTCAAACCAAAGGGATTTGAGGAAATCTAAAACTACATTTAGATCCCACGGTGCCACCGGAGGCACCACAGGAGGCTGTATATGCAGTACTCCCTTGACAAAAGTCTGGACCTCAGGGACAGAGGCCAATTCTTTTTGGAAGAATATTGACAGGGCCGAAATTTGAACCTTAATGGATCCCAATTTGAGACCCATAGATAATCCTGATTGCAGGAAATGTAGGAAACGACCCAGTTGGAATTCCTCCGTCGGAACCCTCCGATCCTCGCACCACGCTACATATTTTCGCCAAATGCGGTGATAATGTTTCACGGTGACTTCCTTCCGTGCCTTAATCAAGGTAGGAATGACTTCTTCTGGAATGCCTTTCCCTTTTAGGATCTGGCGTTCAACCGCCATGCCGTCAAACGCAGCCGCGGTAAGTCTTGAAAAAGACAGGGACCCTGCTGTAGCAGGTCCCTTCTCAGAGGTAGAGGCCACGGTTCGTCCGTGAGCATCTCTTGAAGTTCCGGATACCAAGTCCTTCTCGGCCAATCCGGAACCACTAGTATTGTTCTTACTCTTCTTTGCCGTATGATCTTCAATACCTTTGGTATGAGCGGCAGAGGAGGAAACACATACACTGACTGGTACACCCAAGGAGTTACCAGTGCGTCCACAGCTATTGCCTGTGGATCTCTTGACCTGGCGCAATATTTGTCCAGTTTCTTGTTGAGGCGAGACGCCATCATGTCTACAATTTGTCTTTCCCAACGGTCTATTAACATGTTGAAGACTTCTGGATGTAGACCCCACTCTCCCGGATGAAGATCGTGTCTGCTGAGGAAGTCTGCTTCCCAGTTGTCCACGCCCGGGATGAACACTGCTGACAGTGCTATCACGTGATTCTCCGCCCAGCGAAGAATCTTGGCAGCTTCTGCCATTGCACTCCTGCTTCTTGTGCCGCCCTGCCTGTTTACATGGGCGACCGCCGTGATGTTGTCCGACTGAATCAACACCGGCTTTCCTTGCAGGAGAAGTTCCGCCTGGCTTAGAGCATTGTAGATTGCTCTTAGTTCCAGAATGTTTATGTGAAGAGACTTTTCCAGACTCGTCCATACTCCCTGGAAGTTTCTTCCTTGTGTGACTGCTCCCCAGCCTCTCAGGCTGGCGTCCGTGGTCACCAGGATCCAATCCTGAATGCCGAATCTGCGGCCTTCTAATAGGTGAGCCTTCTGCAACCACCACAGAAGTGACACCCTTGTCTTTGGTGACAGGGTTATTCGCAGGTGCATCTGCAGATGCGACCCTGACCATTTGTCCAACAGATCCCTTTGGAATATTCTTGCATGGAATCTGCCGAATGGAATTGCTTCGTAAGAAGCCACCATTTTTCCCAGGACTCTTGTGCATTGATGTACTGACACTTTTCCTGGTTTTAGGAGGTTCCTGACCAGATCGGATAACTCCTTGGCTTTTTCCTCTGGAAGGAAAACCTTTTTCTGAACCGTGTCCAGAATCATTCCTAGGAACAGCAGACGAGTTGTCGGGATTAAATGGGATTTTGGAATATTCAGAATCCACCCGTGTTGTCTTAGCACCTCTTGAGATAGTGCTAAAGCTGTCTCCAGCTGTTCTCTGGACCTTGCCCTTATTAGGAGATCGTCCCAGTATGGGATAACTAATACGCCTTTTCTTCGAAGAAGAATCATCATCTCGGCCATTACCTTGGTAAAGACCCGAGGCGCCGTGGACAATCCGAACGGCAGCGTCTGAAACTGATAGTGACAGTTTTGAACAATGAACCTGAGGTACCCCTGGTGTGCGGGGTAAATCGGAACGTGTAGATACGCATCCTTGATGTCCAAGGATACCATAAAGTCCCCTTCTTCCAGGTTCGCTATCACTGCTCTGAGTGACTCCATCTTGAACTTGAACTTTTTTATGTAGAGGTTCAAGGACTTCAGATTTAGAATAGGCCTTACCGAGCCATCCGGCTTCGGTACCACAAATAGAGTGGAATAATACCCCTTTCCTTGTTGTAATAGGGGTACTTTGACTATCACCTGCTGAGCGTACAGCTTGTGAATGGCTTCCAACACCCTCTCCCTTTCGGAAGAGACGGTTGGTAAGGCAGACTTCAGGAAACGATGAGGAGGATCCGTCTCTAATTCCAACCTGTACCCCTGAGATATTATCTGCAGGATCCAGGGGTCTACCTGCGAGTGAGCCCACTGCGCTCTGTAATTTTTGAGACGGCCCCCCACTGTCCCCGAGTCCGCTTGAGAGGCCCCAGCGTCATGCTGAGGTTTTTGCAGGAGCCGGGGAGGGCTTCTGTTCCTGGGAAGGAGCTGCCTGTTGGTGTCTCTTCCCTCTTCCTCTGCCTCGTGGCAGGTACGACAAGCCCTTTGCTCTCTTATTTTTGTAGGAGCGAAAAGGCTGCGGTTGAAAGGTCGGTGCCTTTCTCTGTTGGGGAGTGACTTGAGGTAAAAAAGTGGATTTCCCGGCAGTAGCCGTGGCCACCAAGTCTGATAGACCAACTCCAAATAACTCCTCCCCTTTATACGGCAAAACCTCCATGTGACGTTTTGAATCCGCATCGCCTGTCCACTGTCGTGTCCATAAGGCTCTTCTGGCTGAAATGGACATAGCACTCACCCGAGATGCCAGTGTGCAAATATCCCTCTGTGCATCACGCATATAGATAAATGCATCCTTTATTTGTTCTAACGACAGTAAAACATTGTCCCTATCTAGGGTATCAATATTTTCAATCAGGGATTCTGACCAAACTACTCCAGCACTGCACATCCAGGCAGTTGCTATAGCTGGTCGTAGTATAACACCTGCATGTGTGTATATATCCTTTTGAATAACTTCCATCTTTCTATCTGATGGATCCTTAAGTGCGGCCGTCTCAGGAGAGGGTAACGCCACTTGTTTGGATAAGCGTGTGAGCGCCTTGTCCACCTTAGGGGGTGTTTCCCAGCGCGCCCTAACCTCTGGCGGGAAAGGGTATAATGCCAATAACTTTTTTGAAATTATCAACTTTTTATCAGGAGCAACCCACGCTTCATCACACACGTCATTTAATTCTTCTGATTCAGGAAAAACTGTTTGTAGTTTTTTCACACCATACATAATACCCTGTTTTACGGTATCTGTAGTATCAGCTAAATGTAACGTCTCCTTCATTGCCAAAATCATATAACGTGTGGCCCTACTGGAAAATACGTTTGAATTTCTACCGTCGTCACTGGAATCAGTGCCCGTGTCTGGGTCTGTCCATTCTGGTGTCGACCCCCTGGGGGGTGACATCTGCATATTTGGCAATTGCTCCGCCTCCACACCAATATCGTCCTCATACATGTCGACACCACGTACCGACACACACCGCAAACTCACAGGGAATGCTCTAATGAAGACAGGACCCACTAGCCCTTTTGGGGAGACAGAGGGAGAGTCTGCCAGCACACACCACAAAGCGCTACATATACAAGGGATATCCTTATATTAAGTGCTCCCTTATAGCTGCTTTAATATATATATATATAGCCATTAATGTGCCCCCCCTCTCTGTTTTACCCTGTTTCTGTAGTGCAGTGCAGGGGAGAGACCTGGGAGCCGTTCTGACCAGCGAAGCTGTGACAGAAAATGGCGCCGTGTGCTGAGGAGATAGGCCCCGCCCCTTTTTCGGCGGGTTCTTCTCCCGCTATTTTTCCAGTCAGGCAGGGGTTAAATATCTCCATATAGCCCCTATGGGCTATATGTGAGGTATTTTTAGCCTTGTATAAGGTTTATATTTGCCTCTCAGAGCGCCCCCCCCCAGCGCTCTGCACCCTCAGTGACTGCCCAGTGAAGTGTGCTGAGAGGAAAATGGCGCACAGCTGCAGTGCTGTGCGCTACCTTATGAAGACTGAGGAGTCTTCAGCCGCCGGTTTCCGGACCTCTTCACGCTTCAGCATCTGCAAGGGGGTCGGCGGCGCGGCTCCGGGACCGGACTCCACGGCTGGGCCTGTGTTCGATCCCTCTGGAGCTAATGGTGTCCAGTAGCCAAGCAGCAAATCCACTCTGCATGCAGGTGAGTTTACTACTTTCCCCCTAAGTCCCACGTTGCAGTGATCCTGTTGCCAGCAGGACTCACTGTAAAGAAAAAAACCTAAACTAAACTTTCTCTAAGCAGCTCTTTAGGAGAGCCACCTAGATTGCACCCTTCTCGTTCGGGCACAAAATCTAACTGGAGTCTGGAGGAGGGTCATAGGGGGAGGAGCCAGTGCACACCACCTGACCTAGTAAAGCTTTACTTTTTTGTGCCCTGTCTCCTGCGGAGCCGCTATTCCCCATGGTCCTTTCAGGAACCCCAGCATCCACTTAGGACGATAGAGAAAATTTGATATGTCACGGTCACGATTTGTTTGTGTCTTCTTCATCTACCCAGCAGAACCTCAATCGAATCCAAACATCAGTGTACAAAGACTTAGGTACATGTATGTGTGAAATGTTCGTCGCAAATCAGACATTATAGGCCAAAGCACTGTCCCAGCATACTCTATAGGTTGAATGTTGTTCCACACCCAACCAGTGTTCCCGTGACCGCCGAGTGCATATAGAGGATGTCTCATCCTCCTCCCTGTCTTCCCCAAATATAGTCAAATGTCTGATTTGCAAAATGCATACATACTTGTGTCTAGGTCACCGATTATTGTATGAAATATTTTTTTTTTCTTATGTTACTAATTGATGGCAGTTATTGTTTGCTGCCAAAGGGTGGACTGTCGAAGTCAAAAATATTACATAAAAAGAACATACAAACTACACACATATGAGTCGCTATACTTGCAAATACGCGCAGCGAGCACAGAAATATATGGTAACACACGCATTTACACGGACATGCCACAGAGATGGATTCGACACTTATTTCATACAGTACATAACTATAATAATATCAAGCGCCAGACATCATGATGATTTAAAATTATATAATGAAGTAATGTCATGTATGTGTATTATTTGAACGAAACCAGATACACCTGTCATATTTGGTATTAAAGCAAGCAGATTAATGTGTAGATTCATTTGATTCTTGTTATTAAGTTGTAGGACATTGCAACAAATAATTATGATTAAATGTATAAAAGCTAAAATCACTTTTATTAGAACAATAGATATTCCAAACAGGTAGTGGACAGGAAGCTCAGGCCAGCCCCTCAGACGTCCCCAAGGCTGAACCTGATCAGCACACGAACAAACCAGTGACTCATCATGAATGAAAGTCCCCTCCCCCAGACTAGATAACACATTGCTGATCACACAGGAGTTCAGTTCCTGTTTTGGTCTCAGAGTAGCTGTTTGGTACCAGACGATGATGGAGTTCCAGCATGATTTTACAGAGAGAGAGAGAGTGATATGCAGAGACTTTTATACGAGAAAGATATGGTGATGTATTTGCTGTATATGCTGGCCTGTAACTGTATGTAACTGTATGTAACTATGTATTAACTGCTTACTGTATGAGTTGTAACTATAGGTATACTGTACATTGTAATATATTGAATCCATATCCTTTTAATAACAAATATATACATCAATGAGCTTTGGAACTCAGATAATGTGTGGGTGTATTGTTTTCTCTTATGGGATGCAGTGTTTTGCGATGTACAGCGCACTTTTATCGTATATGGTAATACGATGGACTTGGCGTCTGCAGTATATATTAGAGTGGGCATTTTAAATATTTGGGAGAAAGCAATTTGGAATTCACAGTTCCATGCTGTGGATCCCCGAAGTGCGTCAGAGGTATGTGTTCCGCACATGCGTTCCATGCCGGGGATCCCGGAAGTGCGTCAGAGCTATTTGTTCTGCACGTGTTCTATGCTGTGGATCCCGGAGCATGTTCCACCACCGCTTTCAGACTTCCAGACACCTAGAAGTGATTTACACACTAGGCATGTCACCTGCTATAAGTTCCTCCATATTACAGTATATAGCGAAGACTGAATGGGCATTATAGAAACTAATAGCTATTCTATTGTGTATGATGTCACAGGAAGTGACACATCCCTAAAGGCTCCCCCTATTCCCCAAACCCCTATAAATATCTGCTCCCTTGCCTAGGAATGGCCATCGGTGGGCTGTCCATCGATGGTTGCCGTTGATGACACCATCGACAATAACCACGTATGGCACATAAACCATCTACAGCAAACCACTCGATGGCTACCGCTGAAAGGTGCTGGCTGGGCCACGGACCAATTATAAAACAGGGGCAGGGCTTAGCGGGTATCGGGCGGAGCTTTGCTCCATGTCCCAACACTGCAAAAAAAAATATATATATATTTGTTTATGCCGTGCCATCGATGGAAGGAAACCATTTGGTTCTCTTCCATCGATGGCAAAAGCATTTGATATCGGCCATAAACCATTGATGATTAGGATTAATCGATGGCCATCCCTACCCTTGCCATTACCTACTATGCCCTTGAAGAAGTCGGATGCTGACGAAACGCATTGGGACAATGATTCCAGTTTTTTATATTGTGCATTTGATACTTACTGTTCCCTGCTGAAACTGGAAAACTTTTTATTTATGTTTATCTCTTGAAAGTGAAACAAATTTGCTTGTTTATGTTTAATAATGTGATGGGCAGTAGCGGCTCTTGCAACGGGGAAGCAGGCTTTTTGCCCGGGGCGCCGCTACCCTGAGGGCGCCGCCGCCGCCGTGGCAAGAGCCGCTACTAATCCTCCCTCCAGGCTCCCCGGCTGCAGGTAGCGCCGTGTGCGCCCGCTGCAGCCGGCGTTGCTGACTGACGCTAAAGGTCAAAATTGACCCCTAGTGTCAGTGCGGAGCTGCTATGAGAGAGACGTCATGATGTCTCTCCCATAGAGAAGAGCCGGCGCCCGGAGACAGCAGCAGCGGTCCAGAAGCAGGAGCAAGGCTGGTAAGTATTGTGTTTTGTTTTTTTAGGGTTTCAAAGCAGCGCTACTACAGGGGCACATACTGGGGGCACTACTACAGGGGGCACATACTGGGGGCACTACTACAGGGGGCACAACTACAGGGGGCAAATCAACTGGGGGCACAGCTGCAAGGGGCACAGCTACTGGGGGCACAACTACTGGGGGCACAGCTACTGTGGGGCACAGCTACTGGGGGCACATACTGGGGGCACTGCTACAGGGTGCAAATCAACTGGGGGCACATCTACAAGGGGCACAGCTACTGGGGGCACAGCTACAATGGGCTCAACTACAGGGGGCACTACTACAGGGGGCACTACTACAGGGGGAACAGCTACTGGGGGCACTACTACAGGGGACACAACTACTGGGGGCACAACTACTGGGGGCACAACTACTGGGGGAACAGCTACTGGGGGGCACATACTGGGGGCACAGCTACAGGGGGAACAGCTACTGGGGGGCACAGCTACTGGGGGCACATACTGGGGGCACTGCTACAGGGTGCAAATCAACTGGGGGCACATCTACAAGGGGCACTGCTACGGGGGCACAGCTACAATGGGCTCAACTACAGGGGGCACTACTACAGGGTGAACAGCTACTGGGGGAAAATTAACTGGGGGTACAGATGCTGGGGGTACAGCTACAGGGGGATAACTGAAGCCACGCCCCTTCCCTATGAAGAAGCTGCGTCCCTATTTTGGGGCGCGCACCAACTGTATTTTACCTGGAGGGGGGGAAGGAGAGAGGGGGCGCCACAGGAAACTTTCGCCCTGGGCGCCACAAGGTCTAGAACCGGCCCTGGTGATGGGTATATATTTGTTATAATCCGTACTATTTACCAGATCACCAAATACTAAGCTTGCATTAACAGACATTAACAAGATGCACTATGATATAATTCTTACTTTTGCATATTTCTAACTCTCTTATATGGAGTGATAAGTCTATTGACCTGAGAAAAATCAAGTTAAGTTTGTTTTTTAAATATATTTTTGCACTGTACACTTTCCACTCGTTATCTTGCACTAGAAGGTGCTGTTCTTCATATATTATTCTTATTATATAAAGTAGCCTGATTTGCATCGGGTTTCTCCAGTGGTGCAAGTAGAAATTTTTTCTTAGTGGTACTGATAGTAAAAATGGGCGTGGTCACGTGTCATGAGGGGGTGCGGTCACACATAACTAGGGGAGTGGCTACATGACAATAGGCGCATGGCCACATTATGCCAAACACCGTAATGCACCTTACACATTGTCAAACATCGTAATGCCCATAACACATTATGCCAAACGTAATGCCCATTACACATTATGCCACACACCATAATGCTAATTACACATTATGCCACACACCGTAACACCCATTATACATGTCATAAACCGTAACACCCATTACACATTATGCCACACACCGTAATGCCCACTACACATTATGCCACACACAGTAATGCCCATTACACATTATGCCACACACTGTAATGCTTATTACACATTATGCCACACACCGTAATGCCCATTAAACATTATGTCACACACTGTAATGCCCATTACACATTATGCCACACACTGTAATGCTTATTACACATTATACCACACACCATAATACCCTTTACATATTATGCCACTGATAATGCTGATTTATCCTTAGGAATGAAAGCTATACCTTAAACACACCTTAAATACACTATACCATGAAGCCGCTGCGGCCGCTATACTAAATACACACTCTACGTACTTTGTCCGCTATTAGCGTACAAAGTCCCGTACTGTGTACGGACTTTGCGTACAAACGCCGCGCTGACGGTACAAAGTACTCACAGTGCGTACACACCAAGAGATACACTTTAAACCTTTTACAGTGATGCAATGCAATGATAATACACTTTAAACCTTAGCAGGGCAATGAAGACACAACACCAGATTGTAATTATACCGCTGGGTTCCGAAACCACAGCGTATTATTGCTGAAAGGGGGTTACAATACAAATAATACAATACAATATAACAGAGTAAATGGCTACATTCAATGGTACATACGTGAGTGGATTCGCTTGCGCTACCCGGTCCGGTCCTCCGTCATCTAGATAGATAACGTTGTGAGTCTTGTGTCTGACCAGGCCTGCAGCAGGCTCTCTTTATACAATTCTTCCAAAAAGCAATACAATGGATACTGTAATCTCTTTGTCCATTGGACACAGGGATGGTCATTTACAGTACAGGAGAGGTCATAGGTCGGTTTGAATAGGTGGGCGATGTCTGTTCCAACTGCTCTTGTGGGTGGTCTCCTCTGGATTCCCGCCGCATACATAATGTACAGTAAATACAGTTTATATCTATATTCTGCTCCTGCACATAACTATCTGCAGGAACATGCGATCTTCCTCAAACCAACACCGTAATGTTACCCTTAAAATACCCTTCAGCTGGATACCAAACACCACCTTATAACCTTGTTCTGTCCCCTCCTATTCTGTAAAGGTGAATCCCTTTGTTCTGATACCATTTAAACTGCTGTTACTTTCTGATGTGGTGCAGGGAGACTATGTGTACATTGTGCACTATTTGGATTAAATATGTAATGTGTTTTGATAGCCTTCCATGCGTTCACAAACTCTACCGTAAATACCCATACCACGCGTTAATGCGCATGACCACGGGAGCGACCATACGCAAATTGCGAATATGTGCACGCACGACAGAACAAGTACTCGCGCGGAGGCCATCTGTGTGTAGTTTGTATGTGATGTTTGTACTACAATATTTTTCGACTTTGACACCACACGCAGTAATGCATATTACATATTATGCCACACACAGTTATGCCACTGACACCATTTTATGTCCCACACACAAAAATGCCCCTTATAAATTATGTCCCAGCTGTGGGCTGGTGGTACTGAGTACCACCACCATATTTCTTAATGGTACTCCGTACCACCCTACTTTCAGCACTGGGTATGTCTGAGTAAGTGCATGGAGCATTCTAACTGGTTATTCGTATACAGTAGACTGTTTTCTATCGAGTATATCTATGTTACAACTCGCAGAAGGCTATTGCATGCGGACCTGTACTTTGGGATTGCCTTATACCCAAAACAGAGGCATGGAGTCGAACATGATGGTGGTTTTGACCAGAGACCCCATGAGGTGGTTTGGGCATCGCTGCGCCCGTCATGCAGGTCAAGCCATCTGTCTCGGTTCCATAGTACAGAGCTGGTGTACACTGGAGTTGGAACAGGTATATAGCTGTGAGGCGTATATCAGCAGAGTCATCAGACTGGGTCAGGAACTAATGACAGACTCGAGAACAGTGTCAAGAACCGGGAGCAGGACACAGGAATGGCAGGACTGGAATCAGAACATAGGAATGGAAGGAACCAGAGCAGAACACAGGGATGCCAGGAACAGAAAATTGGGATAGCAGGAACCAGGAACAGAACACAGGGATGGCAGGAACCAGGAACAGAACACAGGGATGGCAGGAACCAGGGACAGAACACAGGGATGGCAGGAACCAGGGACAGAACACAGGGATGGCAGGAACCAGGGACAGAACACAGGGATGGCAGGAACCAGGGACAGAACACAGGGATGGCAGGAACCAGGGACAGAACATTGGGATGGCAGGAACCAGGGACAGAACACAGGGAGGAATGGCAGGAACCAGGGACAGAACACAGGGAGGAATGGCAGGAACCAGGGACAGAACACAGGCACGGAAAAGAAACCAGCAACAGAACACAGGCATGAAAGAAATAGGGACAGAACACAGATGGCAGGAACCAGGGACAGAACACAGGGATGTCAGGAACCAGGAACAGAACACAGGGATGGCAGGACCAAGAACAGAACACAGGGATGGCAGGACCAAGAACAGAACACAGGGATGTCAGGAACCAGGAACAGAACACAGGGATGGCAGGACCAAGAACAGAACACAGGGATGGCAGGAACCAGGACAAGAACACAGAGATGGCAGGAACCAGGAACAGAACACAGGGAGGGATGGCAGGAACCAAGAACAGAACATTGGGATAGCAGGAACCAGGAACAGAACATTGGGATGGCAGGAACCAGGGACAGAACACAGGGAGGGATGGCAGGAACCAGGAACAGAACATAGGGATGGCAGGAACCAGGAACAGAACACAGGGATAGCAGTAACCAGGAACAGAACACAGGGATGGCAGGAACCAGGGACAGAACACAGGGATGGCAGGAACCAGAAACAGAACACAGGGAGGGATGGCAGGAACCAAGAACAGAACATTGGGATAGCAGGAACCAGGAACAGAACACAGGGATGGCAGGAACCAGGAACAGAACACAGGGATGGCAGGAACCAGGAACAGAACACAGGGATGGCAGGAACCAGGGACAGAACACAGGGATGGCAGGAACAGAACACAGGGATGGCAGGAACCAGGAACAGAACACAGGGATGGCAGGAACCAGGAACAGAACACAGGGATGGCAGGAACAGAACATAGGGATGTTAGGAACAAGGAACAGAACACAGGCATGAAAGAAATAGGGACAGAAAACAGGTAAGTCAGGAACCAGGAACAGAACACAGGGAGGGATGGCAGGAACCAGGAACAGAACATAGGGATGGCAGGAACCAGGAACATAACACAGGGATGGCAGTAACCAGGAATAGAACACAGGGATGGCAGGAACCAGGGACAGAACACAGGGATGGCAGGAACCAAACACAGGGATGGCAGGAACCAGGAACAGAACACAGGGATGGCAGGAACCAGGGACAGAACACAGGGATGGCAGGAACCAGGAACAGAACATTGGGATGGCAGGAACCAGGAACTGAACACAGGGATGGCAGGAACCAGGAACTGAACACAGGGATGGCAGGAACCAGGAACAGAACACAGGGATGGCAGGAACCAGGAACAGAACACAGGGATGGCAGGAACCAGGAACAGAACACAGGGATGGCAGGAACCAGGAACAGAACACAGGGATGGCAGGAACCAGGAACAGAACACAGGGATGGCAGGAACCAGGACAAGAACACAGAGATGGCAGGAACAGAACACATGGAGGGATGGCAGGAACCAAGAACAGAACATTGGGATAGCAGGAACCAGGAACAGAACATTGGGATGGCAGGAACCGGGAACAGAACACAGGGATGGCAGGAACCAGGAACAGAACACAGGGAGGGATGGCAGGAACCAAGAACAGAACATTGGGATAGCAGGAACCAGGAACAGAACACAGGGATGGCAGGAACCAGGAACAGAACACAGGGATGGCAGGAACCAGGAACAGAACACAGGGATGGCAGGAACCAGGAACAGAACACAGGGATGGCAGGAACCAGGAACAGAACACAGGGATGGCAGGAACCAGGAACAGAACACAGGGATGGCAGGAACCAGGAACAGAACACAGGGATGGCAGGGACAGAACACAGGGATGGCAGGAACCAGGAACAGAACACAGGGATGGCAGGAACCAGGGACAGAACACAGGGATGGCAGGAACCAGGAACAGAACACAGGGAGGGATGGCAGGAACCAAGAACAGAACATTGGGATAGCAGGAACCAGGAACAGAACACAGGGATGGCAGGAACCAGGAACAGAACACAGGGATGGCAGGAACCAGGAACAGAACACAGGGATGGCAGGAACCAGGGACAGAACACAGGGATGGCAGGAACAGAACACAGGGATGGCAGGAACCAGGAACAGAACACAGGGATGGCAGGAACCAGGAACAGAACACAGGGATGGCAGGAACCAGGAACAGAACACAGGGATGGCAGGAACCAGGAACAGAACATAGGGATGTTAGGAACAAGGAACAGAACACAGGCATGAAAGAAATAGGGACAGAAAACAGGTAAGTCAGGAACCAGGAACAGAACACAGGGAGGGATGGCAGGAACCAGGAACAGAACACAGGGATGGCAGGAACCAGGGACAGAACACAGGGATGGCAGGAACCAGGAACAGAACATTGGGATGGCAGGAACCAGGAACTGAACACAGGGATGGCAGGAACCAGGAACAGAACACAGGGATGGCAGGAACCAGGAACAGAACACAGGGATGGCAGGAACCAGGAACAGAACACAGGGATTGCAGGAACCAGGGACAGAACACAGGCATGAAAGAAATAGGGACAGAACACAGATGGCAGGAACCAGGAACAGAACACTGGGATGTCAGGAACCAGGAACAGAACACTGGGATGTCAGGAACCAGGAACAGAACACAGGGATGGCAGGACCAAGAACAGAACACAGGGATGGCAGGACCAAGAACAGAACACAGGGATGTCAGGAACCAGGAACAGAACACAGGGATGGCAGGAACCAGGACAAGAACACAGAGATGGCAGGAACCAGGAACAGAACACATGGAGGGATGGCAGGAACCAAGAACAGAACATTGGGATAGCAGGAACCAGGAACAGAACATTGGGATGGCAGGAACCGGGAACAGAACACAGGGATGGCAGGAACCAGGAACAGAACACAGGGAGGGATGGCAGGAACCAAGAACAGAACATTGGGATAGCAGGAACCAGGAACAGAACACAGGGATGGCAGGAACCAGGAACAGAACACAGGGATGGCAGGAACCAGGAACAGAACACAGGGATGGCAGGAACCAGGAACAGAACACAGGGATGGCAGGAACCAGGAACAGAACACAGGGATGGCAGGAACCAGGGACAGAACACAGGGATGGCAGGAACCAGGAACAGAACACAGGGATGGCAGGAACCAGGAACAGAACACAGGGATGGCAGGAACCAGGAACAGAACACAGGGATGGCAGGAACCAGGGACAGAACACAGGGATGGCAGGAACCAGGAACAGAACACAGGGAGGGATGGCAGGAACCAGGAACAGAACATAGGGATGGCAGGAACCAGGAACAGAACACAGGGATGGCAGTAACCAGGAACAGAACACTGGGATGGCAGGAACCAGGGACAGAACACAGGGATGGCAGGAACCAGGAACAGAACACAGGGATGGCAGGAACCAGGAACAGAACACAGGGATGGCAGGAACCAGGGACAGAACACAGGGATGGCAGGAACCAGGAACAGAACACAGGGATGGCAGGAACCAGGAACAGAACACAGGGATGGCAGGAACCAGGAACAGAACACAGGGATGGCAGGAACCAGGAACAGAACACAGGGATGGCAGGAACCAGGAACAGAACACAGGGATGGCAGGGACAGAACACAGGGATGGCAGGAACCAGGAACAGAACACAGGGATGGCAGGTACCAGGGACAGAACACAGGGATGGCAGGAACCAGGAACAGAACACAGGGAGGGATGGCAGGAACCAATAATAATAATAATAATAATTTTTATTTATATAGCGCTCTTTCTCCAACAGGACTCAAGGCGCTTTACAGACATCAAAACCAATGCACATAATACAGAGGATTTGAGTAATACAACAATAGACAAGCAACACAGACATAAAAGAAAACCTTAAGCCCACAGAAAGCATAACGCAGGATTGGTGCAGGCATTTTGGGTAATAACTTCCAAGGGTTGTGTATTCCACCCTTATAGGTACCAAGTGCAGCAGCCGTCTTGGGCGCTAAGCGTAGGATTACCCAGGGTGGAATAGTCCACCCCTAGAAGAGATGACACAAAATGGGGGTGATTTCAGAGTCCTACAGTTTAGAGTAGGGTTCCAACAAAACCACAAGGTCCATGTATTTTTCATCCCAACCAAGAACAGAACATTGGGATAGCAGGAACCAGGAACAGAACACAGGGATGGCAGGAACCAGGAACAGAACACAGGGATGGCAGGAACCAGGAACAGAACACAGGGATGGCAGGAACCAGGGACAGAACACAGGGATGGCAGGAACAGAACACAGGGATGGCAGGATCCAGGAACAGAACACAGGGATACCAGGAACAGAACACAGGGATGGCAGGAACCAGGAACAGAACACAGGGATGGCAGGAACCAGGAACAGAACATAGGGATGTTAGGAACAAGGAACAGAACACAGGCATGAAAGAAATAGGGACAGAAAACAGGTAAGTCAGGAACCAGGAACAGAACACAGGGAGGGATGGCAGGAACCAGGAACAGAACACAGGGATGGCAGGAACCAGGGACAGAACACAGGGATGGCAGGAACCAGGAACAGAACATTGGGATGGCAGGAACCAGGAACTGAACACAGGGATGGCAGGAACCAGGAACAGAACACAGGGATGGCAGGAACCAGGAACAGAACACAGGGATGGCAGGAACCAGGAACAGAACACAGGGATGGCAGGAACCAGGAACAGAACACAGGGATGGCAGGAACCAGGGACAGAACACAGGGATGGCAGGAACAGAACACAGGGATGGCAGGAACCAGGAACAGAACACAGGGATGGCAGGAACCAGGAACAGAACACAGGGATGGCAGGAACCAGGAACAGAACATAGGGATGTTAGGAACAAGGAACAGAACACAGGCATGAAAGAAATAGGGACAGAAAACAGGTAAGTCAGGAACCAGGAACAGAACACAGGGAGGGATGGCAGGAACCAGGAACAGAACACAGGGATGGCAGGAACCAGGGACAGAACACAGGGATGGCAGGAACCAGGAACAGAACATTGGGATGGCAGGAACCAGGAACTGAACACAGGGATGGCAGGAACCAGGAACAGAACACAGGGATAGCAGGAACAAGGAACAGAACACAGGGATGGCAGGAACCAGGAACAGAACACAGGGATGGCAGGAACCAGGGACAGAACACAGGGATGGCAGGAACCAGGAACAGAACATTGGGATGGCAGGAACCAGGAACAGAACATTGGGATGGCAGGAACCAGGAACAGAACACAGGGATGGCAGGAACCAGGAACAGAACACAGGGATGGCAGGAACCAGGAACAGAACACAGGGATGGCAGGAACCAGGAACAGAACACAGGGATGGCAGGAACCAGGGACAGAACACAGGCATGAAAGAAATAGGGACAGAACACAGATGGCAGGAACCAGGAACAGAACACTGGGATGTCAGGAACCAGGAACAGAACACTGGGATGTCAGGAACCAGGAACAGAACACAGGGATGGCAGGACCAAGAACAGAACACAGGGATGGCAGGACCAAGAACAGAACACAGGGATGTCAGGAACCAGGAACAGAACACAGGGATGGCAGGAACCAGGACAAGAACACAGAGATGGCAGGAACCAGGAACCGAACACATGGAGGGATGGCAGGAACCAAGAACAGAACATTGGGATAGCAGGAACCAGGAACAGAACATTGGGATGGCAGGAACCGGGAACAGAACACAGGGATGGCAGGAACAGAACACAGGGAGGGATGGCAGGAACCAAGAACAGAACATTGGGATAGCAGGAACCAGGAACAGAACACAGGGATGGCAGGAACCAGGAACAGAACACAGGGATGGCAGGAACCAGGAACAGAACACAGGGATGGCAGGAACCAGGAACAGAACACAGGGATGACAGGAACCAGGAACAGAACACAGGGATGGCAGGAACCAGGAACAGAACATTGGGATGGCAGGAACCAGGGACAGAACATTGGGATGGCAGGAACCAGGAACTGAACACAGGGATGGCAGGAACCAGGAACAGAACACAGGGATGGCAGGAACCAGGAACAGAACACAGGGATGGCAGGAACCAGGAACAGAACACAGGGATTGCAGGAACCAGGGACAGAACACAGGCATGAAAGAAATAGGGACAGAACACAGATGGCAGGAACCAGGAACAGAACACTGGGATGTCAGGAACCAGGAACAGAACACTGGGATGGCAGGAACCAGGAACAGAACATAGGGATGTTAGGAACAAGGAACAGAACACAGGCATGAAAGAAATAGGGACAGAAAACAGGTTAGTCAGGAACCAGGAACAGAACACAGGGAGGGATGGCAGGAACCAGGAACAGAACATAGGGATGGCAGGAACCAGGAACAGAACACAGGGATGGCAGTAACCAGGAACAGAACACTGGGATGGCAGGAACCAGGGACAGAACACAGGGATGGCAGGAACCAGGAACAGAACACAGGGATGGCAGGAACAGAACATTGGGATGGCAGGAACCGGGAACAGAACACAGGGATGGCAGGAACCAGGAACAGAACACAGGGAGGGATGGCAGGAACCAGGAACAGAACACAGGGATGGCAGGAACCAGGAACAGAACACAGGGATGGCAGGAACCAGGGACAGAACACAGGGATGGCAGGAACAAGGAACAGAACACAGGGATGGCAGGAACCAGGAACAGTACACAGTGATGGCAGGGACAGAACACAGGGATGGCAGGAACCAGGAACAGAACACAGGGATGGCAGGAACCAGGGACAGAACACAGGGATGGCAGGAACCAGGAACAGAACACAGGGAGGGATGGCAGGAACCAAGAACAGAACATTGGGATAGCAGGAACCAGGAACAGAACACAGGGATGGCAGGAACCAGGAACAGAACACAGGGATGGCAGGAACCAGGAACAGAACACAGGGATGGCAGGAACCAGGGACAGAACACAGGGATGGCAGGAACAGAACACAGGGATGGCAGGAACCAGGAACAGAACACAGGGATGGCAGGAACCAGGAACAGAACACAGGGATGGCAGGAACCAGGAACAGAACACAGGGATGGCAGGAACCAGGAACAGAACATAGGGATGTTAGGAACAAGGAACAGAACACAGGCATGAAAGAAATAGGGACAGAAAACAGGTAAGTCAGGAACCAGGAACAGAACACAGGGAGGGATGGCAGGAACCAGGAACAGAACATAGGGATGGCAGGAACCAGGAACATAACACAGGGATGGCAGTAACCAGGAACAGAACACAGGGATGGCAGGAACCAGGGACAGAACACAGGGATGGCAGGAACCAAACACAGGGATGGCAGGAACCAGGAACAGAACACAGGGATGGCAGGAACCAGGGTCAGAACACAGGGATGGCAGGAACCAGGAACAGAACATAGGGATGGCAGGAACAAGGAACTGAACACAGGGATGGCAGGAACCAGGAACAGAACACAGGGATGGCAGGAACCAGGAACAGAACACAGGGATGGCAGGAACCAGGAACAGAACACAGGGATGGCAGGAACCAGGGACAGAACACAGGCATGAAAGAAATAGGGACAGAACACAGATGGCAGGAACCAGGAACAGAACACTGGGATGTCAGGAACCAGGAACAGAACACTGGGATGTCAGGAACCAGGAACAGAACACAAGGATGGCAGGACCAAGAACAGAACACAGGGATGGCAGGACCAAGAACAGAACACAGGGATGTCAGGAACCAGGAACAGAACACAGGGATGGCAGGACCAAGAACAGAACATTGGGATGGCAGGAACCAGGACAAGAACACAGAGAAGGCAGGAACCAGGAACAGAACACACGGAGGGATGGCAGGAACCAAGAACAGAACATTGGGATAGCAGGAACCAGGAACAGAACATTGGGATGGCAGGAACCGGGAACAGAACACAGGGATGGCAGGAACCAGGAACAGTACACAGGGAGGGATGGCAGGAACCAGGAACAGAACATAGGGATGGCAGGAACCAGGAACAGAACACAGGGATGACAGTAACCAGGAACAGAACACAGGGATGGCAGGAACCAGGGACAGAACACAGGGATGGCAGGAACCAGGAACAGAACACAGGGAGGGATGGCAGGAACCAAGAACAGAACATTGGGATAGCAGGAACCAGGAACAGAACACAGGGATGGCAGGAACCAGGAACAGAACACAGGGATGGCAGGAACCAGGAACAGAACACAGGGATGGCAGGAACCAGGAACAGAACACAGGGATGGCAGGAACCAGGGACAGAACACAGGGATGGCAGGAACCAGGGACAGAACACAGGGATGGCAGGAACCAGGAACAGAACACAGGGATGGCAGGAACCAGGAACAGAACACAGGGATGGCAGGAACCAGGAACAGAACACAGGGATGGCAGGAACCAGGAACAGAACATAGGGATGGCAGGAACCAGGAACAGAACATAGGGATGTTAGGAACAAGGAACAGAACACAGGCATGAAAGAAATAGGGACAGAAAACAGGTAAGTCAGGAACCAGGAACAGAACACAGGGAGGGATGGCAGGAACCAGGAACAGAACATAGGGATGGCAGGAACCAGGAACAGAACACAGGGATGGCAGTAACCAGGAACAGAACACAGGGATGGCAGGAACCAGGGACAGAACACAGGGATGGCAGGAACCAGGAACAGAACACAGGGATGGCAGGAACCAGGGACAGAACACAGGGATGGCAGGAACCAGGAACAGAACATTGGGATGGCAGGAACCAGGAACAGAACACAGGGATGGCAGGAACCAGGAACAGAACACAGGGATGGCAGGAACCAGGAACAGAACATAGGGATGGCAGGAACCAGGAACAGAACACAGGGATGGCAGGGACAGAACACAGGGATGGCAGGAACCAGGAACAGAACACAGGGATGGCAAGAACCAGGGACAGAACACAGGGATGGCAGGGACCAGGAACAGAACATAGGGATGTTAGGAACAAGGAACAGAACACAGGCATGAAAGAAATAGGGACAGAAAACAGGTAAGTCAGGAACCAGGAACAGAACACAGGGAGGGATGGCAGGAACCAGGAACAGAACACTGGGATAGCAGGAACCAGAAACAGAACATTGGGAAATCAGGAACAGAACATTGGGAAGTCAGGAACAAGGAACAGAACACAGGGATGGCAGGGACCGGGAACAGAACACAGGGATGGCAGGAACCGGGAACAGAACACTGGGATGGCAGGAACCGGGAACATAACACTGGGATGGCAGGATCCAGGAACACAACACAGGGATGGCAGGAACCGGGAACAGAACACTGGGATGGCAGGAACTGGGAACAGAACATTGGGATGGCAGGAACAAAACACTGGGACGGTGGGAACCGGGAACAGAACATTGGGATGGCAGGAACCGGGAACAGAACATTGGGATGGCAGGAACAGAACACAGGGATGGCAGGATCCGGGAACAGATCACAGGGATGGCAGGAACCAGGAACAGAACATTGGGATGGCAGGAACCGGGAACAGAACACAGCGATGGCAGGAACCAGCAACAGAACACAGGCACGAAAGAAACCAGCAACAGAACCCATGCATAAAAGAAATAGGGACAGAACACAGGGAAGGCAAGATCCAGGAACAGAACACAGGGATGGCAGGAACCGGGAACAGAACACAGGGATTGCAGGAACCGGGAACAGAACACAGGGATGGCAGGAACCAGGGACAGAACACAGGGATGGCAGGAACCGGGAACAGAACACAGGCATGAAAGAAATAGGGACAGAACACAGATGTCAGGAACCAGGAACAGAACACTGGGATGTCAGGAACCAGGAACAGAACACAGGGATGGCAGGACCAAGAGCAGAACACAGGGATGCCAGGAACAGAAAATTGGGATAGCAAGAACCAGGAACAGAACACAGGGATGGCAGGAACAGAACACAGGGATGGCAGGAACCAGGGACAGAATACAGGGATGGCAGGAACCAGGGACAGAACACAGGGATGGCAGGAACCAGGGACAGAACACAGGGATGGCAGGAACCAGGGACAGAACACAGGGATGGCAGGAACCAGGGACAGAACACATGGATGGCAGGAACCAGGGACAGAACATTGGGATGGCAGGAACCAGGGACAGAACACAGGGAGGAATGGCAGGAACCAGGGACAGAACACAGGGAGGAATGGCAGGAACCAGGGACAGAACACAGGCACGGAAAAGAAACCAGCAACAGAACACAGGCATGAAAGAAATAGGGACAGAACACAGATGTCAGGAACCAGGAACAGAACACTGGGATGTCAGGAACCAGGAACAGAACACAGGGATGGCAGGACCAAGAACAAAACACAGGGATGGCAGGACCAAGAACAGAACACAGGGATGTCAGGAACCAGGAACAGAACACAGGGATGGCAGGACCAAGAACAGAACACAGGGATGGCAGGACCAAGAACAGAACACAGGGATGGCAGGAACCAGGACAAGAACACAGAGATGGCAGGAACCAGGAACAGAACACAGGGAGGGATGGCAGGAACCAAGAACAGAACATTGGGATAGCAGGAACCAGGAACAGAACATTGGGATGGCAGGAACCAGGAACAGAACACAGGGATGGCAGGAACCAGGAACAGAACACAGGGATGGCAGTAACCAGGAACAGAACACAGGGATGGCAGGAACCAGGGACAGAACACAGGGATGGCAGGAACCAGGAACAGAACACAGGGAGGGATGGCAGGAACCAAGAACAGAACATTGGGATAGCAGGAACCAGGAACAGAACACAGGGATGGCAGGAACAGAACACAGGGATGGCAGGAACCAAGAACAGAACACAGGGATGGCAGGAACCAGGAACAGAACACAGGGATGGCAGGAACCAGGAACAGAACACAGGGATGGCAGGAACCAGGAACAGAACACAGGGATGGCAGGAACCAGGGACAGAACACAGGGATGGCAGGAACCAGGAACAGAACACAGGGATGGCAGGAACCAGGAACAGAACACAGGGATGGCAGGAACCAGGAACAGAACATAGGGATGTTAGGAACAAGGAACAGAACATAGGCATGAAAGAAATAGGAACAGAAAACAGGTAAGTCAGGAACCAGGAACAGAACACAGGGAGGGATGGCAGGAACCAGGAACAGAACATAGGGATGGCAGGAACCAGGAACATAACACAGGGATGGCAGTAACCAGGAACAGAACACAGGGATGGCAGGAACCAGGGACAGAACACAGGGATGGCAGGAACCAGGGACAGAACACAGGGATGGCAGGAACCAGGAACAGAACACAGGGATGGCAGGAACCAGGGACAGAACACAGGGATGGCAGGAACCAGGAACAGAACATTGGGATGGCAGGAACCAGGAACAGAACACAGGGATGGCAGGAACCAGGAACAGAACACAGGGATGGCAGGAACCAGGAATAGAACACAGGGATGGCAGGAACCAGGAACAGAACACAGGGATGGCAGGAACCAGGAACAGAACACAGAGATGGCAGGAACCAGGACAAGAACACAGAGATGGCAGGAACCAGGAACAGAACACAGGGAGGGATGGCAGGAACCAAGAACAGAACATTGGGATAGCAGGAACCAGGAACAGAACATTGGGATGGCAGGAACCGGGAACAGAACACAGGGATGGCAGGAACCAGGAACAGAACACAGGGAGGGATGGCAGGAACCAGGAACAGAACATAGGGATGGCAGGAACCAGGAACAGAACACAGGGATGGCAGTAACCAGGAACAGAACACAGGGATGGCAGGAACCAGGGACAGAACACAGGGATGGCAGGAACCAGGAACAGAACACAGGGAGGGATGGCAGGAACCAAGAACAGAACATTGGGATAGCAGGAACCAGGAACAGAACACAGGGATGGCAGGAACCAGGAACAGAACACAGGGATGGCAGGAACCAGGAACAGAACACAGGGATGGCAGGAACCAGGAACAGAACACAGGGATGGCAGGAACCAGGAACAGAACACAGGGATGGCAGGAACCAGGAACAGAACACAGGGATGGCAGGAACCAAGAACAGAACATTGGGATAGCAGGAACCAGGAACAGAACACAGGGATGGCAGGAACCAGGAACAGAACACAGGGATGGCAGGAACCAGGAACAGAACACAGGGATGGCAGGAACCAGGAACAGAACACAGGGATGGCAGGAACCAGGAACAGAACACAGGGATGGCAGGAAACAGGAACAGAACACAGGGATGGCAGGAACAGAACACAGGGATGGCAGGAACCAGGGACAGAACACAGGGATGGCAGGAACCAGGAACAGAACACAGGGATGGCAGGAACCAGGAACAGAACACAGGGATGGCAGGAACCAGGAACAGAACATAGGGATGTTAGGAACAAGGAACAGAACACAGGCATGAAAGAAATAGGGACAGAAAACAGGTAAGTCAGGAACAGAACACAGGGAGGGATGGCAGGAACCAGGAACAGAACATAGGGATGGCAGGAACCAGGAACATAACACAGGGATGGCAGTAACCAGGAACAGAACACAGGGATGGCAGGAACCAGGGACAGAACACAGGGATGGCAGGAACCAGGAACAGAACACAGGGATGGCAGGAACCAGGAACAGAACACAGGGATGGCAGGAACCAGGGACAGAACACAGGGATGGCAGGAACAAGGAACAGAACATTGGGATGGCAGGAACCAGGAACAGAACACAGGGATGGCAGGAACCAGGAACAGAACACAGGGATGGCAGGAACCAGGAACAGAACACAGGGATGGCAGGAACCAGGAACAGAACACAGGGATGGCAGGAACCAGGAACAGAACACAGGGATGGCAGGAACCAGGAACAGAACACAGGGATGGCAGGAACCAGGAACAGAACACAGGGATGGCAGGAACCAGGAACAGAACATAGGGATGTTAGGAACAAGGAACAGAACACAGGCATGAAAGAAATAGGGACAGAAAACAGGTAAGTCAGGAACAGAACACAGGGAGGGATGGCAGGAACCAGGAACAGAACATAGGGATGGCAGGAACCAGGAACATAACACAGGGATGGCAGTAACCAGGAACAGAACACAGGGATGGCAGGAACCAGGAACAGAACACAGGGATGGCAGGAACCAGGAACAGAACACAGGGATGGCAGGAACCAGGAACAGAACACAGGGATGGCAGGAACCAGGAACAGAACACAGGGATGGCAGGAACCAGGGACAGAACACAGGGATGGCAGGAACCAGGGACAGAACACAGGGATGGCAGGAACCAGGAACAGAACACAGGGATGGCAGGAACCAGGAACAGAACACAGGCAGGGATGGCAGGAACCAAGAACAGAACATTGGGATAGCAGGAACCAGGAACAGAACATTGGGATGGCAGGAACCGGGAACAGAACACAGGGATGGCAGGAACCAGGAACAGAACACAGGGAGGGATTGCAGGAACCAGGAACAGAACATAGGGATGGCAGGAACCAGGAACAGAACACAGGGATGGCAGTAACCAGGAACAGAACACAGGGATGGCAGGAACCAGGAACAGAACACAGGGATGGCAGGAACCAGGAACAGAACACAGGGATGGCAGGAACCAGGAACAGAACACAGGGATGGCAGGAACCAGGAACAGAACACAGGGATGGCAGGAACCAGGAACAGAACACAGGGATGGCAGGAACCAGGAACAGAACACAGGGATGGCAGGAACCAGGAACAGAACATAGGGATGTTAGGAACAAGGAACAGAACACAGGCATGAAAGAAATAGGGACAGAAAACAGGTAAGTCAGGAACAGAACACAGGGAGGGATGGCAGGAACCAGGAACAGAACATAGGGATGGCAGGAACCAGGAACAGAACACAGGGATGGCAGTAACCAGGAACAGAACACAGGGATGGCAGGAACCAGGGACAGAACACAGGGATGGCAGGAACCAGGAACAGAACACAGGGATGGCAGGAACCAGGAACAGAACACATGGATGGCAGGAACCAGGGACAGAACACAGGGATGGCAGGAACCAGGAACAGAACATTGGGATGGCAGGAGCCAGGAACAGAACACAGGGATGGCAGGAACCAGGAACAGAACACAGGGATGGCAGGAACCAGGAACAGAACACAGGGATGGCAGGAACCAGGAACAGAACACAGGGATGGCAGGAACCAGGAACAGAACACAGGGATGGCAGGAACCAGGAACAGAACACAGGGATGGCAAGAACCAGGGACAGAACACAGGGATGGCAGGGACCAGGAACAGAACACAGGGATGTTAGGAACAAGGAACAGAACACAGGCATGAAAGAAATAGGGACAGAAAACAGGTAAGTCAGGAACCAGGAACAGAACACTGGGATAGCAGGAACCAGAAACAGAACATTGGGAAATCAGGAACAGAACATTGGGAAGTCAGGAACAAGGAACAGAACACAGGGATGGCAGGATCCGGGAACAGAACACTGGGATGGCAGGAACCGGGAACATAACACTGGGATGGCAGGATCCAGGAACACAACACAGGGATGGCAGGAACCGGGAACAGAACACTGGGATGGCAGGAACTGGGAACAGAACATTGGGATGGCAGGAACAGAACACTGGGACGGTGGGAACCGGGAACAGAACATTGGGATGGCAGGAACCAGGGACAGAACACAGGGATGGCAGGAACCGGGAACAGAACATTGGGATGGCAGGAACAGAACACAGGGATGGCAGGATCCGGGAACAGATCACAGGGATGGCAGGAACCAGGAACAGAACACAGGGATGGCAGGAACCGGGAACAGAACACAGGGATGGCAGGAACCGGGAATAGAACACAGGGATGGCAGGAACCGGGAATAGAACACAGGGATGGCAGGAACCGGGAATAGAACACAGGGATGGCAGGAACCGGGAACAGAACACAGGGATGGCAGGAACCGGGAACAGAACACAGGGATGGCAGGAACCGGGAACAGAACACAGGGATGGCAGGAACTGGGAACAGAACATAGGGATGGCAGGAACCGGGAACAGAACAAAGTAGAATTCACATGAGAAGCACAAGGCTATTATGCTGGAGTAAGGTATTGGAGCCTGTACTCTGGCACTGTACAGTGAGACCAAAGCATCACTTATGGAGGGTAGAGATGTAAATTTCAACAGCACACGTCACATTTGGTGTGCCTTCTCCTTTAAAATCACAAGCAGAGCGGCGTGCGCGGTCCAAGGAAGCTGCAGCCGCAGCCAGACCCAGTAAGTGAGGTGACGGTCTGAGTAAGATAAGATCACAGGATATAGGAAGTGGCCAATTATACTGATATTACTACAATGATATTACTTATACCCCTGTTCCACCTCTAAGCACGGGTCGCAGCCGGGAGCCTGGCACGTGTGCTACCAAACTGCGGCCCGTGCTCAGCCCCCTTTCCCACTGCGCTCACCAACCCAGAATATTGCCGGGTTGGTGACGCTGCTGGCGACGCAGCAGGGGCGGCGCTGGGAGATCACATGCGCCGTCCTTCCATAGACTGTGAACGGGAGCCGTGTCGCATCAACACGGCTTCTGTTAACAGTACACAGCTTACCGGTTTGAACTCGTGTTCAACCCGGTAAGCTACCCGGTTAGGATTCCTGGATCACTTGATCCGGGTTGACCCTTTTCCACTAGGATGCGTGCCCCATTTACCCGTGTTTTTTGAGCTAGTGGAAAAGGGGTATAATCTATAACCACCATAATATTAACACTGACACTGTTTTATGATTTCCATTCATTAGTAAAATATTAAAAATAAACTATTAAGGTGATTGCTCAGCCTACAGAATCCACGCAAATACTAATAATGTTATACAGTACCTTCTTCATCATTGGCCATACCACATACTTCTTCCATATGTTCCCCAATGCTCAGTGCTCCCATGTCTACAAAGAAATATATATGTACATACATCATTCAGCCCGTTACATATGTTATTATTACTCGGAGAATATGGTCTGGCTAGTGATATATAACATGAGGATCATCTACCTGACTGACAGCTAGGGGTCTGGTGTTATAGAGTGACTTACCATCAGCTAGGGGCCTGGTGTTATAGAGTGACTTACCATCAGCCAGGGGCCTGGTGTTATAGAGTGACTTACCATCAGCTAGGGGTCTGGTGTTATAGAGTGACTTACCATCAGCTAGGGGCCTGGTGTTATAGAGTGACTTACCATCAGCTAGGGGCCTGGTGTTATAGAGAGACTTACCATCATATAGGGGATTGGTGTTACAGAGTGACTTACCATCAGCTAGGGGCCTGGTGTTATAGAGAGACTTACCATCATATAGGGGCCTGGTGTTATAGAGTGACTTACCATCAGCTAGGGGCCTGGTGTTATAGAGAGACTTACCATCATATAGGGGCCTGGTGTTATAGAGTGACTTACCATCAGCTAGGGGCCTGGTGTTATAGAGTGACTTACCATTATATAGGGGCCTGGTGTTATAGAGTGACTTACCATCAGCTAGGGGCCTGGTGTTATAGAGTGACTTACCATCAGCTAGGGGTCTGGTGTTATAGAGTGACTTACCATCAGCTAGGGGCCTGGTGTTATAGAGTGACTTACCATCAGCCAGGGACCTGGTGTTATAGAGTGACTTACCATCAGCTAGGGGCCTGGTGTTATAGAGAGACTTACCATCATATAGGGGCCTGGTGTTACAGAGTGACTTACCATCAGCTAGGGGCCTGGTGTTATAGAGTGACTTACCATCAACTAGGGGCCTGGTGTTATAGAGAGACTTACCATCAGCTAGGGGTCTGGTGTTATAGAGAGACTTACCATCATATAGGGGCCTGGTGTTACAGAGTGACTTACCATTAGCTAGGGGCCTGGTGTTATAGAGAGACTTACCATCAGCTAGGGGCCTGGTGTTATAGAGTGACTTACCATCAGCTAGGGGCCTGGTGTTCTAGAGTGACTTACCATCAGCTAGGGGCCTGGTGTTATAGAGAGACTTACCATCAGCTAGGGGCCTGGTGTTATAGAGAGACTTACCATCAGCTAGGGGCCTGGTGTTATAGAGAGACTTACCATCAGCTAAGGGCCTGGTGTTATAGAGTGACTTACCATCAGCTAGGGGCCTGGTGTTATAGAGTGACTTACCATCAGCTAGGGGCCTGGTGTTATAGAGTGACTTACCATCAGCTAGGGGCCTGGTGTTATAGAGTGACTTACCATCAGCTAGGGGCCTGGTGTTATAGAGTGACTTACCATCAGCTAGGGGCCTGGTGTTATAGAGTGACTTACCATCAGCTAGGGGTCTGGTGTTATAGAGAGACTTACCATCAGCTATGGGCCTGGTGTTATAGAGTGACTTACCATCAGCTAGGGGCCTGGTGTTATAGAGTGACTTACCATCAGCTAGGGGCCTGGTGTTATAGAGTGACTTACCATCAGCTAGGGGCCTGGTGTTATAGAGTGACTTACCATCAGCTAGGGGCCTGGTGTTATAGAGTGACTTACCATCAGCTAGGGGCCTGGTGTTATAGAGAGACTTACCATCAGCTAGGGGCCTGGTGTTCTAGAGTGACTTACCATCAGCTAGGGGCCTGGTGTTATAGAGTGACTTACCATCATATAGGGGCCTGGTGTTACAGAGTGACTTACCATCAGCTAGGGGCCTGGTGTTATAGAGTGACTTACCATCAGCTAGGGGCCTGGTGTTATAGAGTGACTTACCATCAGCTAGGGGCCTGGTGTTATAGAGTGACTTACCATCAGCTAGGGGCCTGGTGTTATAGAGAGACTTACCATCAGCTAGGGGCCTGGTGTTATAGAGAGACTTACCATCAGCTAGGGGCCTGGTGTTATAGAGTGACTTACCATCAGCCAGGGGCCTGGTGTTATAGAGTGACTTACCATCAGCTAGGGGCCTGGTGTTATAAAGTGACTTACCATCAGCTAGGGGCCTGGTGTTATAGAGAGAGACTTACCATCAGCTAGGGGCCTGGTGTTATAGAGTGACTTACCTTCAGTCGGGATTTTCATGCCAGTAGATGAACGAGCAGCAGTAACAACCTGTGTTGAAAATGAAACAGTATTTGTAAAACATTTATTGGAAGGATATTTGCTGTACACAGCTGACCATGTATCATACTGCACGGTTATGTCCCAGGCTTCCAGACAGTGGGGCAGATGTATTAAGCCTGGAGAAGTGATAAAGCAGTGATAAGTGCAAGGTGATAATGCAGCAACCAATCATTATGTGCTTGAAAAATGACAGATAAGAGCTGATTGACTGGTGCGCTATCACCTACCACTTATCACTTCTTTATCACTTCTCCAGGCTTAATACATCTGCCCCAGTGTGAGAAGCTGCAATTTAGGGAAGAAACACTGAGCACACAGCATAACAAAAGAAGACATTTGTATGTACTTAAATCCATTTATCTGTTTGCATAGAGGGTGCTAGAGCTGGAGCAGGCTCTAGGCGCAAATTTATTAAGCAGCGGTTTCTACATCCCAGCGGTTTTAAAACCCGCTGATTTACTAAGGCTAAAACCGCTGACAGAGCACATTATAAAATAGAATAAAATGGATTTATTAAGCAAAGGGTTTGAAACACGTCGGCAAACGCACCGTAACCCATTTCTAGGCTCAGACAGGGGCAGTTGACGAAACAGCAGGAAAATGCGAAGCAGTATCTTCTCTTCCAGTGTCGGGGTCTGGTTATAATGGATGTGTCTGTGTGTGTGAACCACCGGAGGCAGCAGCTGGGAGAACTACATCTGCCAGCAGCCCCCTCCCCTGAGGGAAGATGGAGGAGAGAACACCTGCAGAGACCACCAGAGAGGTATCATTTTTTTATTATTTGTTTTTATTTTCACGCTGTCTTTATAGGATACCAGGGGTATCAGGAGCGTGCATACCCGCGATAATCTAATACGGTGTGCGAGGTTGAGGTTTTCACCTTGCACACAACTGAGTTCCCCCCCCAGAGTAGCACAAGTAAATGAATATGAATAGAACAGCTTCTAATCCACAGCGCTCTGTGTCTCTGATGTCAGCTGAACGATGTTTCTGTAAATTCACCAGTAATAAATATGAGTAGAATAACTTTAATATACCCCTTTCACACCGCACATATAACCCGGTATGAACCAGACATATTGCACGGGTCGGTGTGCGGTGTGAAAGGGCCATGGTCGGATTCCCGGGTCACCTGACCCAGTAATTCAACACGAGAATAAAGCAGTGTTATTCCTGGGGTGAATACTGGGTCAGTGGCAGGGGTATGGGTCGTTGGGTAGACAAAACTTAGGTTGACAGTCATTAGGTCGACCGTGGAAGGTCGACAGGGACAATAGGTCGACATGTAGTAGGTCGACAGGTCAACATGGGTTTTTAAAAACTTTTTTGGGCGTCGTCTTCGTAAAGTGACGGGGAACCCCAATTAGTGCACCGTGTCTCCTCGCATGGCTATGCTTACCACAAGCCATAATGGCAGGAACCCTCCAAGCTTGAAGAAAGCCCACCTGGACAATGTATGGAATCTAAACAGTAACATGCCCAATAAACATATCCTCACATTGCTAAACAAGGCCAACCAAAGATTTAGCAACCGATACAGTGTACAGTATGAAGCGCCCTCTCTACAGCAGACTGAGCCGTAAATGTATATTTTGTAAACAGCTGCACAAGCCAATTTTAAGGAAATGCTTCAGGATTGGACCCCTCGTCCTTCTCCGAGAGACCAGCACGATGCACAATATTCCACCTGAGCCACCCTTCAGTATCAGTGAGCTTCGCCTGCATGCTATCATTTGAGATTCCAACCCAGAGAGGAAACCGAGCAGAGGGGCTGTAATATCTTCCAGTGTGGAGATTCAATCTTCGGCTCCCCCACTCTCTCCCTTTCCAATTTTTTGCATATGTTGGCAAATCAAAGAGACGTCAATATGCACCTCAGCAATCTTATCCGTCACCCACTTTTCAGATATAGTAATAGCCTATAACAATTGCTGCATGGTGATGACAGGCTCATCAGGCGGATCAGAGTACGGAGAAGAGAGTAGCAGAGGTAGGCAGTACCAGACGTTGCGGCAGAGCCCCAAGTGTGCTGGCCCATAACTGGAGAGGACCAGGAAACCGCAGGATATACTGTAACCATAGAGTAGCACAGGAAAAACCAGAGAGTGCAGGTAGGTAAAAGCAATGGATGGTGCTCACAGTGAAGAAATCAGAGATGGAAGCGTACCAAATGGGGGAAGGCACGCAGGTCAGAGAGCAAAGGTACAGCAGGCAAAACCAAAGCCCCCCTAAGTCACAGTAGAGACCCCAACATGCACAGCAATCAGCAGTGACAATAGGATACCCAGCCCCAGAAGGAACCAGCAGCCAGCTTCCAAGATCCAGAGAGGAGCGCCATGGCCACAGTCCACACAGCTAGAGAATCAGGGGATTCCACCAGCGTACAGATGACCACACAGGAAGCCCCACCAGACAAGAGAAGCCAGATCAAAAGTGCTGCACACCAGGACAGTTCACAAAGATCGTACCCATGACTGGCCCCAGCACCACACACTCCGGGCATCAAAGACAGCGATCTCTGTGGGAACAAGCCAGGAGGTGACAGAGGAATACCGGATGATAGGAGCATGCAGACAGTGTACAACCCCGTCAGAGCTCCACAGGCTGCAGAGAAGGAAGGCAGGCTGCACAGCTCTGGTGCTATTGAAGGGGCAGAGGGGGTCATTCAGAGTTGATCGCAGCAGCAAATTTGTTGGGCAAAACCATGTGCACTGCAGGGGGGGCAGATGTAACATTTGCAGAGAGAGTTAGATTTGGGTGGGTTATATTGTTTCTGTGTAGGATAAAACGAGATTTATGGTAAGAACTTACTGTTAAATCTATTTCTGCGAGGTATACTGGGCTCCACAAGGATTAACATCGGGATGTAGAGTAGGATCTTGAGCCAAGGCACCAACAGGCTCAAAGCTTTGACTGTTCTCAAGATGCACAGCGCCGCCTCCTCTACAACCCCGCCTCCGTGCACAGGAGCTCAGTTTCATTAACCAGCCCAATGCAGTAGCAGGTACTAGAGACGACAATCGCTCGTAGCCAATTATACCACACACTCACCGCAGGAGAGGGTGTCAGCAGCTAATGCCACACCAACCCAAAGAAGATAAGTGCGTCAGGGTGGGCGCCTTGTGGAGCCCAGTGTACCTCGCAGAAAGATTTAACAATGGTAAGTTCTTACCATAAATCTCGTTTTCTGCTGCGGGGTACACTGGGCTCCACAAGGATTAACATCGGGGATGTCCTAAAGCAGTTTCTTATGGGAGAGTACGCACTGTAGCGGGCATAAGAACCTGGCGTCCAAAGGAAGCATCCTGGGAGGCGGAAGTATTGAAGGCATAGAACCTAATAAACGTGTTCGCTGAGGATCACGTAGCCGCCTTGCACAATTGTTCAAGGGTCGCACCACGGTGGGCCGCCCAAGAAGGTCCAACCAACCGAGTAGAATGGGCTTTAATGGTAGCAGGAGCTGGACGACCAGCCTGTACATAAACATGTGCAATCACCATTCTAATCCATCTGGCCAGAGTCTGCTTGGAAGCAGGCCAGCCACGTTTGTGAAAACCAAACAGTACAAAAAGAGAATCGGATTCCTAATGGAGGAGGTTCTCTTCACATAGATACAGAGAGCCCGTACCACTTCCAAAGACCGCTCTTTGGAAGACAACTCAGGAGAATTACAGTCCAGAACCACAATCTCCTGGTTAAGGTGGAAGGAAGATACCACCTTGGGTAAATAACCCGGCCGCGTTCTAAGAACCGCCCGGTCACGGTGAAAAATCAAATGGGGAGACTTACAGGATAAGGCACCCAAGTCTGTGACCCTTCTAGCTGAAGCAATAGCCAGCAAAAATAGCACCTTAAGGGAAAGCCAAATAAGGTCAGCAGAGGCAAGAGGCTCAAACGGAGACTCTTGCAAGGCCTCCAAAACCACCGACAGATCCAAAGGGGCAACAGATGGCACATAAGGAGGCTGAATCCACAACACGCCCTGAGTGAATGTATGAACATCGGGTAGGGCAGCAATCTTTCTCTAAAACCAAACTGACATGGTAGAAATGTGAACCTTGAGGGAGGCCAGACGAAGGACTAAGTCCAGGCCCTGTTGTAGGAAGATCAACAGTTTGGCCATGCTAAACTTGAAAACGTTATGATTGTGAGACGCACACCAAGTAAAGTAAGCATTCCAGACTCTATGGTAAATCCGATCAGAAGCCGGCTTAAGGGCCTTCAGCATAGTTTGAACGACCACCTCAGAAAAACCCTTGGCCCTCAGGACGGAAGCTTCAAGAGCTATGCAGTCAAAGCCAGATGGGCCAAGTCCTGGTAAACACAAGGGCCCTGAACGAGGAGGCCTGGTCGTTGTGGAAGTAGAAGTGGACGATCTAGCGAGAGGCCCTGTAGATCGGAGAACCAGTGACGTCTGGGCCACGCTGGAGCGATCGAAGTAGGTTTCTTCCTTCTTGCTTGACTTCCGTATTACTCTGGGCAGGAGTGACACCGGAGGGAACCCATACGGCAGCCGAAAGTTCCATGGGATTGACAGAACATCCACGAACGCTGCTTGAGGATTCCTTGTCCTTGCTCCGAAGACCGGAACCTTGTGATTGTATCGAGACGCCATCAGGTCCACATCTGGAAGGCCCCACTTGTCCACGAGAAGTTGAAACACCTCTGGATGGAGGCTCCATTCTCCGGCGTGCACGTCCTGACGACTGAGAAAGTCCGCTTACCAGTTTAGGACCCCCGGAATGAACACTGCGGATATGGCCGGCAGATGGCGTTCTGTCCACTGGAAAATCTGTGATACTTACCTCATTGCCATGCGGCTTCGAGTGCCGCCTTGATGATTTATGTACGCCACCGTGGTGGTGTTGTCAGATTGTACTTGAACAGGTTTGTTCTGTATTAGATGCTGGGCCATTGCCAATGCATTGAACACTGCCCACAGTTCCAGAATATTTATCGGGAGTAGAGACTCCTCCTTGGTCCACCGACCCTGAAGAGAGTGTTGTTCCAACACCGCGCCCCAACCTCTCAGACTGGCATCCGTCGTCAGCAGGACCCAGTTGGATATCCAGAAGGGACGGCCCCTGCTTAGTCTTTGGTCGTGAAGCCACCAGCTCAGTGACAGGCGGACCTCCGGAGACAAGGAGATCATGTAAGATCTGATCCAGTGAGGCAGGCCGTCCCACTTCAACAGAATTAACTTCTGCAGAGGGCGAGAATGGAATTGAGCATACTCCACCATGTCGAAGGCCGACACCATGAGACCTAGCACTTGCATTGCCGAATGTATCGACACTTGCAGACGAGATAGGAAGCATCGAATCCTGTCCTGAAGCTTCAGGACTTTCTCCTGAGACAAGAACAACCATTGGTTGTGAGTGTCCAATACCGCTCCCAGGTGTAACATGCTCCGAGCAGGAATCAGGGAGGGTTTCTTCCAGTTGATTAGCCACCCGTGGGCTTTCATGAACTGGACCGTCAGATCTAGATGACACAGGAGAAGTTCTGGGGAATTTGCCAGGATCAACAAATCATCCAAGTACAGTAAGATCCTGACCCCCTGACGGCGGGGTGTAGCAGTCATGACCGCCATAACTTTGGTGAAAACTCGGGAAGCTGTTGTCAAACCAAACGCCCGAAATTGATAATGAAGGTTGCCCACCGCAAACCTCAGGTACTGCTGATGAGACACTGCAATAGGAATATGCAGGTAGGCATCCTGTATGTCCAGGGAGACCATATAGTCCCCAGGCTCCAAGGCCAGAACAATAGAGCGCAGAGTTTCCATACGAAACTTGGAGACCGGCACATACTTGTGCAAGGACTTCGGATTGAGAATGGGCCGCGAGGACCCGTTCGGTTTCGGGACTAGAAACAGCAGTGAATAGTACCGCTTGCCTCTCTGAGCCAGAGGCACCTGTACTAATACTCCTGTGGTCAGGAGGGAATGTACCACCGAATGCAGAGTGTTTGCTTTTGCCGGGTCCAGAGGAGCATCTGTCAGGCAAAATCGATGAGGGGGACGATTCTTGAAGGGTATGGCGTAACCTCGAGTGACGACTTCCCTTACCCAAGCATTGGAAGTGGTCTTCAACCACTCCTGGGAAAAAATTAGAAGTCGGCCCCCCACCCTGGGATCCCCCAGAGGGAGGCCCGCCCCGTAATGCGGCAGGCTTGTCAGTTTTGGAAGCAGGCTGACGGGCAGCCCAGGCTCGCTCCGGTCTGGGCATTGCAGGTCTGGAAGCATGAGTTTGCTTTGGGTACGCCTGACCTTTTGCTTTACCTGGAGGACGAAAGGGCCGAGGGAAAGTACTTTTAGCCTTTTGTGTGGAAGGAGCCGTACTAGGTAGGCAAGCTGTTTTAGCAGTAGCCAGATCAGCCAAAATCTTATGGAGGTCTTCTCCAAAGAGAATGTCTCCCTTGAAAGGAAGCACCGCCAGGGTTTTCTTGAAATCCATATCCACTGACCAGGATCTCAACCAAAGGATACGTCTGGCCAAGACGGACGTAGTAGCAGCGTTGGCCGCCAGCACCCCGGCATCGGAGGCCACCTTCTTAAGGTACAGAGAAGCCGTGGCAATATACGAGAGACATTGTCGAGCATGATCAGATGCGTTGGAAGGCAGCTCCGCCTCTAACTCCTGAGCCCACGCCTCAACAGCTTCAGCAGCCCATGTTGCTGCAATGGTTGGCCTATGCACAGCCCCCATTAGGGTGTAAATCGCTTTCAAACAACCCTCCACACGTCTGTCCATCAGTTCCTTCAGAGAGGCGACGGTAGTTACTGGCAGAGCAGAGGAAACTACCATGCGTTCCACATGAGAAGCTACAGGCGGAGGAGTTTCCCAATTTTTGTATAGCTCCGCAGAGAGAGGATAGCGAGCCAACAGTTTCTTATGCGGTATGAATTTCGTTCCCGGATTTTCCCATGATTCCGGACGTATGTCAGCTAGGTGTTGAGAATGAGGTAAAACTTGTTTAACCACCTTCTTACGTTTAAATCTGTCCGGATTTTTAGAGACAGCCGCAGGCTCAGGTTCATCAGAGACCTGAAGAATGAGCCTGATAGCCTCAATCAAATCAGGGACATTCACCATTGACTTCCCTTCCCCATCAGAAGCATCTGAGTCAGTGTCTGTGGGGACGGCATATGCACCATCCTCCTCAGAGGATGTGTCCGGGATAGCAGTGGCTTGTGAGGAGGTAATGGCCCGTTTAGAAGACGTCTACAGGTTAGGCCTTATCCCCCTGCAGGCTCCCCCCCCCACTGAGGAAAACACCCCACCTGTGCCCAGTGTCCCGGTGACTAGTGGAGCGGCTGCCCGATTACAGTGTCCACGCCAGCGTCCACAGTCGCGCCGGATCGCGGTTAACAGCGGGCCAAAAAGACGCCTTACTTCCACTTGTACCTGCAACCACGCGATCCTGGAGGGCAGCGTCGGGTGTATGTGACTAACAGAAGCACACCGGAGCCTCCGTTGTAGTTACCCGGCAACCAGGGCGCGAGAGTATACAGCGCCGCTGGGGGAGTGATGGAGCTGCAGCAAAGTATGTCCTATGTGACATGCATAAAAGCTGCAGCCCTTGAAGTCTTCAAAAGTTCTTCTTTTCTTCTGATTAAGCTATAATATGTGCTGCAATGAGAGCCCCCTGTTGATTGCGTGGCAGCAACTTACAAACTGAGCTCCTGTGCACGGAGGCGGGGTTATAGAGGAGGCGGCGCTGTGCATCTTGTTAACAGTCAAAGCTTTGAGCCTGTTGGTGCCTCGGATCAAGAACCTACTCTACTCCCCGATGTTAATCCTTGTGGAGCCCAGTGTACCCCGTGGCAGAAATACTGGCTGCTTTATTTTTACATTGCAATTAAGATTTCAGACTGAACACACCACACCCAAATCTAACTCTCTCTGCACATGTTACATCTGCCCCCCCTGCATGTACATGGTTTTGCCCAAAAACAAATACTCCCAATTGGCGCTTAATAATACATGCATGCAACCAATGATAAAATAAAAATACAATTTATTCACATGTAATGATTTAAATAACCTTCCGGGGGTTTATAGTTACAATTAATACAGTAATATATTCAATATAAAAATGTACACAATTTGAAATGACACCAGTATACTGTAAATTCAGTAAACCATATGATAGGTTAACTGGTGTTATTTCATATACTCACAAAAACCTGCACGGTGATAGATCTGCATACAGAGAATAAGAAGTTGGAAATAATATTATATTACCATCTGGATAATGTCCAAACAGCGGAGACTGCCAGTACTTTGTGTAGCCTGTCTCAACGCTGATGGGAAGTCTCTGTAAGCTGATGGCAAGAAAGGAACCCCACACTGTGGATAAACTGATGGCCCACTGTGTATTTCCCACCAGAAATGTGAATAGCCCTGTACTCAGTGATGTACTTTCCTGTGTTAGGAGATGTCCAGACCACCGGGATCCGCAGACGGCTGTGGACTGCGGCCGCGGCTTACCGGTGAATACTGAGAGCGCTCTGATGTACGAGCAGGGACGTAGGCCGCCGCATATTCAGTGCTATATGTGGAAGTGTCCAGACTACCGGGATCCACGCACGGCAAAGGACTATACTGCGGCTTACCGGTGGAGATGGTGGAAGCTCTGATGTAAAAAAGAGCTGCACGTCACAATGAGATGGTCAAGGTGGTACACAAGTTTCTTCACTACCCCCGTCACCCGGCTCCATAGCACTGCATGCTAATATGGACAATCTCGTCCATACTGGCCTGCATGCATAAGCGACAGGACACCAACGATTAACGAGTGCGGGGCCGCGCATCATTAATTGTTGGTGCCTCCACACTGCACGATATGAACGAGAACGTTCATATCGTGCAGTATTATCTGCCAGTGTGTAGGGCCCTTAAGAGGCTAGCATACCTCTTCTTCCCAATCGGCTGCTGATACACATATATCAGGAGCTATATTCACTACAGCGCCCTAAAGCTAGTTTTTCTTACAAAGTTGCTGCTGTGATCAACTCTGAATTACCCCCAGAGAGTGTCCGGGAGGGTTACCCTTATGGCAGGATAATTATAGGGCCAAATAGCAGAAGGACATGTTCTAGTTCAATCCCATCCAGGCCACACCCAGATATAATTTTTTGTGTTTTTTTGGAACCACTTGGGTTGCAAGAGGTGCCATTAATGATACCCCTTTCACATCGCAAAAATAACCCGGGTCGAGCAACCAGGCCTCTCAGACCGGGGGTTAAAAGAAGGGTTAAATACGGGTCGGACCAGGGTCATTGTGCAGTATGAAAGCCTCTGACCCGTGATATTCAACCCGGGTCTCAGACAAAGGTGCTGATTGGCTGTGTATGCGTCTGCTCAGAGCAGTCCCAGCCCTCATCAATGTGAGACAGAATAGTCCATTTTACATCACATCACAGTGTTTAACATGGGTGACCCGGGATCAGTGTGAAAGGGCCTGAGCCTCCTGGGTTTGCGATGTGAAAGTGGTATAAGAAGTATATCCGTGTCTTAGCTACAATGGCTCACAACAGAATGGACATACAGCACACAATGATTCCTTCAGGTATACAGTAAGGAATCACAAGTCTTAGATAGAATGAGCAAAACATGGTATGGTACTACATTATAATGTTACCTAAGAGACCCAATGCTGGCCATACACTGCATAATACCTGTATGATTCCACTCAATGGGCTAGATGCATCATCGCTTGGAAAGTGATAAACTGGAAAATGAAAAGGTGCCAATCAGGTCCTAACGACCATGTCACAGGCTGTCACATACCCTCCAACTGCAGCTTTTTTTTATGGTCTGTACCAATTTTTGCCTCTCCAAACTTCCATTGAAAGTATAGGAAAAGGGGTGTGGCCCTTTCCTAATTTGTAACGGTTTTTATGTGTAAAATTTTGGAGGGTATGCAGTTATGAGCTGATTGACTCTCCATTTTATCACTTTCCAAGCGATGATGCATCTGGCCCAGTGTATGGTACGGAGCAATGACCGTTTACAGCCTGAAATCCAATCCACCATTGTTCAGCCAACTGAGGCTGTGACTGAAGGGGTTGGGTAGAAAATACTGGCAGTTGGGATCCCGACCCATACCGGTAAGTCATTTTTAGCCTACCCCTAACCCACTACTCCCATAACCTAACCCTAACTTCCCCCAAACCCACAGCCTGTCTTCAGCCACAGCCGAAAATGTATCGGGTTCCCGACTGCTGGTATTGTGACTGGATCCTGACTGAAGCTCGCCTCCATACATCATGCAATGTGTGGAGGTCCCCCTGCCCTCTTCTCTGTTGGCTGTACCCCTGCAGTATCATGCAGTGTATGGAGGACCCCCTGCCCTCTTCTCTGGTGGCTGTACACCTGCAGTATCATGCAGTGTATGGAGGTCCCCCTGCCCTCTTCTCTGGTGGCTGTACACCTGCAGTATCATGCAGTGTATGGAGGTCCCCCTGCCCTCTTCTCTGTTGGCTGTACACCTGCAGTATCATGCAGTGTATGGAGGTCCCCCTGCCCTCTTCTCTGGTGGCTGTACACCTGCAGTATCATGCAGTGTATGGAGGTCCCCCTGCCCTCTTCTCTGGTGGCTGTACACCTGCAGTATCATGCAGTGTATGGAGGTCCCCCTGCCCTCTTCTCTGGTGGCTGTACACCTGCAGTATCATGCAGTGTATGGAGGTCCCCCTGCCCTCTTCTCTGGTGTCTGTACACCTGCAGTATTATGCAGTGTATGGAGGTCCCCCTGCCCTCATCTCTGGTGGCTGTACACCTGCAGTATCATGCAGTGTATGAAGGTCCCCCAGCCCTCTTCTCTGGTGGCTGTACACCTGCAGTATCATGCAGTGTATGGAGGTCCCCCTGCCCTCTTCTCTGGTGGCTGTACACCTGCAGTATTATGCAGTGTATGAAGGTCCCCCAGCCCTCATCTCTGGTGGCTGTACACCTGCAGCATCATGCAGTGTATGGAGGTCCCCCTGCCCTCTTCTCTGGTGGCTGTACACCTGCAGTATTAATGCAGTGTATGAAGGTCCCCCAGCCCTCTTCTCCGGTGGCTGTACACCTGCAGTATCATGCAGTGTATGGAGGTCCCCCTGCCCTCTTCTCTGGTGGCTGTACACCTGCAGTATCATGCAGTGTATGAAGGTCCCCCTGCCCTCTTCTCTGGTGGCTGTACACCTGCAGTATCATGCAGTGTATGGAGGTCCCCCTGCCCTCTTCTCTGGTGGCTGTACACCTGCAGTATCATGCAGTGTATGGAGGTTCCCCTGCCCTCTTCTCTGGTGGCTGTACACCTGCAGTATCATGCAGTGTATGGAGGTACCCCAGCCGTCTTCTCTGGTGGCTGTACACCTGCAGTATCATGCAGTGTATGAAGGTCCCCCAACCCTCTTCTCTGGTGGCTGTACATCTGCAGTATCATGCAGTGTATGGAGGTCCCCCAGCCCTCTTCTCTGGTGGCTGTACACCTGCAGTATCATGCAGTGTATGAAGGTCCCCCAGCCCTCTTCTCTAGTGGCTGTACACATGCAGTGTATGGAGGTCCCCCAGCCATCTTCTCTGTTGGCTGTACACTTGCAGTAATATGCAGTGTATGGAGGTTCCCCTGCCCTCTTCTCTGGTGGCTGTACACCTGCAGTATCATGCAGTGTATGGAGGTACCCCAGCCATCTTCTCTGTTGGCTGTACACCTGCAGTATCATGCAGTGTATGGAGGTACCCCAGCCGTCGTCTGTTGGCTGTACACCTGCAGTATCATGCAGTGTATGGAGGTCCCCCAGCCCTCTTCTCTGGTGGCTGTACACCTGCAGTATCATGCAGTGTATGGAGGTCCCCCTGCCCTCATCTCTGGTGGCTGTACACCTGCAGTATCATGCAGTGTATGGAGGTACCCCAGCCTTCTTCTCTGTTGGCTGTACACCTGCAGTAACATGCAGTGTATGGAGGTCCCCCTGCCCTCATCTCTGGTGGCTATTGTGGACAATAGTGTAAAAATGCAGTGTAAAAATAAAGCAGCCAGTATTTACCCTGCACAGAAACAATATAAACCACCCAAATGCATACACTGGAAACACTCCCGGATTCAGCTCTGCGCACTTGTACACCAGGACTCTGTCTCTCAGTCTCTGTCACACTCTCCTCACGGTTGATTCTATATCGCAGTGGGAGAAGGGACCTTCTGACGTATCTAGGGGAGGAGACACGTCACCAGGGGGAGGAGCTACAGCCGAACAGGGTACCCGAAAAGTACCCACGCGGGCTCGCTTCGCTCGCCACGCTTCGGACTCGGTGTCTCGCTCCGCGCGCCACCTGATTACTAAAAGTAATAGATGGTGGCGTGGATCGTAGAGGAACTATCCCGCTGGCCTAGCTCCTCCCCCTTGTGTCGTGACTCCTCCCCCTGACGGAAAAGGTTCCTTAGCCCACTTGGATCTAGCTTCAACCCTCTCCTCACTCTCCCAGATGGAGGAACAGGAACTACATCTTATGGCTCCGCCTCCGAGTGACTCCTGGAACTAGAGGTCTAACTCTAGGGGAAGCACCCATAGACTGGTACACAGAAGGAGACAGGTGCAGAGCACACCATACCCTAACAATACATTACTGCTCTCTCCCGGTCTAACCAAGGCACATATATTACTGTTCTCTCCTGGAGAACACCAGGCACATATATTACTGTTCTCTCCTGGAGTACACCAGGCACATATACTACTGTCCTCTCCTGGAGTACACCAGGCACATATATTACTGTTCTCTCCTGGAGTACACCAGACACATATATTACTGTTCTCTCCTGGAGTACACCAGACACATATATTACTGTTCTCTCCTGGAATACACCAGACACATATATTACTGTTCTCTCCTGGAGTACACCAGACACATATATTACTGTTCTCTCCTGGAGTACACCAGGTACATATATTACTATTCTCTCCTGGAGTACACCAGACACATATATTACTGCTCTCTCCTGGAGTACACCAGACACATATATTACTGTTCTCTCCTGCAGTACACCAGACACATATATTACTGTTCTCTCCTGGAGTACACCAGACACATATATTACTGTTCTCTCCTGGAGTACACCAGGCACATATATTACTGTTCTCTCCTGGAGTACACCAGACACATATATTACTGTTTTCTCCTGGAGTACACCAGGTACGGATATTACTGTTCTCTCCTGGGGTAAACCAGACACATATATTACTGTTCTCTCCTGGAGTACACCAGACACATATATTACTGTTCTCTCTCCTGGAGTACACCAGACACATATATTACTGTTGCCCTGGCATTACACAGGCCCATATATTACTGTTCTCTTCTGGAGTACACCAGACACATATATTACTGTTCTCTCCTGCAGTACACCAGGGCCCTCATTCCGAGTTGTTCGCTCGGTATTTTTCATCGCATCGCAGTGAAAATCCGCTTAGTACGCATGCGCAATGTTCGCACTGCGACTGCGCCAAGTAACTTTACTATGAAGAAAGTATTTTTACTCACGGCTTTTTCTTCGCTCCGGCGATCGTAATGTGATTGACAGGAAATGGGTGTTACTGGGCGGATACACGGCGTTTCAGGGGCGTGTGGCTGAAAACGCTACCGTTTCCGGAAAAAACGCAGGAGTGGCCGGGGAAACGGTGGGAGTGCCTGGGCGAACGCTGGGTGTGTTTGTGACGTCAACCAGGAACGACAAGCACTGAAATGATCGCACAGGCAGAGTAAGTCTGGAGCTACTCTGAAACTGCTAACTCGTTTGTAATCGCAATATTGCGCGTACGTCGGTCGCAATTTTAAGAAGCTAAGATTCACTCCCAGTAGGCGGCGGCTTAGCGTGTGTAACTCTGCTACATTCGCCTTGCGAGCGAACAACTCGGAATGAGGGCCCAGGTACATATATTACTGTTCTCTCCTGGAGTACACCAGACACATATATTACTGTTCTCTCCTGAAGTACACCAGACACATATATTACTGTTCTCTCCTGGAGTACACCAGGCACATATATTACTGTTCTCTCCTGGAGTACACCAGACACATATATTACTGTTGCCCTGGCATTACACAGGCCCATATATTACTGTTCTCTTCTGGAGTACACCAGACACATATATTACTGTTCTCTCCTGCAGTACACCAGGTACATATATTACTGTTCTCTCCTGGAGTACACCAGACACATATATTACTGTTCTCTCCTGGAGTACACCAGACACATATATTACTGTTCTCTCCTGGAGTACACCAGACACATATATTACTGTTCTCTCCTGGAGTACACCAGGCACATATATTACTGTTTTCTCCTGGAGTACACCAGACACATATATTACTGTTGCCCTGGCATTACACAGGCCCATATATTACTGTTCTCTCCTGGAGTACACCAGACACATATATTACTGTTCTCTCCTGCAGTACACCAGGTACATATATTACTGTTCTCTCCTGGAGTACACCAGACACATATATTACTGTTCTCTCCTGGAGTACACCAGACACATATATTACTGTTCTCTCCTGGAGTACACCAGGCACATATATTACTGTTCTCTCCTGGAGTACACCAGACACATATATTACTGTTGCCCTGGCATTACACAGGCCCATATATTACTGTTCTCTCTTGGAGTACACAGGCACATATACTACTGTTCTCTCCTGGAGTACACTAGGTACATATACTACTGTTGTCCTGGCATTACACCGCCACATACATTACTGTTCTCTACTGGAGCACACCAGGCACACATATTACTGTTCTCTCCTGGAGTACACCAAGCATATATACTACTGTTGCCCTGGCATTACACAGGAACATATATTACTTTTCTCTCCTGGAGTACACCAGGCACATATATTACTGTTCTCTCCTGGAGTACACTAGGTACATATACTACTGTTGTCCTGGCATTACACCGCCACATATATTACTGTTCTCTCCTGGAGCACACCAGGCACACATATTACTGTTCTCTCCTGGAGTACACCAATCATATATACTACTGTTCTCTCCTGGAGTACACCAAGCACATATACTACTGTTGCCCTGGCATTACACAGGAACATATATTACTTTTCTCTCCTGGAGTACACCAGGCACATATATTACTTTTCTCTCCTGGAGTACACCAGGCACATATATTACTTTTCGCTCCTGGAGTACACCAGGCACATATATTACTGTTCTCTCCTGGAGAACACCAGGCACATATATTACTGTTCTCTCCTAGAGAACACCAGGCACATATATTACTGTTCTCTCCTGGAGTACACCAGGCACATATATTACTTTTCGCTCCTGGAGTACACCAGGCACATATATTACTGTTCTCTCCTGGAGTACACCAGACACATATATTACTGTTCTCTCCTGGAGTACACCAGACACATATATTACTGTTCTCTCCTGGAGTACACCAGACACATATATTACTGTTCTCTCCTGGAGTACACCAGGCACATATATTACTGTTCTCTCCTGGAGTACACCAGACACATATATTACTGTTTTCTCCTGGAGTACACCAGGTACAGATATTACTGTTCTCTCCTGGAGTAAACCAGGCACATATATTGCTGTTTTCTCCTGGAGTACACCAGACACATATATTACTGTTGCCCTGGCATTACACAGGCCCATATATTACTGTTCTCTCCTGGAGTACACCAGACACATATATTACTGTTCTCTCTTGCAGTACACCAGGTACATATATTACTGTTCTCTCCTGGAGTACACCAGACACATATATTACTGTTCTCTCCTGGAGTACACCAGACACATATATTACTGTTCTCTCCTGGAGTACACCAGGCACATATATTACTGTTCTCTCCTGGAGTACACCAGGCACATATATTACTGTTCTCTCCTGGAGTACACTAGGTAAATATACTACTGTTGTCCTGGCATTACACCGCCACATATATTACTGTTCTCTCCTGGAGCACACCAGGCACACATATTACTGTTCTCTCCTGGAGTACACCAATCATATATACTACTGTTCTCTCCTGGAGTACACCAAGCACATATACTACTGTTGCCCTGGCATTACACAGGAACATATATTACTTTTCTCTCCTGGAGTACACCAGGCACATATATTACTTTTCTCTCCTGGAGTACACCAGGCACATATATTACTTTTCGCTCCTGGAGTACACCAGGCACATATATTACTGTTCTCTCCTGGAGAACACCAGGCACATATATTACTGTTCTCTCCTGGAGAACACCAGGCACATATATTACTGTTCTCTCCTGGAGTACACCAGGCACATATATTACTTTTCGCTCCTGGAGTACACCAGGCACATATATTACTTTTATCTCCTGGAGTACACTAGGTACATATACTACCGTTGTCCTGGCATTACACCGGCACATATACTACTGTTCTCTCCTAGAGTACACCAGGCACACATATTAATGTTCTCTCCTGGAGTACACCAGGCACACATATTACTGTTCTCTCCTGGAGTATACCAGACACATATATTACTGTTCTCTCCTGGAATACACCAGACACATATATTACTGTTCTCTCCTGGAGTACACCAGACACATATATTACTGTTCTCTCCTGGAGTACACCAGACACATATATTACTGTTCTCTCCTGGAGTACACCAGACACATATATTACTGTTCTCTCCTGGAGTACACCAGACACATATATTACTGTTCTCTCCTGGAGTACACCAGGCACATATATTACTGTTCTCTCCTGGAGTACACTAGGTACATATACTACTGTTGTCCTGGCAGTACACCGCCACATATATTACTGTTCTCTCCTAGAGTACACCAGGCACACATATTAATGTTCTCTCCTGGAGTACACCAGGCACACATATTACTGTTCTCTCCTGGAGTATACCAGACACATATATTACTGTTCTCTCCTGGAATACACCAGACACATATATTACTGTTCTCTCCTGGAGTACACCAGACACATATATTACTGTTCTCTCCTGGAGTACACCAGACACATATATTACTGTTCTCTCCTGGAGTACACCAGACACATATATTACTGTTCTCTCCTGGAGTACACCAGACACATATATTACTGTTCTCTCCTGGAGTACACCAGGTACAGATATTACTGTTCTCTCCTGGAGTAAACCAGGCACATATATTGCTGTTTTCTCCTGGAGTACACCAGACACATATATTACTGTTGCCCTGGCATTACACAGGCCCATATATTACTGTTCTCTCCTGGAGTACACCAGACACATATATTACTGTTCTCTCTTGCAGTACACCAGGTACATATATTACTGTTCTCTCCTGGAGTACACCAGACACATATATTACTGTTCTCTCCTGGAGTACACCAGGCACATATATTACTGTTCTCTCCTGGAGTACACCAGGCACATATATTACTGTTCTCTCCTGGAGTACACTAGGTACATATACTACTGTTGTCCTGGCATTACACCGCCACATATATTACTGTTCTCTCCTGGAGCACACCAGGCACACATATTACTGTTCTCTCCTGGAGTACACCAATCATATATACTACTGTACTCTCCTGGAGTACACCAAGCACATATACTACTGTTGCCCTGGCATTACACAGGAACATATATTACTTTTCTCTCCTGGAGTACACCAGGCACATATATTACTTTTCTCTCCTGGAGTACACCAGGCACATATATTACTTTTCGCTCCTGGAGTACACCAGGCACATATATTACTGTTCTCTCCTGGAGAACACCAGGCACATATATTACTGTTCTCTCCTGGAGAACACCAGGCACATATATTACTGTTCTCTCCTGGAGTACACCAGGCACATATATTACTTTTCGCTCCTGGAGTACACCAGGCACATATATTACTTTTATCTCCTGGAGTACACTAGGTACATATACTACCGTTGTCCTGGCATTACACCGGCACATATACTACTGTTCTCTCCTAGAGTACACCAGGCACACATATTAATGTTCTCTCCTGGAGTACACCAGGCACACATATTACTGTTCTCTCCTGGAGTATACCAGACACATATATTACTGTTCTCTCCTGGAATACACCAAACACATATATTACTGTTCTCTCCTGGAGTACACCAGGCACATATATTACTTTTCTCTCCTGGAGTACACTAGGTACATATACTTCTGTTGTCCTGGCAGTACACCAGACACATATACTACTGTTCTCTCCTGGAGTACACCAGGCACATATACTACTGTTCTCTTCTGGAGTACACCAGGCACATATATTACTGTTCTCTCCTGGAGTACACCAGGCACATATATTACTTTTCTCTCCTGGAGTACACTAGGTACATATACTTCTGTTGTCCTGGCAGTACACCAGACACATATACTACTGTTCTCTCCTGCAGTACACCGCCACATATACTACTGTTCTCTTCTGGAGTACACCAGGCACATATATTACTGTTCTCTCCTGGAGTACACTAGGCACATATATTACGGTTCTCTCCTGGAGTACACCAGGCACACATATTACTGTTCTCTCCTGGAGTACAACAGGCACATATATTACGGTTCACTCCTGGAGTACACCAGGCACACATATTACTGTTCTCTCCTGGAGTACAACAGGCACATATATTACTGTTCTCTCCTGGAGTACACCAAGCAAATAAACTACTGTTGCCCTGGCATTACACAGGAACATATATTACTGTTCTCTCCTGGAGTACACCAGGCACATATATTACTTTTCGCTCCTGGAGTACACCAGGCACATATATTACTGTTCTCTTCTGCAGTACACCAGGTACATATATTACTTTTCTCTCCTGGAGTACACCAGGCACATATATTACTGTTCTCTCCTGGAGTACACCAGGTACATATATTACTTTTCTCTCCTGGAGTACACCAGGTACATATATTACTGTTCTCTCCTGGAGTACACCAGGCACACATATTACGGTTCTCTCCTGGAGTACAACAGGCACATATATTACTGTTCTCTCCTGGAGTACACCAAGCAAATAAACTACTGTTGCCCTGGCATTACACAGGAACATATATTACTGTTCTCTCCTGGAGTACACCAGGTACATATATTACTGTTCTCTCCTGGAATACACCAGGCACATATATTACTGTTCTCTCCTGGAGTACACCAGGTACATATATTACTGTTCTCTTCTGCAGTACACCAGGTACATATATTACTGTTCTCTCCTGGAATACACCAGGCACATATATTACTGTTCTCTCCTGGAATACACCAGGCACATATGTTACTGTTCTCTCCTGGAGTACACCAGGTACATATATTACTGTTCTCTCCTGGAATACACCAGGCACATATATTACTGTTCTCTCCTGGAGTACACCAGGTGTGAGGATACCGGGTGACCTGGGTATCCTGGGGTTCAGGGATCACACTGTGGAGCCAGTTATAATGAAAATCAAGGTGATCTTTATTCAGGGAGACCCAGAAATCCAGTGAACAGCAAGCAGAGTTATACTAATAATGTCCACTCAGACTTCAGCAAAGTCCTTACCAGCTGCTGTATATCTCCTCCAGTCCTGGGCAGTAATGACAGCTGTAGTAGGGCATACAGAGTGGCTGGTCACTGATGACACTGAGAGGGGACGACACCCCAACCTCCAGTGAGTCTAGCTGTGCACCATCACCTCCACACACACACAGTCTCCTTCTCCCAGCCACTTCCTCTACCCACAATTCCCCCTTGCTGGTTCCTTCTCTCTCCTCCTTTCTGATTGGTGGATCATGCTGTCAGTCTTTCCAGAGGGGAAGGAGGAGGGCTTTTCTAAAAGGAACACTCCCCTGCTGTATGCTTCTGGGATACTTCCTGTGTGTGACTTCTGCAGACTGAGGGCTTCAATTTAAGAACTCAGAACTTGGGCCATAGGATTAACTCTTTCCTTTTTAACATGAAAGCATGTCCTAGACATCCCTTTCCCTGGTCTCCTCACATACCTCCCCCTTCTTAAATCGAGGAGACAGGCATGATGCCAATGTTGGAGTCCTGACTGTTGTCTCGGCCCGAAGGTCTGCGAAGTCTGGCATTTGTTTCCTCATGTCTGGATAACCCGTCAGCATTGTGATGGTCTCGTCCCTTTTTGTGAGAAATAGAAAAGTTGAAACCTTGTAACGCCAAACTCCACCTCAACAACCTCCCATTTTCCCCTGAGGTTCTGTTTAGCCAATTTAACGGGTTATGGTCAGTAATAACAGTGAATTCTTTACCATAGAGATAAGGTTGTAGTTTCTTTAAGGCCCAGACTATGGCTAGACACTCCTTCTCAATAGTGGCATAGGCTATCTCTCGGTCAGCTAGCTTACGAGATAGATACACAATTGGGTGTTCCCTACCATCTTCTCCCACCTGGCACAACACTGCCCCAAGTCCACACCCCGAAGCGTCTGTCTGCACAATAAACTTTTTATGGTAGTCAGGGGCAGCCAACACTGGGGCTCGAGTCAGTGTGTCTTTTAAGATGGTGAAGGCTTGCTCACACTCAACAGTCCATTCGATCTTCCGAGCATATCTCTTTTTGGTCAAGTCCGTTAGGGCCTTGGCCACGGTGCTGTAATGTGGTATAAATTTTCTGTAATAGCCAGCAACCCCAAGGAAGGCCCGCACTTGCTTCTGGTTGACAGGTCGGGGCCAGTTGACAATAGCCTCCACCTTTGCCGGTTCTGGTCTAATAGATCCTCCTCCAACCCGATGTCCTAGGTACTGAACCTCAGCCATCCCCATCTGACATTTATCTGGGCGTATGGTGAGCCCGGCCTGTCTGATCCTTTTGAGCACTTCTGCCACATGAGTTAAATGGTCTGCCCAGGTATGGCTGAAGATGGCGATATCATCGAGGTAGGCTTGTGCAAAGTCTTGACATCCCTCCAGTAGGTCATTCACCATTCGCTGGAATGTGGCAGGGGCGTTCTTCATCCCGAAAGGCATGGTAGTACACTCAAAGAGTCCTATGGGTGTGATGAAGGCAGAACGCTCCTGGGCTTCTTTGGTAAGTGGGATTTGCCAGTAACCCTTGCTTAAGTCCAGCGTTGAGACGAACTTGGCCCCTCCAATCCGGTCCAGTAGCTCGTCAATACGGGGCATAGGGTAAGCATCAGTTATGGTTACTTCATTCAATTTGCGATAGTCCACGCAAAACCGTGTAGTCCCATCTTTCTTGGGAACCAACACGACCCCAGCGGCCCATGGGCTTTTAGATGGCACAATGACCCCCAAAGCTAGCATCTCTTTGATCTCAGTCTTCACCTGTCTCATAACATCTGGGGTCATTCGGTAAGCGACTTGTCGGATGGGCTTACTGTTCCCAGTGTCCACATGGTGAGTGGTCAGGTGAGTTCGACCAGGTTGACATGAAAACTGGGCTTGTTCAGCCTCTAAGATCCTCTGCATCTCTTGCTGCTGTGCCGTATTCAATTGTAGTCCCACCTGGACTGATTCCACTCCCTTATTCTCTTTAGCAGCTCCCAAAAGGTCAGGCAATGGATCAGTTTCTGGTGTCTCCATCGGAGGGCAACATACCATCATGGCCGCTACTTGACGATCTCTATAAGCTTTAATTCTATTTATATGGAAGGTGCGTAGGCGCTTCCCTCCCTTATCCAGGGCGATCACATAATTGACCGGTCCGGTACGCCTTACCACTGTATACGGTCCATCCCAGGTGGCTTGCAGTTTGTTTCTACGCACTGGGATAAGCACCATGACCTTTTGCCCTGGATTCAACTCACGGTCTTGAGCGTGGGCATCGTACCATTCCCTTTGTTTCTCTTGTGATTCCCGGAGATGCTCTTGGGTTAACTGTAGCAATCTTCTCATCCGATTCCGCATGTTCTCTACATATTGTAAAATGGGCTGCTGGTGTTCTTGGAAAGGTCCCTCCCAACTCTCTTTGACCAGGTCTAGGGGCCCCCGCACTTTCCGGCCGTACAGAAGTTCAAACGGGGAATATCCGGTAGATGCTTGTGGAACTTCCCGATAAGCAAATAGAAGCTGTTGCAGGGCTCTCTCCCAGTCCCTCCCCTCGGACTGTACGTAAGCTTGTAGGAGTCTTTTCAGCGTTCCATTGAATCTTTCACATAGTCCATTGGTCTGCGGATGATAAGGGGTGGTCCGAAGAGGCCGAACCCCCCACTTTTCCCACAGGGTTTGCATTAGTTCACCTTGGAATTGAGGCCCTTGGTCTGTGACGACTTCCTGTGGATATCCGACCCGACTGAATATGTCCGTCAGTGCTTGCGCAACATGTTCCGTGTCAATGGATGACAGGGCCACGGCTTCAGGGTAACGTGTCGTAAAGTCCACCAGTGTCAAGATGTACTTCTTGCCCGTGTGACTGGGAATAGCTAATGGTCCAACTAGGTCTATGGCAACACGGGCAAATGGCTCCCCTATAATAGGTAATGGGTGCAGAAAAGCTTTCTGTTGGGGCTTTCCCAGTCTCTGACAGGTATCACAGGTGTCCCGATACTGCTTAACGTCTCTAGAAATCCGTGGCCAGAAGAAATTCCGCAACAGTCGGGCCAATGTTTTCCGGGTGCCAAAATGGCCAGCTGCAGGGATGTCGTGGGCAAGAGCTAGTAATTGTGCTCTGTATTGTGTAGGTACCACCAACTGTTTAGTAGGCATGACTGCTTCCTGTCCGGGCCGAGGGATGACCACTCGGTACAGTAATTCCTCTTCCCACACTATCTTACTTCTATCAGCTGTTTCCAACCCCAGTTCGGCTGCACTCCTCAATTTGCTCAGGGAGGGGTCAGTCCGTTGGGCCTGTCGGAACTCACTCCGGTCCACCTCCCCCAAGTCTACCTCTAAAGTACTGGACAATGAACTAGAGTCACTCACCATTGTCTGGGTAGGCTGATACTGGACCATATCTGTAGCCTGGGTCACCTCTCTTCGTGTTTGGCTTCTGGTTACCACCTGGACGAAGCGTGTCACTAGTCCTTGTCCCAGATCATTCCCGAGGATTACCTTGGCTGGTAGCCCCTTGAGTACTCCGACTTCCACGATTCCTTGGTCAGCTCCCCAGTCCAGATGTATCTTGGCAACAGGAATATCGGCCTGTTGTCCCCCGGCAGTGGCAATTCGCACATACTGTCCAGGTATCACCTGGGAGGCAGGAATCATGTCTGGCTCAATCAACGTAAGTGAGGCCCCAGAGTCTCGTAGGCCCTGTACCTGCTGGTTCTCCACTATCACAGTCTGTAGGTGCCCTCGCATATTCCAGGGAGTCGCCGTCTCCTCCCCCAGAACCAAGTCAACAATATACACCCCACCCATCATCCCATCCATATCTGACTGGACGACCTCTTCACCATACTCCTCCGTGGGGTAACATACCACAGAGACTGGAGCCGGTCTAGCCCCAGGGAATGGCCCTCTTGTGCGTGGACAGTCCCTAAGCACGTGTCCTGGTTGATTGCAGCGATAACACTTCCGAGGTTCTGGGTTAGCCACTCTGAATCTGGGTGGCTGATAAGTGATGTTTTTGATAGGGCCTCCTTTATTACTATCTTTGACTTGCGGTTCTTTATCAGAGAGCTTCTCCACTCGTGGGTTTCTTGTACCGCCTGCTGCACTGAAGATTCTCCATTGCGGACGATTGGCTATATATTCATCAGCCCATTCCGCAGCTTGTTCAGGTGTACTGGGCTTCCTGTCTGCGACCCACTCCCGTACCTCTGGTGCCATCTTAATCATTAGCTGTTCTACCACAATTAAGTTGACAATCTGCTCCACAGTGGAGGCCTGTCTTCCTTCAAGCCATTTCCCACAGGCTTGCCGTAGCTGACTAGCAAACTCTTGGTAGGAATCAGTTCCACCTTTATTCAGTGTCCTGAATTTAAGACGATAAGATTCTGCAGTTATCTGGAACTTAGCAAGCAATGCTTTCTTTATAAAGGCATAGACTCCACATTCCTGGGGGGTTAGGGCCCGATAGGCTTCCAGAGCCCTGCCAGTGAGACTTGGCCCCAAGTACTTTGGCCAGTCAGCTGGCTCTATTCCATGCACCCCCATGAGATTTTCAAAGATCTGGAGGTGAGTGTCAATGTCTGTTTCATTTTCCCGAAATGTGGGAACATCCTTAAATCCCAAGCGTCGCTTCTCTTGTTCAAAACTTCGGGGGGACTCCGGAATTCCACTGCCAGCAGGAATTTGTACTCCTAGTATAGCTTGGATCACTCCAGCTCTCTCCTGTGGGGTCGCACCTTCGCCTAGCGCCCCCAGCAAGCTCTGCAGTATGGCAGGAGTGGCATCGGTCAACTCTGGTAACTTATTGGATGAATTACTACCAATGCCTGTTGGTCCCTCTTCATCATCACTCAGGTGGTCAGGATCCTCTGGGTGCCCCCGATCCCACTCCAACAACCGAAGTACCAGAGTTTCCCTGGTCTCAGTCCCATCATAAGTAATTCCCTTCATCCTGCAAAATCCTTGTAGGTGAGGTTTCCGAGCTGTACGGTAAAACTTCTCCTGCTCTCTCATTGCATTCTCCCCTTGACTGCTGGCCACAACTGCTGGCTGACTCTCCATGCTGATACTTTTGTGCATTAGCTCCCTGGAAACTCTCTCCCTGGAAACACTACAGGAACTGTGTGATATCCCACCGCTGCCGCCAAATGTGAGGATACCGGGTGACCTGGGTATCCTGGGGTTCAGGGATCACACTGTGGAGCCAGTTATAATGAAAATCAAGGTGATCTTTATTCAGGGAGACCCAGAAATCCAGTGAACAGCAAGCAGGGTTATACTAATAATGTCCACTCAGACTTCAGCAAAGTCCTTACCAGCTGCTGTATATCTCCTCCAGTCCTGGGCAGTAATGACAGCTGTAGTAGGGCATACAGAGTGGCTGGTCACTGATGACACTGAGAGGGGACGACACCCCAACCTCCAGTGAGTCTAGCTGTGCACCATCACCTCCACACACACACAGTCTCCTTCTCCCAGCCACTTCCTCTACCCACAATTCCCCCTTGCTGGTTCCTTCTCTCTCCTCCTTTCTGATTGGTGGATCATGCTGTCAGTCTTTCCAGAGGGGAAGGAGGAGGGCTTTTCTAAAAGGAACACTCCCCTGCTGTATGCTTCTGGGATACTTAATGTGTGTGACTTCTGCAGACTGAGGGCTTCAATTTAAGAACTCAGAACTTGGGCCATAGGATTAACTCTTTCCTTTTTAACATGAAAGCATGTCCTAGACATCCCTTTCCCTGGTCTCCTCACACCAGGCACATATATTACTTTTCTCTCCTGGAATACACCAGGCACATATATTACTGCTCTCTCCTGGAGTACACCAGACACATATATTACTGTTCTCTCCTGGAGTACACCAGACACATATATTACTGCTCTCTCCTGGAGTACACCAGACACATATATTACTGTTCTCTCCTGGAGTACACCAGACACATATATTACTTTTCTCTCCTGGAGTACACCAGACACATATATTACTGCTCTCTCCTGGAGTACATCAGACACATATATTACTGTTCTCTCCTGCAGTACACCAGGTACATATATTACTGTTCTCTCCTGCAGTACACCAGGTACATATATTACTGCTCTCTCCTGCAGTACACCAGACACATATATTACTGTTCTCTCCTGTAGTACATCAGACACATATATTACTGCTCTCTCCTGGAGTACACCAGGTACATATATTACTGCTCTCTCCTGGAATACACCAGGCACATATATTACTGTTCTCTCCTGGAGTACATCAGACACATATATTACTGCTCTCTCCTGGAGTACACCAGGCTCATATATTACTGCTCTCTCCTGGAATACACCAGACACATATATTACTGCTCTCTCCTGGAGTACACCAGGTACATATATTACTGTTCTCTCCTGGAGTACACCAGGTACATATATTACTGTTCTCTTCTGGAGTACACCAGACACATATATTACTGTTCTCTCCTGGAGTACACCAGGTACATATATTACTGCTCTCTCCTGCAGTACACCAGGTACATATATTACTGTTCTCTCCTGGAGTACACCAGACACATATATTACTGCTCTCTCCTGGAGTACACCAGGTACATATATTACTGCTCTCTCCTGGAATACACCAGACACATATATTACTGCTCTCTCCTGGAGTACACCAGGTACATATATTACTGTTCTCTCCTGGAGTACACCAGACACATATATTACTGTTCTCTCCTGGAGTACACCAGACACATATATTACTGTTCTCTCCTGGAATACATCAGACACATATATTACTGCTCTCTCCTGCAGTACACCAGGTACATATATTACTGTTCTCTCCTGCAGTACACCAGGTACATATATTACTGTTCTCTCCTGGAGTACACCAGGCACATATATTACTGTTCTCTCCTGGAGTACACCAGGTACATATATTACGGTTCTCTCCTGGAGTACACCAGATACATATATTACTGTTCTCTCCTGGAGTACACCAGGTACATATATTACTGTTCTCTCCTGGAGTACACCAGACACATATATTACTGTTCTCTCCTGGAATACATCAGACACATATATTACTGCTCTCTCCTGCAGTACACCAGGTACATATATTACTGTTCTCTCCTGCAGTACACCAGGTACATATATTACTGTTCTCTCCTGGAGTACACCAGGTACATATATTACTGCTCTCTCCTGGAGTACACCAGACACATATATTACTGTTCTCTCCTGGAGTACACCAGATACATATATTACTGCTCTCTCCTGCAGTACACCAGGTACATATATTACTGTTCTCTCCTGCAGTACACCAGGTACATATATTACTGTTCTCTCCTGGAGTACACCAGACACATATATTACTGTTCTCTCCTGGAGTACACCAGATACATATATTACTGCTCTCTCCTGCAGTACACCAGGTACATATATTACTGTTCTCTCCTGGAGTACACCAGGTACATATATTACTGCTCTCTCCTGGAGTACACCAGACATATATTACTGTTCTCTCCTGGAGTACACCAGGTACATATATTACTGCTCTCTCCTGCAGTACACCAGACACATATATTACTGTTCTCTCCTGGAGTACACCAGGCACATATATTACTGTTCTCTCCTGCAGTACACCAGGTACATATATTACTGTTCTCTCCTGGAGTACACCAGGTACATATATTACTGCTCTCTCCTGCAGTACACCAGACACATATATTACTGTTCTCTCCTGGAGTACACCAGACACATATATTACTGCTCTCTCCTGGAGTACACCAGACACATATATTACTGCTCTCTCCTGCAGTACACCAGACACATATATTACTGCTCTCTCCTGGAGTACACCAGGTACATATATTACTGCTCTCTCCTGGAGTATACCAGGCACATATATTACTGCTCTCTCCTGGAGTATACCAGGCACATATATTACTGCTCTCTCCTGCAGTACACCAGGTACATATACAGGTTGAGTATCCCTTATCCAAAATGCTTGGGACCAGAGGTATTTTGGATATCGGATTTATCCGTATTTTGGAATGAGATATTATGGTGATGGGACCTAAATCTAAGCACAGAATGCATTTATGTTTCATATACACCTTATACACACAGCCTGAAGGTAATTTTAGCCAATATTTTTTATAACTTTGTTCATTAAACAAGCTAGGGTATTCAATTATCCGCAAATTCGCGGCAATTTTCGGCCGAAAATTTTTCGCGGCAATCGGCCGAAAATTGCCGCGAAAACGCTCCGTTTTTCGACCTATTCAATTCCGACCGGGTTTCACGTGAAAATTCTTGCAGTGAAAAGTGCAGGTGAAAATGGGGAAATCAGCCTGTACCCCAAAAAATGCTAAACTAACATAGGAAAACAGAAGAGAAGTGTGTTAGAGATCACATTAGAGAGTTTTTGGGTACTTAAATTGTGTGAAATTGCAGTTATATGCATTTTTTTTTAAATGCAAAAAAATGATAGAAAGCAAGTTTTTTTGAGCAAAATAAATGCTCTCATTAAATTTGGGGTACATGAAAATGGGTATAAGTATATATTTGGGTCATTTTAGGGTACATTAAAAAAAAGTGGAAAAAGACCGATTACTCCCATCTGCAAGCCTAAAAAACACCTGTCCCACTCATAAAGCACCCCAATATACCTGTCCCATACCTTGAACCCCAATTTCCATCACTTTTTACTTTTTCACCCCAAAAATGACATGTCATTATTGGCCAATTAAAAATAATTAAAAACTTCAACGTGCCTAATTAGTCATAAAGGGGGATGTCCCAGGAGTTCTGTACCATATCCAAACATTTTTACCTTAAAATAGTGACTTTTCCCAACTTTTCACCTGCTTCAGAGAAGGTGAAGTGAAATTAGTGAAAACATGATCACCGATAAATTTTCCAGGATAATTGAATAGGCTGTAATTGCATTTCACGTGAAAAGTCCGGTTTTTCACGTGAAAAGTCCGTTATCACTGCTAATTGAATATGGCCCAAAGTGTCTCTACATTCACACAATTCATTTATGTTTCACATACACCTTATATACACAGCCTGAAGGTCATTTAATAGAATATTTTTAATAACTTTGAGTATTAAACAAAGTTTGTGTACATTGAGCCATCAAAAAACAACGGTTTCACTATCTCAGTCTCACTCAGAAAAGTCTGTATTCTGGAATATTCCGTAATTCGGAATATTTGGATATGGGATACTCAACCTGTATTACTTTTCTCTCCTGGAATACACCAGGCACATATATTACTGTTCTCTCCTTGAATACACCAGGCACATATATTACTGTTGTCCTGTCATTATACAGGCACATATATTACTGTTCTCTCCTGGAATACACCAGGAACATATATTACTGTTGTCCTGTCATTACACAGGCACATATATTACTGTTCTCTCCTGGAATACACCAGGCACATATATTACTGTTCTCTCCTGGAATACACCAGGCACATATATTACTGTTGTCCTGTCATTACACAGGCACATATATTACTGTTCTCTCCTGGAATACACCAGGCACATATATTACTGTTGTCCTGTCATTACACAGACACATATATTACTGTTGTCCTGTCATTACACAGGCACATATATTACTGTTCTCTCCTGGAATACACCAGGCACATATATTACTGTTGTCCTGTCATTACACAGACACATATATTACTGTTCTCTCCTGGAATACACCAGGAACATATATTACTGTTGTCCTGTCATTACACAGGCACATATATTACTGTTCTCTCCTGGAATACACCAGGCACATATATTACTGTTGTCCTGTCATTACACAGACACATATATTACTGTTCTCTCCTGGAATACACCAGGAACATATATTACTGTTGTCCTGTCATTACACAGGCACATATATTACTGTTCTCTCCTGGAATACACCAGGCACATATATTACTGTTGTCCTGTCATTACACAGACACATATATTACTGTTGTCCTGTCATTACACAGGCACATATATTACTGTTCTCTCCTGGAATACACCAGGCACATATATTACTGTTGTCCTGTCATTACACAGACACATATATTACTGTTGTCCTGTCATTACACAGGCACATATATTACTGTTCTCTCCTGGAGTACACCAGGCACATATATTACTGTTCTCTCCTGGAGTACACCAGGCACATATATTACTGTTCTCTCCTGGAATACACCAGACACATATATTACTGTTGTCCTGTCATTACACAGGCACATATATTACTGTTGTCCTGTCATTACACAGGCACATATATTACTGTTCTCTCCTGGAGTACACCAGGCACATATATTACTGTTCTCTCCTGGAGTACACCAGGTACATATACTACTGTTCTCTCCTGGAGTACACCAGACACATATATTACTGTTCTCTCCTGGAATACACCAGGCACATATATTACTGTTGTCCTGTCATTACACAGGCACATATATTACTGTTCTCTCCTGGAATACACCAGGCACATATATTACTGTTGTCCTGTCATTACACAGGCACATATATTACTGTTCTCTCCTGGAATACACCAGGCACATATATTACTGTTGTCCTGTCATTACACAGATACATATATTACTGTTCTCTCCTGGAGTACACCAGATACATATATTACTGTTCTCTCCTGGAATGCACCAGGCACATATATTACTGTTGTCCTGTCATTACACAGATACATATATTACTGTTCTCTCCTGGAGTACACCAGGTACATATATTACTGTTCTCTCCTGGAATACACCAGGCACATATATTACTGTTGTCCTGTCATTACACAGGCACATATATTACTGTTCTCTCCTGGAATACACCAGGCACATATATTACTGTTGTCCTGTCATTACACAGGCACATATACTACTGTTCTCTCCTGGAATACACCAGGCACATATATTACTGTTCTCTCCTGGAATACACCAGACACATATATTACTGTTCTCTCCTGGAATACACCAGACATCTGTCAAAGTCAGAAAAATATCTCTATGCACACTGCCATATTTGCACCTCACACAGGTCTGCGCTGTGCATGCGTGCGCTCTCCCGTGCGTGCGCATACTCGCTGTTGCGGGCACCCGCGGGCGCGCGGTACGTGCATTTACGGTAGAGTTCATGTGTTCGTAGCGTGCGACTCTTTCGTTACATATTTCCACTATATAATGTATTTTGTAGATCATGGTCCCTTTGATAGATTCTGTTAGTTTGGTTAATATAGAATGTTCATGAATAGAGAAATCCCTCTTTGTTTGATACGAAGGGTCAGACAGGAGTAATACAGTGGTGTTTAGTACCCATCGGAAGAGTATTTAATTAGCAATATTCCGGTGTTGGTTTGAAGCGGATTAATCGCTCGTGCGAATAGTTATGGACATAAAAAGTTTATGAACATTTACTGTATTTGCACTTACTTATCCATGCGGCGGGAAACCCAGTTTCCCTCCCACCTGAGCTGTAGGAAATAGTCACAGCCCACCTGTATGAATCAACCTATGACCTTTTGTTATAATGCGAGGAGGAATTCCTGTGTCCAATGAACAATGAGATTGTAGGGACCATTGAATTGTATTGTGTGTGGGGCATAAATAGACAAGCCGATCACATCCAGCACTCACTCTTCAACGGTTATCATTGCTGAAAATCGGGAGCTGGATGTCCAGAGGCGCATGCGATCGTTTCCTTTGTGCGTAAGTTTTCTCCGCAATCATATTGTCTTTCTTGTTGTTATGGGCCATTTCTCTCTCTCTCTCTCTTCTCTTCTTTCTCTCGTACTCTCCTAAACGTAATAGTATTGTATTGTATTTCCTGTGTAGTTATCCGGTTAGGTAGTCTATGTTATATTGTAGTGTATGACTTGTATTGTATTAATTCTTTTGCAAGTATAACATCCATAATATATATATTAGGCGTTGGACCCTAAGCACGGTATCTGTGTATTTCTTATAGTGTTAAATATTCACAGAGCGTCGGTGACGCTCAAACAGCTTTTAAGTTAATAAGGTTACACTGTGTTGCATCTACACCCTATCTCTACACTAAGGTTTTACAGCATATTACATTGTTTTTGGTTTAGATTTAAAGGTTTAACATTGTGAGCGTCATCGCCGCTGGTGATCTCCTCGTGGTCCCGAGCGTCCGCTACGCTATAGCGAATCATTACGTTAGCCGGCAGCCAATAGCGTGCCTGCCTGCCTGTGATCTCTCGGCCGTGAGCGAACGAGACGCTTGAGCGTCTCGACCACGGCTAAGCGATCGTTACGCAACGAGCGTACCCTTACGGTACTCCATACGTAAATAGCGTACAGTGTTCTTAGACCTCATAAAGGGTTTTATATAAGATAAATATTTAGCTTTATCAATTGGCGGCTCGTCCTGTCCTTCACATATCTCTGCTAGGTAATTTCAGCAGACATTATCCAGCAGCAAAGGGCGGGAGGTCATATTCCTCGTAGTGCTGTTTGGATAAGCGTCTGCTTCGCTTAGTAAAGGGTGCTGAAGGAATCCGGAACCGGAGGTAAGAACAACACGCTAGTGTCTTTTAAAACTGTTTATTTCTGTCTTGCGTACACACGCACATATCTGCATTTCTTTTTCATTCGCGTATTTTCATATATCACTCTCCTGTTTGCCATTTTATAATTGATAAAACGTGCTAAGAGAGATTTGTCGCTATTTCATAGTTAAAGTGCAACTCTACCCAAGGTAAAATGAGAGATTGGTGTGTTGCGCGGTAGACGATCGAGGATCATCTACATTGATAAAAAGTGTTAGTTGTGTTGCGGTGGACATTGGTTTTGTGTACACGTGTCTCTAACAAAGGGCTGAGACTCGCGTACGCCAAGGCCGACGCACGCAGCGTAAATTACGCAACGGAGCGTCTGGGTACGCCCACGTAACTCAAGTCACACGACAGTTGATTTTTAAGTAGCGCAACAGGCGATAAATAGCGCAACAGGCGATAAGTAGCGCATCAGGCGATAAATAGCGAAAAATCTATTTTAGTGTCCGAAATTTAGATTAACAGATCCTTCTCCAAATTCACAACACATCTGGTCTAAAGAAAATTTCTGCGCAGAAATAGAAATAGAAGCAAAAGTGTACGTGTGGTGAGTGAGTGTTTTTGTATATATATAAGTTTATACAATTTTACAGGTTGAACCACAAGAAGTCGAGTTCTCGCAGAGGTACATACATGTAAGTGACGTGCATGGTGGCTAGGGAGGCATCTCTGGTTAAACATAAAATTTGAGCAGTAGAGAATAGTAGACCAGGAGGTCATACTACAGACCGGGAGGTCCAGGTACAGCAGACTAAGAAGTCTGCCATAAAAGAGAAAAGGGCACAACCCAGGGGGTTGGTGCAAAACCCATATAGGCCAATAAAGCTCTGGCTGAAGGAATTTGCAGCCGAAATTTTCGATTCCACTGGTCGCTCAGTACATAAGATTAGTTGCTTATGTGCTGAACGATTGTACCGCACGTAATTGTGTACATTAGTTAATCTGACCAGTACCATTTGTGTACGATCCCGGTCATAAAACTATTTGTACACTCTGATGTGATTTGTGTAATTTTTTATTTTCTGAAGGGAAGTTCGCTGGTCACTCAGGAATTGTCCAACAACCAATAGTTACTGGAAAGAGTAAGTGTTCTGCGGATATCCCTCGCATGTTCCAGTAAATAGAGGTTCATAGGGGCCCTGGGTCGAGTACGCCAGCACTAAGGCAGTGTGTGGGTCGTATTGGTCGGCGTGGGCGAGTGAGTGGGGTACTCGGTAAACCGCCACCGTCAGCCTATCGTGAACATTTTGGTTTTTGTAAGGGTTCGCTGAAGACCCTGAAATAAGGTCAGAGGTGGTGAAAGCAACGCCTGCAAGTTATGGGGGCCAATTGTTCAGGAAGGGGGCGATCAACCTCGGTTCGGGTTGATTCAGTAAACCGACCAGTCGGGTCGGCAAGGTACGTAATGTGTGAAAAATATGGCTCACATACAGAGGTTTTATGTGATGAATGGGAGAGAATGACAGTGCATGACGGGGAGAAATTCCCAAGAGTAGGTAGCTTTAGATCAGAAGTGTTGCAAAATTTAAGGAGGAGGATATGTCTCATTAAATCAACAAAGAGACGAATCCAACATTATGATTATTTGCAGTTATGGCAACAGGAGGGTGAAATACAGAGAGGATTGGCTCTGGCGGCGGGATCTAATCCTATCAAGAAATTGATAGCGACAGCCCCGCCGCCACCATACATATCAGGAGAGAAATTGGTTGCGGAGAATGACGCATTAGGGTGTAACAAACAAACACTTAGCAACTGTGTAAATGTTAATAAGTTAACTAATGCAAGAATTAACCCGTGCAAGTTGTACCCTGTTTTGAACTTTCCCCAGGAGTGTGATCAAGAAGACGAATCGGCAACAATATCGGCGCTCTCTCTAGCAGCCACCATAGCAGAGACAACAGTAGGCACGGCTCCACCCACGAGATTAGTAACAAAAGCCCCTAGCGGAGGGATAGGTGAGGTCGTATCTACAGGTAAGTACGGCACCATACACTATGCTGAAACCATTTCACCACAGGCTGTAGAACCTACACAGAGTGATGTTAGTAAACTTAATCCTGTTAGGGTAATAGCAGTGCCAAATGGGAAAACTGACACGACAGGAATCACTCCTGTTAGGAACATTGCCATGTACAGCCCATTTTCCCGAATGGAATTAAGAACCATAGTGTCTGAATTCCCTGACCCTAGGAAAGACTTAGTTGCCAGCCAGAAATACATCAGAGACCTAGGGAACACTTTAGAGCCCAATAACAAAGACTGGCAGGTATTGCTGAGGGCATGTTTACCCTCAAATGTCGACGCAGCTCAATTTTTGGCTGACTGTGGATTAGATCAGGATGTACCTCTTACAGATGTGTACAACAAAGATAACGTAAAAAGAATAAGTTTACAGTTAAAAGAGTATTTCCCAGCGGTAGTTAAGTGGAACAAGATTTTCTCCATTAGACAGAAAGAGTCAGAAACTGCTGCAGAATATTTTCACAGGGCATTACTAGAAATGGCAAAATACACAGGTATAGAGGACATTAAAACAAACATAAACCATCGAGAAGTAGCAGTATCTGTACTAATGGATGGGTTAAAAGAGACATTAAAGACAAGAGTACAGACCACGCAACCATGTTGGCGAGGTCTGTCGGTGGCTACTTTGAGAGAGGCTGCTATTGATCACGACCGGAATATCACCCGACACAGGGAGTCCCAAGGTGATAAGTTAATGGCCGTAAGTATACAGGCCCTGACCACAAGGCAGCCTTTGTATAAATCACCAAACCCTGTGGGTAAGTCAAATGTGGTAACTTGTTTTTCATGTCATAGACAGGGACACATGGCACGAGACTGTAGAGTGAAAAATTCACAAAACTCATATCAACCCCCTAGACAACGACACGACACACGACATTGGGAGCAGGGTCCGCAAAGACGGAGTTATGAGCCACATACAGGGGAAACAAAAAGATACCCCCCGAACAGAGACTGGCAAGCCACTGGTAGTTCCCATTTAACCCCTTCACAAGCAGTTGCTGCCAGCGGGATTCAGGGAGGTCACCATACCCAATAGGGGTGTGGCCATACCTGTAATCTGCAGCCAGTAAAATTGATTGCAAATCTTGGAAGTGAACCAGAAATTGCAATCAATGTAGCTGGTAAATCATTAAACTTTCTTGTAGACACAGGGGCGGCCAAATCAGTGATAAATTCGACAGTGGGCATGAGAACCACTGGTAAGACAATTCCAGCCATAGGGGTAATGGGAGTAGTCCAGCACTACCCTGTTAGCAAACCAGCCGAGATTACAGTAGGGCCGTTACATACCAAGCATTCCTTTTTGCTAGCTGCATCGGCACCGACTAATCTCCTGGGAAGAGACTTATTGTGCAAAATGGGGTGCGTCATTTATTGCACTCCTGAAGGTGTATTCTTGGACATACCTGAGAATCACGCTCAGGAAGTGCGAGACATGTTAGACTCCCCGTCAAAATTAATGTCACATACCGTTATGACAAATAGGACTCCATCCCAAGTAGAGGAAATGACATCCCAGATACCAGAGTCACTTTGGACTAAAGATGGACAGGACACTGGATTAATGGCAAACGTAGCTCCGGTAGTTGTACAAGTAAAAGATGGTAGGATAGCTCCAAAAATCCCACAGTACCCTCTGAAGCCAGAGGTGGAGTTAGGAGTGTATCCCGTAATAGAGCGCTTGCTACAACAGGGCATTCTGGTAAGAACGTCCAGCACTGCCAATAGTCCCATCTTCCCTGTTAAAAAGAGTGGGGGGAGGGGTTACCGGCTAGTGCAGGATCTAAGGGGGATTAACAAAATAGTTGAGAGTCAGTTCCCCGTAGTGCCAAATCCAGCTGTCATCCTTATGCAAATCCCTCCCACTGCGAAATTTTTCACTGTTATTGACCTCTGCTCCGCTTTCTTTTCGGTACCTCTGCACCCTGACAGCCAATACTTGTTTGCATTCACATACAGAGGAGTCCAATACACATGGACTCGATTACCACAATGTTTCATAGACAGTCCAAGTATCTTTTCCCAGGCTTTGCATGATTGTTTACAGTCTTTCCAACCAGAGAGTGGATCAGTATTAATACAGTACGTGGATGATCTACTACTGTGTTCTGATTCATTGGAAGCATCCCTGAAGGATACGAAACAGCTCCTGTTTCATCTTTCAGACACAGGACACAAGGTTTCCAAAGACAAGTTGCAATTATGCCAAACTAAGGTAAAATATTTGGGACACTGTCTAACACAAGGACTGAGACACCTGACCGCTGATAGAATTCAAGCAATTAGAGACATGACTCTGCCACAAACCCAGCAACAGATCAGAACATTTTTAGGAATGTGTGGGTATTGCCGTAACTGGATCCCAGGGTTTTCCATTCTAGCGTTACCTTTGCAGGAGATGGTCTCCTCAAACAAACCTGAGCGGATTTCGCATACAGACGAGTCCGAGATGGCATTTGAGAGACTTAAACAGTGCCTAACGCAGGCACCAGCATTAGGTATGCCTGACTATGGGAAACCCTTTGAGCTGTACGGAACAGAAAGTGCTGGTTGCGCGGCAGGCGTCTTAACCCAAAAGCACGGTGATGCCAGCAGGCCGGTAGCATACTACAGCGCTCAGCTAGACACGGTAGCGCGATCCCTCCCCACATGCTTGCGAAGCGTTGCTGCGATAGCATTGCTAGTAACGAAAAGCGAAGATGTAGTGCTAGGTCACAACCTCACAATTCATACACCACATGCAGTGTCAGCCTTGCTAAATTCTGCCCAAACCAGGCACGTCTCATCAGCGCGGTTTACAAGATGGGAATTGGCACTAATGGCTCCCGTAAACATCACCATAAGGAGATGCAGTGCATTAAACCCTGCAGCATATCTCCCAGGTGTGCCTGGACAGGCACAAAGGGTGGAGGATGAGAGTGGTGGGGAAGGAGAATTTAACACAAAGGAAGACACACATGATTGTATGGAATATTTGACCCAAAATTTTACCGCAAGGCCTGACATCAGTGACAATCCACTGGAAGATGTAGATCTAACTTTCTACACGGATGGTAGTTGTCACAGACAGTCAGACTCGGGAGACTTGTGTACTGGATACGCAGTCGTAGATGACCAAGGCACCATAGAAGCGGAACCACTAGGCCCACCTCACTCAGCCCAGGTTGCTGAACTGGTCGCCCTAACCAGAGCATGTGAATTGGCTAAGGGCAAATCAGCCAATATCTACACCGACTCTAGATACGCATTCGGGGTAGTCCATGATTTCGGAGCCCTATGGCGCCTCAGAAATTTCATGACGGCAGCTGGTACACCGGTAGCGCATGCAGCCCACATCAAAAGGCTTCTAACAGCGATACAGGAACCCGACAGAGTGGCTGTTATCAAGTGTAAAGCACACACATATAGCCAAGACCCAGTATCACTTGGTAACAGCCGAGCAGACGAAGCAGCTAAGTTAGCAGCTGGTACCCCCAGACAGACAGACACCACGCAACTGATGGTATTTAATACCATCAACACACAGAAGTTGTGTGAGATGCAAAATTTGTGTTCCACACAGGAAAAGGCAGTCTGGAAGGCAAAGGGATATGGCCAGGAGTCCTCAGGACTCTGGACGGATGGACAAGGTAAACCGGTGGCCCCCAGAGCATATCTCCCATGTTTAGCTGAGGCAGCTCACGGGCTGACTCATCTGGGCAAGGAGGGAATGTGCAAGTTGGTAAGAGCATATTGGTGCGCCCCAGGATTTTCATCTCATGCAGGTAAGAGAGCAATGTCATGCCTTACCTGTTTGAGAAAGAACATCGGAAAAGCAATACCAACAGAACCATCTCATATCCCACCTGCAGGCGGCCCTTTCCAGGTAATACAGATTGACTTCATTCAATTACCCCCTTGTCGAAATTTGAAATATGTACTTGTTTGTATAGATGTTTTCTCAAATTGGGTCGAAGCATTTCCTGCGGCCACAAATACCGCTATGTTTACTGCTAAGAAAATTGTGCAGGAATTTGTATGTAGATATGGTATCCCTAGAATAATTGAAAGTGATAGGGGTACCCATTTTACAGGTGATGTCTTTCAAGGAATGTGTAAGTTGATGGGAATTGATAGCAAGCTGCACACTCCATACCGTCCACAGGCGAGTGCGAAGGTAGAAAGAGTGAACAGCACTATTAAAAATAAACTGAGCAAAGTTATGGCAGAGACAGGATTGACATGGCCAGAAGCTCTACCCATTGTACTGTACAGCATCAGAACCACTCCCAGGTCCCCTCTTAATCTGTCTCCCTTTGAAATCTTGTTTGGTCGACAACCGCATGTTATGATTAACCCTCAGGATGATTTGAAGTGTAACAATGAAGTGACTGTAAAGTACTTGATTAGCATGAGTAAACAGCTAAGGAATCAAAATGATAATTTGAAGTTGGTGATTCCTGATTTACCAGATAGTAATTGTCATGACATTGAACCTGGGGATTATGTAATGATACGGAATTTTCTACGCTCAGGTTGCCTTATTGACAGATGGGAAGGACCGTACCAAGTCTTATTGACTAGCACTACAGCATTGAAAGTTGCCGAGAGAGAGACTTGGGTTCATTCGTCCCATTGTAAGAAGGTTGCTGATCCAGAGAGGTCCCGTGATAAGGAACAGACGGTAGAGGAAGTTGTATCACTGGAGTGTCTGTTCCAGGAGGACTGAGGCGGCACCTGAGCATTGAGAATCACAAGATCAAAAGCAGTTGTCGATTCCCTGTTCCCTTTTATTGTTTTTCTCCACTTCCCATCCCCCCTCCCTCAAATTATTTTTCCCCCTTCTCATTCTTCTTCGTTTCCTCCTATAAGATGGACTTGCCCCAAGAGACTGTGATCCGGATTTTCCTGTTGACCATGATGTTGACCAGAGCAGTCTGTTCCGGCGAGAGTACCATGGAGGTCGGGAGAGGTTCTGGAATGGGTTCTGATGACAGAGATGGAGGCGTAGTTTCCCAAGAACAACATAATCAACAAGCAAAGGCGAGTATCAGAAAACGATCCGATAGCATTGACCATAGAAGGAATGTGATGGATTATTAGCTGATGAAAACTGTATCTGTAGGCTCTGTGACAACGTAGTTGAGGATGGGTGCATCAAGAAATGCCAATCCAGTTTTAATATCCACATGGACCGGCATCCATTGAGTGACTATCACTCCTTAGTGGGTAGTGTGTTAAATCAAACAGATTGTTGGGTATGCTCTCAAGTACCTCAAGGTCATAGCAAATCAGGACTAGTACCATTTCCTTTAACGATAGGGGAGGTACTTGAGCTAAGTGGTGGGAGGCCGGTGGACAGGAGGTTTAATATCTCCAGTCCTCCTAGTTTGAAGTTCCACCAATATCATGTGGATAGATCCCTCATATGTTTTAACATTTCCAATCCCCGAAAGCCGGGAAATTGGGAAGTGTCATGGAGTAACCAAACCATGACCTTTTCATATAGAGCAGATAGAATGCCGACAGATACAGAGCTTGTACGCCACATAGCCAGTAGAGGAAAATCTTTCCGATATAGGTATACCCTAGGAAATAGGATTACGAGAGTTGGAGAGGTATCACCAGGATACTGTGCACATATCGTACAAACTGATACGTGTACTAGACAGATGGGAGAATTAGGGTTAGGAGATTTCACATGGAAGATGTGTAATATGGCTATGTCCTACTCCGTCCCATATGTTCTCCCCGATGATGCATATTTCATATGCGGGAGGAAGGCGTATAAGTGGCTTGCCCCAAACTCTGAAGGATTGTGTTATATTGGAAAAGTACTGCCTGAAGTAATGACTGTATCACATGCCAAAATGAAAGATATACACCGTGTTGCCCAAGCTCCTTATACTCACACCCATTACGAGCACGTAGTTAAACGGCACCTGATAGAAAGAACAGAGCATCCGGCCTCTGACATGATCCATGAATCCACCGGGATTCAGGTTCTAATCGCGTTAGATTTCACTCGCACCGCCAGAGGAGTGTTGAATTATAAATACATATCTGCGCTCGCAAATTTGTTAGACAATATCACAGAAATGTATGATGACACGTTTAGGTATACTGGAAGAGAACTTCAAGCTTATAAAACAGAACTAGTTCAGCATAGAATGATTCTCAATTATCTCACGGCAGTAACAGGTGGATATTGTGTCACACTGGCAACGCAGTACGGCGTGAAATGTTGCACATATATTACAAATAGTACCGAGGACCCGGTCGAGGTCATAGACCAAAAGATGGACGATATTCTCCAACTGAAGTGGGAATTTCGCAGGAGACACAATCTCACCCTTGCTGCTGTGAGTAATGAGCTGACTGGTTGGGTGTCATGGTTGAACCCGCGAAATTGGTTCTCTGGTTTAGGAGAATGGGCTCAAGGAGTCATAATGGATGTAGGGAAGTTTCTCCTATGTATCTTAGGTGTTATCATAACGATTGGTTTGATATTTAGATGCGGTCAGGCTTTAACGAAGTGCAAACGAAGTACCAGGGTGATGAGTTTAAGGAGTGAGGAAACTGTAATTCCAATGGATTTGATTTATGACCCAAATGTAGAAACAATGATGTGATGAAAATGCGATTTCTACGGTCCGTTTCTTTCACCTGTTTTTCCGTTTTCCTCCAAGGTAAAAAGACCCACTTGGACGAGGAATTTGATGAGCCGATATACAGACAACAGATGGATTAAAGAAGAAGTTTTGACAACCTGATACACAGATTTTTGATGAACTTTGCCATAGATCCCCAGTTTCCCTAGAAATTTTAAAATTACGCTAGCCCAACACTTTTGTAAATCTATGGACATTGACAAAGCTTTTGCTCGCACCTTATGGGCAAAAGCACAAAGAAGACTGCATTCAACAGACACCGAACAAGACTTCAACCGACAAATGTTCATTTACCTGACATAGAATACCACTGCATTTACCGTAATTATGTCTTTTCTTCATCTCTACAACCTTCAGGTAATTACACACATAGTATAGGGAATACAGGCACAGATATCAGCAATCACATATTCCCCCATTCATGTATCATCAACTAAAATGTGCTCCCCATTTTGTTCAAAATCCGAAAAGAGCTCGGTAAAGTTTGACAGCCCATCCACAGACCCGTACCACGGGATAAGAAGGAATTCAAATGTATACTTCGCAATGCCTCGAAGCTTGATTTAAAACACGTACGGCACGATGATACATGACCCCCAAGCACGGATTCATACACACATGCTTCTGCTATCACACTAGGTCATACCCTTTTCCTACCTTCTCCTCTCCTCCCCTACCCAACCATGTAAATGTATTAACCCCTGACATATATTTTTCTCTTTTTGAAATGTTTTAGGAAGTGGCAGTTATTGTTGACTGCCAAAGGGTGGACTGTCAAAGTCAGAAAAATATCTCTATGCACACTGCCATATTTGCACCTCACACAGGTCTGCGCTGCGCATGCGTGCGCTCTCCCGTGCGTGCGCATACTCGCTGTTGCGGGCACCCGCGGGCGCGCGGTATGTGCATTTACGGTAGAGTTCATGTGTTCGTAGCGTGCGACTCTTTCGTTACATATTTCCACTATATAATGTATTTTGTAGATCATGGTCCCTTTGATAGATTCTGAAAGTTTGGTTAATATAGAATGTTCATGAATAGAGAAATCCCCCTTTGTTTGATACGAAGGGTCAGACAGGAGTAATATAGTGGTGTTTAGTACCCATCGGAAGAGTATTTAATTAGCAATATTCCGGTGTTGGTTTGAAGCGGATTAATCGCTCGTGCGAATAGTTATGGACATAAGAAGTTTATGAACATTTACTGTATTTGCACTTACTTATCCATGCGGCGGGAAACCCAGTTTCCCTCCCACCTGAGCTGTTGGAAATAGTCACAGCCCACCTGTATGAATCAACCTATGACCTTTTGTTATAATGCGAGGAGGAATTCCTGTGTCCAATGAACAATGAGATTGTAGGGACCATTGAATCGCATTGTGTGTGGGGCATAAATAGACAAGCCGATCACATCCAGCACTCACTCTTCAACGGTTATCATTGCTGAAAATCGGGAGCTGGATGTCCAGAGGCGCATGCGATCGTTTCCTTTGTGCGTAAGTTTTCTCCGCAATCATATTGTCTTTCTTGTTGTTATGGGCCATTTCTCTCTCTCTCTCTCTTCTTTCTCTCGTACTCTCCTAAACGTAATAGTATTGTATTGTATTTCCTGTGTAGTTATCCGGTTAGGTAGTCTATGTTATATTGTAGTGTATGACTTGTATTGTATTAATTCTTTTGCAAGTATAACATCCATAATATATATATTAGGCGTTGGACCCTAAGCCCAGGTATCTGTGTATTTCTTATAGTGTTAAGTATTCACAGAGCGTCGGTGACGCTCAAACAGCTTTTAAGTTAATAAGGTTACACTGTGTTGCATCTACACCCTATCTCTACACTAAGGTTTTACAGCATATTACATTGTTTTTGGTTTAGATTTAAAGGTTTAACATTGTGAGCGTCAGCGCCGCTGGTGATCTCCTTGTGGTCCCGAGCGTCCGCTACGCTATAGCGAATCATTACTTTAGCCGGCAGCCAATAGCGTGCCTGCCTGTGATCTCTCGGCCGTGAGCGAACGTGACGCTTGAGCGTCTCGACCACGGCTAAGCGATCGTTACGCAACGAGCGTACCCTTACGGTACTCCATACGTAAATAGCGTACAGTGTTCTTAGACCTCATAAAGGGTTTTATATAAGATAAATATTTAGCTTTATCACATATATATTACTGTTCTCTCCTGGAATACACCAGGCACATATATTACTGTTCTCTCCTGGAATACACCAGGCATATATATTACTGTTCTCTCCTGGAATACACCAGGCACATATATTACTGTTCTCTCCTGGAATACACCAGGCATATATATTACTGTTCTCTCCTGGAATACACCAGGCACATATATTACTGTTGTCCTGTCATTACACAGGCACATATATCACTGTTGTCCTGTCATTACACAGGCACATATATTACTGTTCTCTCCTGGAATACACCAGGCACATATATTACTGTTGTCCTGTCATTACACAGGCACATATATTACTGTTGTCCTGTCATTACACAGGCACATATATTACTGTTCTCTCCTGGAATACACCAGGCACATATATTACTGTTCTCTCCTGGTATACACCAGGCACATATATTACTGTTCTCTCCTGGAATACACCAGGCACATATATTACTGTTGTCCTGCCATTACACAGGCACATATATTACTGTTCTCTCCTGGTATACACCAGGCACATATATTACTGTTGTCCTGCCATTACACAGGCACATATATTACTGTTCTCTCCTGGTATACACCAGGCACATATATTACTGTTGTCCTGTCATTACACAGGTACATATATTACTGTTGTCCTGTCATTACACAGACACATATATTACTGTTGTCCTGTCATTACACAGGCACATATATTACTGTTCTCTCCTGGAATACACCAGGCACATATATTACTGTTCTCTCCTGGAATACACCAGGCACATATATTACTGCTCTCTCCTGGAGTACACCAGACACATATATTACTGTTCTCTCCTGGAATACACCAGGCACATATATTACTGTTCTCTCCTGCAGTACACAGGCACATATATTACTGTTCTCTCCTGGTATACACCAGGCACATATATTACTGTTCTCTCCTGGAGTACACCAGGCACATATATTACTGTTCTCTCCTGGTATACACCAGGCACATATATTACTGTTGTCCTGTCATTACACAGGCACATATATTACTGTTCTCTCCTGGAGTACACCAGGCACATATATTACTGTTCTCTCCTGGAGTACACCAGACACATATATTACTGTTCTCTCCTGGAATACACCAGGCACATATATTACTGTTCTCTCCTGGTATACACCAGGCACATATATTACTGTTGTCCTGTCATTACACAGGCACATATATTACTGTTCTCTCCTGGAGTACACCAGACACATATATTACTGTTCTCTCCTGGAATACACCAGGCACATATATTACTGTTCTCTCCTGGAATACACCAGGCACATATATTACTGTTGTCCTGTCATTACACAGACACATATATTACTGTTCTCTCCTGGTATACACCAGGCACATATATTACTGTTCTCTCCTGGAATACACCAGACACATATATTACTGTTCTCTCCTGGAATACACCAGGCACATATATTACTGTTGTCCTGTCACTACACAGGCACATATATTACTGTTCTCTCCTGGAGTACACCAGACACATATATTACTGTTCTCTCCTGGAATACACCAGGCACATATATTACTGTTCTCTCCTGGAATACACCAGGCACATATATTACTGTTGTCCTGTCATTACACAGACACATATATTACTGTTCTCTCCTGGTATACACCAGGCACATATATTACTGTTCTCTCCTGGAATACACCAGACACATATATTACTGTTCTCTCCTGGAATACACCAGGCACATATATTACTGTTGTCCTGTCATTACACAGGCACATATATTACTGTTCTCTCCTGGAATACACCAGGCATATATATTACTGTTCTCTCCTGGAATACACCAGACACATATATTACTGTTCTCTCCTGGAATACACCAGGCACATATATTACTGTTCTCTCCTGGAGTACACCAGACACATATATTACTGTTCTCTCCTGTCATTACACAGGCACATATATTACTGTTCTCCACTGACTTAAAACAGATTAGATGCTTCCAGCTCAACCTTTGGCACCATAAGGTATCTAGATAAAGAATTAAATGAGTTCAGTTACATTTAATAGACAGGCATATGCATGTCAGAGGAAATTATTAAAAATCGGTAGAAAATAAAAATAAGAATTTACTTACCGATAATTCTATTTCTCGGAGTCCGTAGTGGATGCTGGGGTTCCTGAAAGGACCATGGGGAATAGCGGCTCCGCAGGAGACAGGGCACAAAAAAGTAAAGCTTTACTAGGTCAGGTGGTGTGCACTGGCTCCTCCCCCTATGACCCTCCTCCAGACTCCAGTTAGGTACTGTGCCCGGACGAGCATACACAATAAGGGAGGCATTTTGAATCCCGGGTAAGACTCATACCAGCCACACCAATCACACCGTACAACTTGTGATCTAAACCCAGTTAACAGTATGACAACAGAAAGGGCCTCTTAAAGATGGCTCCTTAACAAGAACCCGAATTAGTTAACAATAACTATGTACAAGTATTGCAGATAATCCGCACGTGGGATGGGCGCCCAGCATCCACTACGGACTCCGAGAAATAGAATTATCGGTAAGTAAATTCTTATTTTCTCTATCGTCCTAAGTGGATGCTGGGGTTCCTGAAAGGACCATGGGGATTATACCAAAGCTCCCAAACGGGCGGGAGAGTGCGGATGACTCTGCAGCACCGAATGAGAGAACTCCAGGTCCTCCTTTGCCAGGGTATCAAATTTGTAAAATTTTACAAACGTGTTCTCCCCCGACCACGTAGCTGCTCGGCAGAGTTGTAATGCCGAGACCCCTCGGGCAGCCGCCCAAGATGAGCCCACCTTCCTTGTGGAGTGGGCTTTTACAGTTTTAGGCTGTGGCAGGCCTGCCACAGAATGTGCAAGTTGAATTGTGTTACAAATCCAACGAGCAATCGACTGCTTAGAAGCAGGTGCGCCCAACTTGTTGGGTGCATACAATATAAACAGCGAGTCAGATTTTCTGACTCCAGCCGTCCTTGCAATGTATATTTTTAAGGCTCTGACAACGTCCAACAACTTGGAGTCCTCCAAGTCGCTAGTGGCCGCAGGCACCACAATAGGTTGGTTCAGATGAAATGCTGATACCACTTTAGGGAGAAAATGCGGACGAGTCCGCAGTTCTGCCCTATCCGAATGGAAGATTAGATAAGGACTTTTATAAGATAAAGCCGCCAATTCAGATACTCTCCTGGCAGAGGCCAGGGCTAGTAACATAGTCACTTTCAATGTGAGATATTTCAAATCCACCTTTTTCAATGGTTCAAACCAATGGGATTTGAGGAAATCTAAAACTACATTTAGATCCCACGGTGCCACCGGAGGCACCACAGGAGGCTGTATATGCAGTACTCCCTTGACAAAAGTCTGGACCTCAGGGACAGAGGCCAATTCTTTTTGGAAGAATATTGACAGGGCCGAAATTTGAACCTTAATGGATCCCAATTTGAGACCCATAGATAATCCTGATTGCAGGAAATGTAGGAAACGACCCAGTTGGAATTCCTCCGTCGGAACCCTCCGATCCTCGCACCACGCTACATATTTTCGCCAAATGCGGTGATAATGTTTCACGGTGACTTCCTTCCGTGCCTTAATCAAGGTAGGAATGACTTCTTCTGGAATGCCTTTCCCTTTTAGGATCTGGCGTTCAACCGCCATGCCGTCAAACGCAGCCGCGGTAAGTCTTGAAAAAGACAGGGACCCTGCTGTAGCAGGTCCCTTCTCAGAGGTAGAGGCCACGGTTCGTCCGTGAGCATCTCTTGAAGTTCCGGATACCAAGTCCTTCTCGGCCAATCCGGAACCACTAGTATTGTTCTTACTCTTCTTTGCCGTATGATCTTCAATACCTTTGGTATGAGCGGCAGAGGAGGAAACACATACACTGACTGGTACACCCAAGGAGTTACCAGTGCGTCCACAGCTATTGCCTGTGGATCTCTTGACCTGGCGCAATATTTGTCCAGTTTCTTGTTGAGGCGAGACGCCATCATGTCTACAATTGGTCTTTCCCAACGGTCTATTAACATGTTGAAGACTTCTGGATGTAGACCCCACTCTCCCGGATGAAGATCGTGTCTGCTGAGGAAGTCTGCTTCCCAGTTGTCCACGCCCGGGATGAACACTGCTGACAGTGCTATCACGTGATTCTCCGCCCAGCGAAGAATCTTGGCAGCTTCTGCCATTGCACTCCTGCTTCTTGTGCCGCCCTGCCTGTTTACATGGGCGACCGCCGTGATGTTGTCCGACTGAATCAACACCGGCTTTCCTTGCAGGAGAAGTTCCGCCTGGCTTAGAGCATTGTAGATTGCTCTTAGTTCCAGAATGTTTATGTGAAGAGACTTTTCCAGACTCGTCCATACTCCCTGGAAGTTTCTTCCTTGTGTGACTGCTCCCCAGCCTCTCAGGCTGGCGTCCGTGGTCACCAGGATCCAATCCTGAATGCCGAATCTGCGGCCTTCTAATAGGTGAGCCTTCTGCAACCACCACAGAAGTGACACCCTTGTCTTTGGTGACAGGGTTATTCGCAGGTGCATCTGCAGATGCGACCCTGACCATTTGTCCAACAGATCCCTTTGGAATATTCTTGCATGGAATCTGCCGAATGGAATTGCTTCGTAAGAAGCCACCATTTTTCCCAGGACTCTTGTGCATTGATGTACTGACACTTTTCCTGGTTTTAGGAGGTTCCTGACCAGATCGGATAACTCCTTGGCTTTTTCCTCTGGAAGGAAAACCTTTTTCTGAACCGTGTCCAGAATCATTCCTAGGAACAGCAGACGAGTTGTCGGGATTAAATGGGATTTTGGAATATTCAGAATCCACCCGTGTTGTCTTAGCACCTCTTGAGATAGTGCTAAAGCTGTCTCCAGCTGTTCTCTGGACCTTGCCCTTATTAGGAGATCGTCCAAGTATGGGATAACTAATACGCCTTTTCTTCGAAGAAGAATCATCATCTCGGCCATTACCTTGGTAAAGACCCGAGGCGCCGTGGACAATCCGAACGGCAGCGTCTGAAACTGATAGTGACAGTTTTGAACAATGAACCTGAGGTACCCCTGGTGTGCGGGGTAAATCGGAACGTGTAGATACGCATCCTTGATGTCCAAGGATACCATAAAGTCCCCTTCTTCCAGGTTCGCTATCACTGCTCTGAGTGACTCCATCTTGAACTTGAACTTTTTTATGTAGAGGTTCAAGGACTTCAGATTTAGAATAGGCCTTACCGAGCCATCCGGCTTCGGTACCACAAATAGAGTGGAATAATACCCCTTTCCTTGTTGTAATAGGGGTACTTTGACTATCACCTGCTGAGCGTACAGCTTGTGAATGGCTTCCAACACCCTCTCCCTTTCGGAAGAGACGGTTGGTAAGGCAGACTTCAGGAAACGATGAGGAGGATCCGTCTCTAATTCCAACCTGTACCCCTGAGATATTATCTGCAGGATCCAGGGGTCTACCTGCGAGTGAGCCCACTGCGCGCTGTAATTTTTGAGACGGCCCCCCACTGTCCCCGAGTCCGCTTGAGAGGCCCCAGCGTCATGCTGAGGTTTTTGCAGGAGCCGGGGAGGGCTTCTGTTCCTGGGAAGGAGCTGCCTGTTGGTGTCTCTTCCCTCTTCCTCTGCCTCGTGGCAGGTACGACAAGCCCTTTGCTCTCTTATTTTTGTAGGAGCGAAAAGGCTGCGGTTGAAAGGTCGGTGCCTTTCTCTGTTGGGGAGTGACTTGAGGTAAAAAAGTGGATTTCCCGGCAGTAGCCGTGGCCACCAAGTCTGATAGACCAACTCCAAATAACTCCTCCCCTTTATACGGCAAAACCTCCATGTGACGTTTTGAATCCGCATCGCCTGTCCACTGTCGTGTCCATAAGGCTCTTCTGGCTGAAATGGACATAGCACTCACCCGAGATGCCAGTGTGCAAATATCCCTCTGTGCATCACGCATATAGATAAATGCATCCTTTATTTTCTATCTGATGGATCCTTAAGTGCGGCCGTCTCAGGAGAGGGTAACGCCACTTGTTTGGATAAGCGTGTGAGCGCCTTGTCCACCTTAGGGGGTGTTTCCCAGCGCGCCCTAACCTCTGGCGGGAAAGGGTATAATGCCAATAACTTTTTTGAAATTATCAACTTTTTATCAGGAGCAACCCACGCTTCATCACACACGTCATTTAATTCTTCTGATTCAGGAAAAACTGTTTGTAGTTTTTTCACACCATACATAATACCCTGTTTTACGGTATCTGTAGTATCAGCTAAATGTAACGTCTCCTTCATTGCCAAAATCATATAACGTGTGGCCCTACTGGAAAATACGTTTGAATTTCTACCGTCGTCACTGGAATCAGTGCCCGTGTCTGGGTCTGTGTCGACCGACTGAGGCAAAGGGCGTTTTACAGCCCCTGACGGTGTTTGAGGCGCCTGGACAGGCATTAATTGATTGTCCGGCCGCCTCATGTCCTCAACTGACTGTTTAAGGGAAGATAAACCATCACGTAATTCCACAAATAAAGGCATCCATTCTGGTGTCGACCCCCTGGGGGGTGACATCTGCATATTTGGCAATTGCTCCGCCTCCACACCAATATCGTCCTCATACATGTCGACACCACGTACCGACACACACCGCAAACTCACAGGGAATGCTCTAATGAAGACAGGACCCACTAGCCCTTTTGGGGAGACAGAGGGAGAGTCTGCCAGCACACACCACAAAGCGCTATATATACAAGGGATATCCTTATATTAAGTGCTCCCTTATAGCTGCTTTATATATATATATATATATATAGCCATTAATGTGCCCCCCCTCTCTGTTTTACCCTGTTTCTGTAGTGCAGTGCAGGGGAGAGACCTGGGAGCCGTTCTGACCAGCGGAGCTGTGACAGAAAATGGCGCCGTGTGCTGAGGAGATAGGCCCCGCCCCTTTTTCGGCGGGTTCTTCTCCCGCTATTTTTCCAGTCAGGCAGGGGTTAAATATCTCCATATAGCCCCTATGGGCTATATGTGAGGTATTTTTAGCCTTGTATAAGGTTTATATTTGCCTCTCAGAGCGCCCCCCCCCAGCGCTCTGCACCCTCAGTGACTGCCCAGTGAAGTGTGCTGAGAGGAAAATGGCGCACAGCTGCAGTGCTGTGCGCTACCTTATGAAGACTGAGGAGTCTTCAGCCGCCGGTTTCCGGACCTCTTCACGCTTCAGCATCTGCAAGGGGGTCGGCGGCGCGGCTCCGGGACCGGACTCCACGGCTGGGCCTGTGTTCGATCCCTCTGGAGCTAATGGTGTCCAGTAGCCAAGCAGCAAATCCACTCTGCATGCAGGTGAGTTTACTACTTTCCCCCTAAGTCCCACGTTGCAGTGATCCTGTTGCCAGCAGGACTCACTGTAAAGAAAAAAACCTAAACTAAACTTTCTCTAAGCAGCTCTTTAGGAGAGCCACCTAGATTGCACCCTTCTCGTTCGGGCACAAAATCTAACTGGAGTCTGGAGGAGGGTCATAGGGGGAGGAGCCAGTGCACACCACCTGACCTAGTAAAGCTTTACTTTTTTGTGCCCTGTCTCCTGCGGAGCCGCTATTCCCCATGGTCCTTTCAGGAACCCCAGCATCCACTTAGGACGATAGAGAAATTCAGCCTTGCTACTTATGTAATGTAAGCAAGCTATTGGAGGACTACCTTAACATATTTATCATTTATTGCAATTATTTAGGGCTGTTAGAAATTCCCGTTATATTAACTTAAATGGTGACTTCCATCTTTCATGTGTCACCTGTTTGTGCTCCGTAGGTTTGTGGGACACACAGTTGATCCTGACTCCAATTCATATTACTGCAACATTTAGCTAACCTGAGAAATAACAAGTGTAATGTACCTGGACAGGGAATTGTGGCTTTGGTAAGTCTTCAAAGTCCTCCTCTGAAGGCAATGACGATGTCTGCATCATTCCTTGTAATTCTTTGGACACAAGAGAGATCATTAGACGTGTATTGCACAGTTCTAATTGGTTTGTCAATATTAGGGTTAACACTAAAGGGGGGTACACACGGAGAGAGCCGTGCTTAAAATCTAAGCAATCTTACTAGATTGCTTAGATTTTAAGCACGGATCTGCCGTGTGTATGCCCTCCAGCGATAGCGATGCGCGGCCCCGCGCATCGCTATCGCCGATGCTAGATTGAGCTGCATGCAGGCTCAATCTAGCGGGTCGCTCACTTCACCGTTGTGTGAAGTGAGCGGCCCCCCGTCGGCTTTCCCCCTCGCTCAGCACATCGCGCTGTGCTGAGCGGGGTGAGAGATGTGTGCTGAGCGGTCTGTGTTAAGATCGCTCAGCACACATCTCTCCCGTGAGTACCCCCCTTAAGAAAAAATTCCTTTAACTGTTACTGGAAGAGGAGGACACATCTATAGCAAATACCAAAAGAGCAGATAAGCTGTGTGGCCGGAGAACCTCCTCAGCCACATGGTTAATGGTGGCCACGGCACTGAAGGGGTTAATCCCATGCTGCAGCGCCATCATTTGAAAGGAACAATTGGCTCTAGGCACCATGCACTGTAAATGACTAAATGTATGTTTATTAATGTCTTTTAACATATCATATTTAGTTCTGCATATACAGTTATAGAATTGCACATTTAAAATGTATTTATATCTAAGATGTGTTTAAATGTATTATAAAGGGAAGAATGCTCTTACTATATATGACTGTATCTTCTGGGGCTAGGTGATGAGATGCTAAATTGTCATCTCCTAAATGGAGATCTGGTGAATGATAAAACCTTTTGATGTGGGACAGTGCTTTCCTGTACAGATAACCTGTATGATGGGAGAAAGGAAAGTGGCTTTGGGATCTCTATGTATGTGGCTGGTTTAATTGATATACGAATCCTTAATGGTATATGCAGGAAAAGGAAGAGAAACATTTGTTTGAGAAGTCAAATACAAACCGTATTTTGAATCTACAGTATGTGATAAGGAGATTTATGGTAAGAACTTACCTTTGTTAAATCTCTTTCTGCGAGGTACACTGTATTACACAGGGAATTACATTGGGGTGTAGAGTAGGATCTTGATCCGAGGCACCAACAGGCTAAAAGCTTTGACTGTTCCCAGGATGCACTGCACCGCCTCCTCTATATCCCCGCCTCAGTTTTGTTAACCAGTCCAATGCAGTAGCAGGTAAAAGAGACGACAACCGTTAGTAGCCACATACACTACATTCTCACGACAGGAGACGGTACCAGCGGCTAATGCCATACAAACCCAAAGAAGCTAAGTGCGTCAGAGTGGGTGCCCTGTGGAATCCAATGTACCTCGCAGAAAGAGATTTAACAAAGGTAAGTTCTTACCATAAATCTCCTTTTCTGCAGCGGGGTACCCTGTGATTCCACAGGGAATTACATCGGGGATGTCCTAAAGCAGTTCCTCATGGGAGGGGACGCATTGTAGTGGGCACAGGAACCCCGTATCCAAAGGAGGCATCCTGGGAGGCGGAAGTATCGAAGGCATAGAACCTTATGAACGTGTTCACTAAGGACCACGTAGCCACCTTGCACAATTGTTCAAGGGTCGAACCACGGCGGGACGCCCAAGAAGGTCCAACAGACCAAGTAGAATGGGCTTTGATGGTATCAGGAGCTGGAAGGCCAGCCTGTACATAAGCATGTGCAATCACCATTCTAATCCATCTGGCCAAAGTTTGCTTATTAGCAGGCCAGCCACATTTCTGAAAACCAAAAAGAACAAAGAGAATCAGATCTCCTAAGAGAAGCTGTTCTCTTCACGTAAATACGGAGAGCCCATACCACATCCAAAGACCGCTCTTTGGAGGATAAACCTGAAGAGGTAAAAGTCGGAACCACAATCTCTTGGTTAAGGTGGAAAGACGACACCATCTTAGGCAGATAACCAGGGCAAGTTCTAAGAACCGCCCGGTCATGGAGAAAAATCAGAAAGGGTGACAGACCGGACAAGGCACCCAAGTCTGAAACCCATCTAGCGGAGACAATAGCCAGCAAAAACAAGACCTTAACAGTAAGCCACTTAAGGTCCACAGACTCAAGAGGTTCAAACGAAGACTCTTGTAAGGCATCCAGAACAACTTACAAATCCCAAGGAGCCACAGGAGGGACATAGGGAGGTTGAATCCGTAAAACACCCTGAGTGAATGTATGAACATCAGGCAGAGTTGCAATTTTTATCTGAAACCATATCGACAAGGCAGAAATATGAACCTTGAGGGAGGCCAGATGAAGGCCTAAGTCCAGGCCCTGTTGCAGGAAACTGAACTTGTACGCATCATAATTCTTAGCCGCACACCAGGTGAAGTAAGAATTCCAGACCCTATGATAAATCCGAGCAGAAGCCGGTTTACGGGTCTTCAACATAAATTGAATGACCGCCTCAGAAAATACTTTGGCCCTCAGTACTGAAGCTTTAAGAGCCACGCCGTCAAAGCCAGATCCTGGAAGACACAAGGGCCCTGAACGAGGAGGTCTGGGCGTAGAAGAGGACGCTCTATCGAGAAACCCTGTAGGTCTGAGAACCAATGCCGTCTGGGCCACGCTGGAGCGATTAGAAGTAGTATTCCTCCTTCTTGCTTGAACTTCCATATTACCCTGGGCAGAAGTGACACCGGAGGGAACACGTATGGCAGCAAAAAGTTCCATGAAATTGCCAGTGTGTCCACAAACGCTGCTTGAGGATCCCTTGTCCTTGCTCCGAAGACCGGAACCATGTGATTGTGTCGAAACGCCATCAGGTCCACATCTGGGAGGCCTCACTTGTCCACTAGAAGTTGAAAGACTTCTGGGTGAAGGCTCCACTCTCCGGCGTGTACGTCCTGACGACTGAGGAAGACCGCTTCACAGTTGAGGACCCCCGGAATGAACACTGCCGATATGGCTGGTAGATGGCGTTTCGCCCAAAGAAGAATTTTTGACACTTACATCATTGCCATGCAGCTTCGAGTGCCGCCTTTATGATTTATGTACGCCACCGTGGTGGCGTTGTACGACTGTACTTGAACAGGCCTGTTCTGTACCAGAGGCAGGGCCAGTTTCAAAGCATTGAACACTACCTGCAACTCCAGAATGTTTATTGGGAGGAGAGATTACTCGCTGATCCACCGACCGAGAGAATGTTGCTCCAACACCGCACCTTAACCCCACAGACTGGCATCCGTTGTTAGAAGGACCCAGTTGGAGATCCAGAAGGGACGACCCCTGCTCAATTGCTGGTCCTGTAGCCACCAGGTCAGTGACAGGCGAACTTCTGGAGTCAAGGAGATCATGTGAATCCTGATCCGGTGAGGCAGGCCATCCCATTTGGAAAGGATTAACCTCTGCAGGAATGAAACTGAGCGTACTCCACCATGTTGAAAGCCGACACCATGAGGCCTAGTACTTGCATCGCTGAGTGCATCGACACACGTCGGCGAGATAGGAAGCATCTTATCTTGCCCTGAAGTTTCAGGACCTTCTCCGGAGACAAAAACAACCGTTGGTTGCGAGTGTCCAATAACGCCCCCAGGTGCACCAGCTCTGAGCAGGCACCAATGAGGATTTCTTCCAGTTGATGAGCCACCCGTGGGCTTGCAGGAATTGGACCGTCAGTTCCAGATGACAGAGCAGAACCTCCGGAGAGTTCGCAAGGATCAACAAGTCGTCCAGATACGGCAGGATCCCGATACCCTGACGGCGGAGCAGAGCCGTCATGACCGCCATGACCTTGCTGAAAATTCTTGGAGCCGTGGTCAGACCAAAAGGTAAGGCCTGGAACTGAAAATGTAGGTTGCCAATAGCAACCCGCAGGTATTGTTGATGCGACACGGCAATAGGTATACCTCTATGTCTGTCTGGCTTTGCCCAGTTTTTTTCTATAACTGTTGTTCTAATTGTAAAGTGCAACGGAATATGCTGCGCTATATAAGAAACTGCTAATAAATAATAAAATAAAATAAGATTTTACTCACCGGTAAATCTATTTCTCGTAGTCCGTAGTGGATGCTGGGGACTCCGTAAGGACCATGGGGAATAGACGGGCTCCGCAGGAGACTGGGCACTCTATAAGAAAGATTTGGTACTATCTGGTGTGCACTGGCTCCTCCCCCTATGACCCTCCTCCAGACCTCAGTTAGGATACTGTGCCCGGAAGAGCTGACACAATAAGGAAGGATTTTGAATCCCGGGTAAGACTCATACCAGCCACACCAATCACACCGTATAACTCGTGATACTATACCCAGTTAACAGTATGAAATATAACAGAGCCTCTCAACAGATGGCTCAACAATAACCCTTTAGTTAGGCAATAACTATATACAAGTATTGCAGACAATCCGCACTTGGGATGGGCGCCCAGCATCCACTACGGACTACGAGAAATAGATTTACCGGTGAGTAAAATCTTATTTTCTCTAACGTCCTAGTGGATGCTGGGGACTCCGTAAGGACCATGGGGATTATACCAAAGCTCCCAAACGGGCGGGAGAGTGCGGATGACTCTGCAGCACCGAATGAGAGAACTCAAGGTCCTCCTCAGCCAGGGTATCAAATTTGTAAAATTTAGCAAACGTGTTTGCCCCTGACCAAGTTGCAGCTCGGCAAAGTTGTAAAGCCGAGACCCCTCGGGCAGCCGCCCAAGATGAGCCCACTCTCCTCGTGGAATGGGCTTTCACTGATTTAGGATGCGGCAATCCAGCCGCAGAATGCGCCAGCTGAATTGTGCTACAAATCCAGCGAGCAATAGTCTGCTTAGAAGCAGGAGCACCTATCTTGTTGGGTGCATACAGGACAAAAAGCGAATCAGTCTTCCCAGCCGTCCTGGAAACATAAAGTTTCAAGGCCCTGACTACATCCAGTAACTTGGAATCCTCCAATTCCCTAGTAGCCGCAGGCACCACAATAGGTTGGTTCAAGTGAAAAGCAGATACCACCTTAGGGAGAAACTGGGGACGAGTCCTCAATTCTGCCCTATCCATATGAAAAATCAGATAAGGGCTTTTACAAGACAAAGCCGCCAATTCTGACACACGCCTGGCCGAAGCCAAGGCCAATAACATGACCACTTTCCACGTGAGATACTTCAGATCCACAGTTTTAAGTGGTTCAAACCAATGTGATTTCAGGAAACTCAACACCACATTGAGATCCCAAGGTGCCACGGGAGGCACAAAAGGGGGCTGAATATGAAGCACTCCCTTTACAAAAGTCTGAACTTCAGGCAGTGAAGCCAGTTCTTTCTGGAAGAAAATCGACAGGGCCGAAATCTGGACCTTAATGGAACCCAATTTTAGGCCCATAGTCACTCCCGACTGTAGGAAGTGTAGAAAGCGACCCAGCTGAAATTCCTCCGTTGGGGCCTTCCTGGCCTCACACCACGCAACATATTTTCGCCAAATACGGTGATAATGGTTTGCGGTTACTTCTTTCCTGGCTTTTATCAGCGTAGGAATGACTTCCTCCGGAATTCCCTTTTCCTTTAGGATCCGGAATTCAACCGCCATGCCGTCAAACGCAGCCGCGGTAAGTCTTGGAACAGACAGGGCCCCTGCTGCAGCAGATCCTGTCTGAGCGGTAGAGGCCATGGGTCCTCTGATATCATTTCTTGAAGTTCCGGGTACCAAGCCCTTCTTGGCCAATCCGGAACCACGAGTATCGTTCTTACTCCTCGCCTTCTTATTATTCTCAGTACCTTTGGTATGAGAGGCAGAGGAGGGAACACATAAACCGACTGGTACACCCACGGTGTCACTAGAGCGTCCACTGCCATCGCCTGAGGGTCCCTTGACCTGGCGCAATATCTTTTTAGCTTTTTGTTGAGGCGGGACGCCATCATGTCCACCTGTGGCCTTTCCCAACGGTTTACCAACAGTAGCAAGACTTCTGGATGAAGTCCCCACTCTCCCGGGTGTAGGTCGTGTCTGCTGAGGAAGTCTGCTTCCCAGTTGTCCACTCCCGGAATGAACACTGCTGACAGTGCTAGTACGTGATTTTCCGCCCATCGGAGAATCCTTGTGGCTTCTGCCATTGCCATCCTGCTTCTTGTGCCGCCCTGTCGGTTCACATAGGCGACTGCCGTGATGTTGTCTGACTGGATCAGTACCGGCTGGTTTTGAAGCAGGGGTCTTGCCTGACTTAGGGCATTGTAAATGGCCCTCAGTTCCAGAATATTTATGTGTAGGGAAGTCTCCTGACTTGACCATAGTCCTTGGAAGTTTCTTCCCTGTGTGACTGCTCCCCAGCCTCGAAGGCTGGCATCCGTGGTCACCAGGACCCAGTCCTTTATGCCGAATCTGCGGCCCTCTAGAAGATGAGCACTCTGCAGCCACCACAGTAGAGACACCCTGGTCCTTGGAGACAGGGTTATCAGTTGATGCATCTGAAGATGCGATCCCGACCACTTGTCCAAGAGGTCCCACTGGAAGGTCCTCGCATGGAACCTGCCGAATGGAATTGCTTCGTATGAAGCCACCATTTTTCCCAGAACTCGTGTGCAGCGATGCACCGATACCCGTTTTGGTTTTAGGAGGTCTCTGACTAGAGATGACAGCTCCTTGGCTTTCTCCTGCGGGAGAAACACTTTTTTCAGTTCTGTATCCAAAATCATCCCCAGGAACAGTAAGCGAGTGGAAGGAACCAGTTGTGACTTTGGAATGTTCAGAATCCAGCCATGCTGTTGTAGCACTTCCCGAGATAGTGCTACTCCGACCAGTAACTGCTCCCTGGACCTCGCCTTTATAAGGAGATCGTCCAAGTACGGGATAATTAAAACTCCCTTTTTTCGAAGGAGTATCATAATTTCTGCCATTACTTTGGTAAACACCCTCGGTGCCGTGGACAGTCCAAACGGTAGTGTCTGGAATTGGTAAGGGCAATCCTGTACCACAAATCTGAGGTACTCCTGGTGAGGAAGGTAAATAGGGACATGCAGGTAAGCATCCTTGATGTCCAGGGATACCATGTAATCCCCCTCGTCCAGGCTTGCAATAACCGCCCTGAGCGATTCCATCTTGAACTTGAATTTTGTTATGTAAGTGTTCAAGGATTTCAAATTTAAAATGGGTCTCACCGAACCGTCTGGTTTCGGTACCACAAACAGTGTGGAATAGTAGCCCCGGCCTTGTTGAAGTAGGGGCACCTTGACTATAACCTGCTGGGAATACAGCTTGTGAATGGCCTCTAGCACAGCCTCCCTGCCCGATGGAGTCGTCGGTAAGGCTGATTTGAGGAAACGGCGGGGGGGGAGGCGCCTCGAATTCCAGCTTGTACCCCTGAGATACTACTTGAAGGATCCAGGGATCCACCCGTGAGTGAGCCCACTGATCGCTGAAATTCTGGAGGCGGCCCCCCACCGTACCTGGCTCCGCCTGTGGAGCCCCACCGTCATGCGGCGGATTTGGAAGAAGCGGGGGAGGACTTTTGGTCCTGGGAACCTGCTGTGTGTTGCAGCTTTTTCCCCCTTCCTCTGCCTCTAGACAGAAAGGACCCGCCTTTTCCCCGCCTGTTTTTCTAGGGTCGAAAGGACTGTACTTGGTAATACGGTGCTTTCTTAGGCTGTGAGGGGACATGGGGCAAAAATGCAGACTTCCCAGCTGTTGCTGTGGAAACAAGGTCTGAGAGACCGTCCCCGAATAACTCCTCACCCTTATAAGGCAAAACTTCCATGTGCCTTTTAGAATCTGCATCTCCTGTCCACTGCCGAGTCCATAAGCCTCTCCTAGCAGAAATGGACAAGGCACTTATTCTAGATGCCAGCCGGCAGATCTCCCTCTGTGCATCTCTCATGTATAAGACCGAGTCTTTTATATGCTCTATGGTTAGCAATATAGTGTCTCTGTCTAGGGTGTCAATATTTTCCGACAGGGAATCTGACCAAGCAGCAGCAGCAGCACTGCACATCCAGGCTGAAGCAATAGCTGGTCTCAGTATAACACCAGTGTGTGTGTATATAGATTTTAGGATAGCCTCCTGCTTTCTATCAGCAGGTTCCTTTAGGACGGCCGTATCCGGAGACGGTAGTGCCACCTTTTTAGACAAACGTGTGAGCGCTTTATCCACCCTAGGGGGAGTTTCCCAACGTGACCTATCCTCTGGCGAGAAAGGGAACGCCATTAGTAATTTTTTTGAAATCACCAATTTTTTATCGGGGAAAGCCCACGCTTCTTCACACACCTCATTTAATTCCTCAGATGGGGGAAAAACTATAGGTAGTTTTTTCTCCCCAAACATAATACCCTTTTTTGAGGTACCTGGGTTTATATCAGCAAGGTGTAATACCTCTTTCATTGCCTCAATCATGCCACAAATGGCCCTAGTGGACATTAAATTTGACTCATCGTCGTCGACACTTGCATCAGTATCCGTGTCGACATCTGTGTCTGCCATCTGAGGTAGTGGTCGTTTCAGGGCCCCTGACGGCCTTTGAATCGTCTGGGCAGGCACGAGCTGAGAAGCTGGCTGTCCCGCATTTGGCATGTCGTCAAATTTTTTATGTAAGGAGTCGACACTTGCACGTAATTCCTTCCATAAATCCATCCACTCAGGTGCCTGCCCCGCAGGGGGTGACATCACATTTATAGGCATCTGCTCCGCCTCCACATAAGTCTCCTCATCAAACATGTCGACACAGCCGTACCGACACACCGCACACACACACAGGGAATGCTCTTAAAGGAGACAGGACCCCACAAAAGCCCTTTGGGGAGAAAGAGAGAAAGTATGCCAGCACACACCAGAGCGCTATAATAATACAGGGACTAACTGAATTATGACCCTTTATAGCTGCTTATTGTATTAAACTGTGCCCAAATTTAGTGCCCCCCTCTCTTTTTTACCCTTTCTGAAGTGTAGACTGCAGGGGAGAGTCAGGGAGCTTCCTTCCAGCGGAACTGTGAGGGAATAATGGCGCCAGTGTGCTGAGGGAGATGGCTCCGCCCCTTTTTCGGCGGCCTTTTCTCCCGCTTTTTTCTGTATTCTGGCAGGGGTAATTACCACATATATAGCCTCTGGGGCTATATATTGTGGTTATTTTGCCAGCCAAGGTGATATTATTGCTGTTTAGGGCGCCCCCCCCCCAGCGCCCTGCACCCTCAGTGACCGGAGTGTGAAGTGTGTATGAGGAGCAATGGCGCACAGCTGCAGTGCTGTGCGCTACCTTGGTGAAGACTGAAGTCTTCTGCCGCCGATTTTCCGGACCATCTTCATGCTTCTGGCTCTGTAAGGGGGACGGCGGCGCGGCTCCGGGAACGAACACCAAGGACGGGTCCTGCGGTCGATCCCTCTGGAGCTAATGGTGTCCAGTAGCCTAAGAAGCCCAAGCTAGCTGCAAGCAGGTAGGTTCGCTTCTTCTCCCCTTAGTCCCTCGATGCAGTGAGCCTGTTGCCAGCAGGTCTCACTGTAAAATAAAAAACCTAATTTAAACTTTCTTTCTAGCAGCTCAGGAGAGCCCCTAGTGTGCAACCAGCTCGGGCCGGGCACAGAAATCTAACTGAGGTCTGGAGGAGGGGCATAGAGGGAGGAGCCAGTGCACACCAGATAGTACCAAATCTTTCTTATAGAGTGCCCAGTCTCCTGCGGAGCCCGTCTATTCCCCATGGTCCTTACAGAGTCCCCAGCATCCCAGCATCCACTAGGACGTTAGAGAAATAATATATGCAGGTAAGCATCCTGTATGTCCAGGGATAACAATAACAACAAGAACAATAGAGCGAAGAGTTTCCATACGGAATTTGGATACCTTCACAAATTTATTCAAAGATTTGAGGTTGAGAATGGGCCGGGAGGACCCATTCGGTTTCGGGACTAGGAACAGCGTTGAATAGTACCTCCTGCCTCTCTGGACCAGAGGCACCAGCACTATCACTCCTGTGTCCAGGAGGGATTGTACCACCAAGTTTAGAGTTTTTGCTTTTACCGGATCTGAAGGTATGTTTGTTGAGCAAAACTGGCGAGGGGGACGTTTCTTGAAAGAGATGGCGTATCCGTGAGCGAGGACTTCCTTTACCCAGGCGTCTGGAGTGGTCTGTAACCATACGTGGGCAAACTGCAGAAGTCAGCCTCCCACCCTGGGATCCCCCAGGGGGAGGCCCGCCCCGTCATGCAGCAGGCTTGTCTGTTTTGGAAGCAGGCTGACGGGCAGCCCAGGAACGTTTAGGTTTGGTCTTAGTGGATTTGGAAGCTCAAGCCTGTTTCGGGTACGCCTGACCCTTTGCCTTACTTGGAGGTCGAAAGGAACGAAAGGAAGTACTCTTAGCCCTCGGAACCGAAGGATTAGTACTAGGCAGGCAGGCAGTCTTAGCGGATGCTAAATCGGCCACAATCTTGTTGAGATCTTCCCCAAAAAGGATGTTACCCTTAAAAGGGATTACCTCCAAGTTATACCGACCAGGACCGCAACCAGAGAATCCGGCGAGCCAGAATGGACGTAGTAGATGCTTTGGCCGCCAGGACACCGGCATCAGATGCCGCCTCCTGTATATAATAAGAGGCTGTAATAATATTTGAAAGACACTGCCTAGCATTATCAGGAAAATTAGACGGTAGCTCCGCTTCAACTTCCTGAACCCAGGATTCAATAGCTTTTGCAGCCCAAGAAGCCGCAATAGTGGACTTATGCACAGCTCCTGCAAGAGTGTAAACAGACTTCAAGCAACCCTCCACACGCTTTTCTGTCGGTTCCTTCAGAGAGGTGACGGTAGTGACAGGCAGAGCAGATGAGACCACCAGACATGCGACCTGTGAGTCCACCGGCGGCAGTGTTTTCCAATTTTTACTTAACTCCGCAGTGAGGGGATAACGAGCTAGCATCTTCTTAGACAGAGATAATTTCTTTCACGGATATTCCCAGGATTACTGACGTATGTCAACCAAGTGGTCAGAATGGGGTAAAACTAATAGTAGTAACCTTCTGACGTTTGAACTTATCGGGTTTCTTAGCGATTATCTGGAGGTTCTGTGTCATCATCAATTTGAAGAATATCAGCGTGATAGCCTCCAAGAGGTCACGAACATCCACCTGTGTAATAGATTTCCCGTCAGAAGCATCTGCAACAGTGTCTGAGGGGTCAGTATAGACGCCATCTTCATCGGATGAAGTATCCGAAACATAGGTGGATTGTGAGGAAGTAATGGCCCGCTTAGATGACCCCTTGGTCCTAGGCGGGCGAGGGTTAGGCGGATTAACTGCAGGGACAATATGTGGCTGTAATGGTACAGGAGGTCCCACAGGGGGCGCAAGTCTAGTTACTAGCGTAGTCAGCAAATTAGTAAAAGCAGCCCATGGTGGGTCTTGATGTGCCCCCGGTGCTGCAGACTAACTGAGGGGTATAGAATCCCCAGTACCTGAACCCACAGCTGCAATATTTTCCTCCGAGCAATCCGTAGTGTCAGCACTGCATGGTGCAGGATCAGTCTTGGATCTACCGCCCTGTTTAGCAGACATTATTTGAAAGCGTAAACTTAGGGCGTAATAGTACAATATAAGCAGACAAAGTACCTTACAATAAAAACCCTGTATAGTGTGACTGTAAGCAGAGCACAAACAGAGAATGTAAGAGGTATATGGTGACTGAAACACACAGACAAAAATACCAAAGTAGTATATCCTGTGAAACACTATATTATATAAGAACCCTGATGCACTTAGCCCCCCTCAGGGTACAGAATATAGTGATAGCAGTATATGTGAGATACACGGAATAGAGATCACACAGCAGCTATGGGCACACACAGTCACATGTACAATGCAGAGATTATTACAAACAACAATAAAACTGCTCTGGACTAGCATTACTAGGTAACTGTACTACTGAGTAAAGCTATGTATGTATATAGATATAATAATGCACAGTAAAGACTGGATGTATATCACAGGGTACTTGTACTAAATATCCCTGTAGTTATGCACTTGTTCTTAACTAACACTGTCTAAATGACATGTAGAATACTTAAGTGTCCTGTAAATGCACAGCGCTGATGAAGCAGGCCGCTTTACAGAGGAGACATCACCCAGCAGTCCCAGAATCAGCGCAGCTGTGTGTAATGGCGCCCAAACGCTGACCAGGAGTGAGGGAGAGAGAACATATGCAGTAAATGGTGCCCGGGGCTGGGAGAGGGGCTACAGGTCAGAGCCTTATTCCCTTGCTGGACTTCACCACCAGGTACTGCGGGCCTTAGTAAAATGGATATTTAGCGAATCCGACCTGTGCCCTTTTGTCCTGGTGGTCTAGTGGGGTCTCTGTACGGCCACAGTGTCCTCGCCAGCGCGTGCGGCCCATCTCCCGAAGACCGCGCTGGATCGCGATTTCAGTGGGTCCCATCTAAGGGGAACCTCTTACCTCCTCCCGAAGATGCGGCCACGCGATCCAGGAGAGCAGCGGCGGTATGTGTGCCTGATGAGACCGGAGCCCTCCGCTGTAAGTACCCGGTAACCAGGGCGCGGGAGTATACAGCGCCGCTGGGGGAGGTGAGGGAGCCGCAGCACTGTATGTGAGACTGACACTATGCTGCGGCCCTTGAAGTCTTCCGTTTCTTCAAAAAGCTCTTTTCAGGGCTGCCTAGCGCAGCCCTCCCTGTTAGCTGCCTGCACTGCAGGCACTAACTTACAAACTGAGCTCCAGTGCACGGAGGCGGGGCTATAGAGGAGGCGGCGCTATGCATCCTGGGAACAGTGAAAGCTTTTAGCCTGTTGGTGTCTTGGATCAAGATCCAACTCTACACCCCAATGTAATTTCCTGTGGAGTCACAGTGTACCCCGCTGCAGAAAAATATATCAAAGGCGAATTGTAAACAACCAGTTGGTGAAGGAAGCAGTTTAAACGACACCAAACTTTGTCTGTGTGACAGGAAGGAGGAAATTGGATTCATGCAGTCGTTATATCCTTTTAAAATGTAAATGTATTAATTTATATTGTGTAAGATATCCTGTTTGGATGGAAAAGAACCCAGGGAGGAACTACGCCCTGAGATGCAGTGTGCTTCTACTGTATAAGAAGGGCTGAGAGCCCGGTGTGAGTATACCATCTTCATTCTGCTGTGAACATTTTCTTGTATGCTGTTCCCCCTAGCAATAGGGAAGAGTCTTTTTTAAAGCTTTGAGCAAATAAACATATTCTGCCTCAAGACGTCCGCTTCATCTTATGACCAGCAGGGATACGCCAAACGTAGCCCCGTTCTTCGCCTGTCCTGTTACGAGCTTAGCGTCTCAGAGCTCTGCCTTCCACCAGCTATCGTGCAGAGGCCTGGTTAGTAACCAGTGGGATCAGTGTCTACGCATAGACAGCAATAAGCGGCTTCAGGTGCCGGTGGTAGAAGCCTGAGCAGAAACATGGTTCCAGGTGCCATGGGAATAAGGAGCCTGGTGGTGGCAGCATTGTATCCGCCCACTGCGCAGTGGGTTCAGTCAGTAACAGGTGGGTACTGGCAGTAAGCGGGAATCTTCTAATTGGCCAGGTCCCGTATGACCCAAACCCATTCTGTGACCGCTGGAGGCAGTCAGTGAGGGCGAGGAAGCGTCCGGTAACCAGCTGTAATCTTTTTCTTCTGGCATGCAGAACTTATTACTAAGCATGGAGCACCTGCCCTGCCATACCATTACCTATTACAGCTTTTCTGTATCACCCACTACTGGCCCTCATTCCCAGTTGATCGCTCGCTGCCGATTTTCGCAGTGCAGCGATCAGGCAAAAACACGGCTAAACTGCGCATGCATATGCACCGCAATGCGCAGGCGTGTTGTACGGGTACAATGAGCATCGTTGCTGTGCATTGGATCTAGTGTGGATTCCATTCGCATGGGCGACCGCAAGGAGATTGACAGAAAGAGGGCGTTTATGGGTGTCAACTGACCGTTTTCTGGGAGTGGTAGGGAAACACAAGTGTGTCCGGGCGTTTGCAGGGCGGGTGTCTGACGTCAATTCCGGACACGAACATGCTGAAGTGATCGCAAGCGCTGAATAAGTCTACTCAGAAACTGCACAAAATGTTTATGCAGAGCTCTGCAGCACAGGAGTTCGCACACTTGCAAAGCGAAAATACACTACCCCGTGGGCGGCGACTATGTGTTTGCACAGCTGCTAAAACTAGCTAGCGAGCAACTCGGAATGAGGGCCACTATCTCCAAGTCCATGGTCTGACAAAGAGAAGAGGACAAGGGCAACCACAGACTCACCAGAAGGCACTTGACCTACATACCTTATTTTCTATTCAGCAACAGCTATCTATATGACCTTAATACATTACACTGTGAGGCGCACGTTTTTCTTCACTTTCTCTAGAGGGTCCACTTTTGATCTACATTTTGAAAGATAAGCAGATAAGCACGCAACCCATCATTAAACAGGGTAGCGCCATAACCCTCCCAGCTTCCTAAATATATATATATATATATATATATATATATATGAGGTGTGTGTGTGTATGTATGTATATATATATATATATATATATATATCTCTATCTATCTATATATATATCTATATATCTATCTATCTATCTATCTATCTATCTATATATATATATATATATATATATATATATAACACAGGATTTTGATGCCTACCGGCAAATCCTTTTCTCCTAGTCCGTAGAGGATGCTGGGGTCCACTCGGTTCCGCAGGAGCCATGGGCACTCTTAAGACTTTTCAATGGGTGTGAACTGGCTCCTCCCCCTATGCCCCTCCGCCAGACCTCAGTTATAGGAACTGTGCCCAGGGAGATGGACATTTCGAGGAAAGGATTTACTTTAAACTAGTGGTGAGATACATACCAGCTCACACCTCAACCATGCCGCACAACATGGCATTCAACATAACACACGCCAACAGGCATGAACCAATTACAGCAACATGCTGAAACTAATATAACACAACTTGTGTAACTCTAATAACAAAACTGCAGGTAAAGTACGCACTGGGTCGGGCGCCCAGCATCCTCTACGGACTAGCAGAAAAGGATTTACCGGTAGGTATCAAAATCCTGTTTTCTCATACGCCCTAGAGGATGCTGGGGTCCACTTCATGACCATGGGGTTTATACCAAAGCTCCAGTACGGGCGGGAGAGTGCAGATGACCCTGCTGCACCGATTGACCGAACTTGAGGTCTTCATCGGCCAAGGTGTCAAACTTGTAGAATTTAGCAAATGTGTTTGACCCCGACCAAGTACCTGCTCGGCAAAGTTGCAATGCCGAGACCCCCCGGGCAGCCGCCCAGGATAAGCCCACCTTCCTAGTGGAATGGGCCTTCACCGACGTCGGTGACGGCAATCCAGCCATAGTATGAGCGTGCTGAATCGTACTTCTGATCCAACACGCAATAGTCTGCTTGGAAGCAGGACACCCAATCTTGTTGGGAGCATACAGGACAAACAAAGACTCTGTTTTCCGTATTCGAGCTGTTCTAGCGACATAAATCTTCAAAGCCCTAACCACATCTAGAGACTTTGACTCAGTGAACGTGTCAGTAACTACCTTCGGAAGAAAATGTTGACGAGTCCTCAACTCTGCCCTATCTTCATGGAAGATCAGGTAAGGGCTCTTGTGAGACAAGGCCCCCAACTCAGACACCCGCCGCGCGGATGTCAATGCCAAAAGCATCACCACTTTCCAAGTGAGAAACTTCAACTCTATCTCTTGTAGAGGCTCAAACCAATCTGATTGAAGGAACTGCAACACCACGTTAAGGTCCCATGGTGCCACTGGAGGCACAAATGGAGGCTGGATGTGCAGAACCCCTTTCACGAAGGTCTGAACCTCTGGAAGAGAGGCCAATTGTTTTTGGAAGAACACTGACAAGGCCGAAATCTGGACCTTGATTGATCCCAATCGTAGGCCCGCCTCCACACCAGCCTGGAGAAAATGGAGAAAACGTCCCAACTCAAACTCTTCCGTAGGAGCCTTCTTGGATTCACACCAAGACACATATTTTCTCCAAATACGGTGGTAATGTTTCGACATTACTCCTTCCCTGGCCTGAATAAGGGTGAGGATGACTTCCTTGGGAATACCCTTTCGGGCTAGGATTCGGCGCTCAACAGCCATGCCGTCAAACGTAGCCGCGGTAAGTCTTGATACACGCACGGCCCCTGCTGCAGCAGGTCCTCGCGAAGAGGAAGAAACAGAGGATCTTCTATGAGCAACTCCTGAAGATCTGGGTACCAAGCCCTCCTTGGCCAGTCTGGGGCAATGAAGATTGCTTGAACTCTTGTTCTTCTTATGATCCTGAGCACTTTTGGGATCAGCGGAAGTGGAGGGAAGACATACACCGACTGGAACACCCACTGGGCCACCAGCGCATCCACTGCTAGTGCTTGAGGGTCTCTCGACCTGGAACAATATTTCTGAAGCTTCTTGTTGAGACAAGATGCCATCATGTCTACTTGAGGAACTCCCCAAAGACTTGTCACCTCTGTGAAGACTTCTTGGTGTAGGCCCCACTCTCCTGGATGGAGATCGTGTCTGCTGAGGAACTCTGCTTCCCAGTTGTCTACTCCCGGAATGAAAATTGCCGACAGAGCCTTTACATGTCTTTCTGCCCAGAGGAGGATCTTCGTCACCTCTGCCATTGCCGCTCTGCTTTTCGGTCCGCCCTGCCTGTTTATGTACGCGACTGCTGTTACATTGTCCGACTGGATCTGCACGGGATGATCTTGAAGATGTACCGCTTGTTGAAGGCCGTTGTAAATGGCTTTCAATTCCAGCACGTTTATGTGAAGGCAGGCTTCCTGACTTGACCATTTTCCCTGGAAGCTTTCTCCCTGAGTGACAGTTCCCAAGCCTCGGAGACTTGCATCCGTGGTTACCAGGAGCCAGTCCTGAATCCCGAACCTGCATCCCTCTAGTAGGTGAGAACTGTGTAGCCACCACAGGAGCGAAATCCTGGCTTTTGACGACAGGATTATCTTCCGGTGCATGTGTAGGTGGGATCCCGACCACTTGTCCAACAGGTCCCACTGAAATACCCTGGCGTGGAACCTGCCAAACTGTATGGCCTCCTAGGCCGCCACCATCTTCCCCAACAACCGAATGCACTGATGGATCGACACACTCGATGGTTTCAATATCTGTTTTACCATTTTCTGGATTTCCAGAGCCTTTTCCACCGGAAGAAATACTCTCTGAACTTCTGTGTCCAGAATCATCCAGAGAAAAGACAATCTTGTCGTCGGTTCCAACTGTGACTTTGGATAATTTATGATCCAACCGTGTTGTTGGAGTATTGACAGGGAGTGTGTGATGTTTTGTAACAACTGCTCCCTGGATCTCGCCTTTATCAGGAGATCGTCTAGATAAGGAATTATATTGACTCCTTTTTGACGCAGGAGAACCATCATCTCCGCCATCACCTTGGTGAACACCCTCGGCGCTGTGAAGAGACCAAAAGGTAATGTCTGGAATTGGTAATGGCAATCCTGAACCGCGAATCTCAGATAAGCCTGGTGAGGAGGATAAATGGGAACATGCAGGTAAGCATCCTTTATGTCTACAGACACCATGTAGTCCCCCTCCTCCAGACTAGAAATCACTGCCCTCAGTGATTCCATTTTGAACTTGAATCGTTTCAAGTAGAGATTCAGATTTTTCAGGTTTAGGATCGGTCTGACCGAGCCGTCCGGCTTTGGAACTACAAAAAGGCTTGAATAAAACCACTCCCCTTGTTGTGACAAAGGTACCAGGACTATGACCTGATAGACTTCCAGAACTTCCCTTATAGCCACAATCATATATTGTATATTTTTTGCCAATTTATGATCTATTTCTCTGGAGTCACTATCGTCAACACAAGAATCAGTGTCCGTGTCGGTATCAGTATTCACAATATTCGCAAATGGTCTCTTATGTGACCCAGAGGGGTCGCCTGCACATGGAAGAACAGAGCCCTGAAAAATCACATCCTCCACAGATTTTCTCCAGCACTCAGCATGAGACTCAGACTTATCTAATCTCCTATTGATATGATGCACACTATCACGTATTTCTTTCACCCTTGCAGGCTCTTGGTGTGCCGGCAGCGTCACCACATTACACGTCTGTCAGGGCCGGTTCTGGCGCTCTGTGCGCCCCGGGCGGCAATAGGGGCCGTGGCTTCGTACAGGGGGCGTGGTCATTTACGCCCCCTGTACAGACTGAAATGATGTGCGGTGCGCGATGACGTCATTGCGCACCGCACAGCAAAGGTCCTCTCCACGAAGGGAAACTAGACGCGTACGCGTCTAGTTTCCCTGCACAGCGGCAGCGGGGGGGGGCAGCGGCAGCAGGGGGGCAGCGGGCAGCAGCGGATCTTGCCCTGGTGTGGCGGCCTCCGGATGGCGCCCTGCGCCCTCCAGAAGGCTGCGCCCCGGGCAAAAGTCCTGCTTGCCCGTGGCAAGATCCGCTACTGACTTCTGTGTCCCTAAAATGGTTTCCTCCAGGGGGGAACTCCCTGCCTCTGACATGTCACACACGTGTACAACACCCACACAGACACACTGGGACTTATTAGGGGACAGACCCACAGTAAAATCTGTCAGAGGGACACAGGATAGGAGCAGCCAGTTCACAACCCCAGCGCCAGTATATAATGCCTGTGAACACAGAATGCCCACTGACATGCAGCGCTTTTTACACAGTAAAACACACTTGTAAAGCACGAAATTCGCTTGTGCCCCCCCCCCCCCCCGTTTTGCACCCTGATACTTGTGGTCAGAAGTGAAGGAGGACCAGCGATGTCTCTGCAGCCTGAGGAGAGAGAAAATGGCACTGAGCAGTGTGCTGGCTGCCTGAGGAAGAAGCTCTGCTCTTTTTACCTCAGAAACTTTTCATAATATTTATACTGGCGGCGTAGGGCTGTGCCTGGGCATCTTATGCCCCCTTTTTGCCAGTTGATAGAGGTGTTTTTGCTGGCCAGGGCGCCCCCCCCCCTCACACGCCCTGCACCCTGCAGTGCCTGTGTGTGTGGGCAGCAATGGGGCGCTGCGCCCCCGCCAGCCACGCTGTACCTCAGCCGTTACTTACTTGATAGAAGATCTGTCTTCTTCTACTCACCTGTCTTCTGACTTCTGGCTCTGTGAGGGGGGCGACAGCGTGCTGTGGGAGTGAGCATCTAGACACGGCTAGCGTTCAGTTCCCTTCAGGAGCTAATGGTGTCCTGTCAGACAGAAGCAGAGTCATGAAACGCTTTAGGAAGTTGGTTCCTACTTCTGCCCCCTCAGTCCCACGAAGCAGGGAGTCTGTAGCCAGCAGTTCTCCCTGAAAATAAAAAACCTAACATAAGTCTTTTCAGAGAAACTCAGTAGAGCTCCTCAGTGTGCATCCAGTCTGCCTGGGCACATTTCTAAAACTGAGGTCTGGAGGAGGGGCATAGAGGGAGGAGCCAGTTCACACCCAATTAAAAGTCTTAAGAGTGCCCATGGCTCCTGCGGAACAGTCTATACCCCATGGTCATGAAGTGGACCCCAGCATCCTCTAGGACGTATGAGAAACATACACTACATACATACATACATACACACATATATATATATATATATATATATATATATATATATACAGGATGAGTATCCCTTATCCAAAATGCTTGGGACCAGAGGTATTTTGGATATCGGATTTTTCCGTATTTTGGAATAATTGCATACCATAATGAGATATTATGGTGATGGGACCTAAATCTAAGCACAGAATGCATTTATGTTTCATATACACCTTATACACACAGCCTGAAGGTAATTTTAGCCAATATTTTTTATAACTTTGTGCATTAAACAAAGTGTGTCTACATTCACACAATTCATTTATGTTTCAAATACACCTTATATACACAGCCTGAAGGTCATTTAATACAATATTATTAATAACTTTGTGTATTAAACAAAGTTTGTGTACATTGAGCCATCAGAAAACAAAAGTTTCACTATCTCACTCTCGCTCAAAAAAGTCTGTATTTCGGAATATTCCGTATTTCGGATATGGGATACTCAACCTGTATATATATATATATATATATATAAACAGCAGGAAATAACGAGGCGGCACTCGGAGTCTTGAAAAGCAGCAATAGTGTAATCGTGCAAATCAACGTTTCGGGGTTACCCCCTTCATCAGGATTGGTGCAATGTGACAAACAATGTGTTTAAATACCACTTACCCTCACCCTGGAACATCCCCTCTGGCCGGTGCCGCTGGCCGCGCCGTCCCGGTCTTCCGACTGACGTCATCCGCATCTCACCGGAAGTGACGCGGCGGCGCCGGGAGGCGCGTCCATGGCAACCAGCCTAACAAATACATTACTGTCAGTGAATCAATGCCGTGAATAACATTAGCTCAGACACGGCTGTGCAAAAAACATCTTTCTCAGCTGCCATACATTACTTAGTGCATTAATGATTTCGTGGATAACTCCTTTAACAGTGCTTCACCTAATTCGGTGTTTCCCATAAAATACAAACATTAGCCGTAAAATATCATTGTGCAGCATTAGTCCCCTGTACAGTGTCAAAGCGACCTCACTCCTAAGTCTACCTGTGTCCATCTTTTTCTAAAACACGGGATAAATATACAGTAAAAACAGGTAACAGTAAATTATCAATAAAAAGTGAAACATGAAAAAAGGATAATAACATTGACACTGATCCTCACCTCCCTGACCTTTATGTTTATACCTATTTACGATTTTGGCCGCATTAACCCCCTGTGCATACTGGGGGGATATGCTGCCAGTCTCGCCCATCCAGACCTGTCACTACGGTTCTGTTGCATTATGTTTTAGTCAAGCCTGATCATGTCTGGACTAATCTCCATTTGTATCACTGGCTAACCATATATTTAAATAAAATTAATCAAGCCGAGATTATCATTTAGGCCTGCAGGTCTGAGGGTATTTAACCTGTGAATCCACATTGATTCTAACTGTAGGAGTTTTCTTCCCCTGTCCCCTCCTCTCAAAGACTCTGGTACATGGTCAATGATTCTGTGTTTGAAAGTTGCCATAGTGTGCCTATATTCAAGAAAATGTTTGGCAACCGGTTGATCCCCTTTGCCTGAAGCCAGGGCATTTCTTATGGCTAACCTATGCTGTGCCATCCTTATTTTAAACTGGCACTCGGTTTTTCCGATGTAATATCTGCCACAAGGGCAAATAATCGCGTAAACCACAAATCTGGTGGTGCACGTCAGGGGCCATCTGATGGTGAACTTCTTGCCTGAGCATGGGTGCACAATGTTATCCCCCACCGACATGTGGGAGCACGTTGTGCATCCCGTGCACTTGAAGCACCCATTTTTGCGTTTCAGAAAATGCTCCGGTGTTACCTTGAACTTGGCCATATCGGTTTTCACCACCATATCTTTGATGTTTCGGCCCCTGACATAACTGGGCATGATCCGTTGTTGGCGGAACATCGGTAATTCCGGATCAGTGGCTATCAAGGGCCATAGTTTCTTTATTTCCTTGCGGACCTGATCACTATGGACATCAAATTCACATGCCCAGGGAATTACACCCCCTAGTTTTTTATCTTTTTTGGTTTTCAGGCATTCCTCCCTATTCATTTTTACTGCTTTCCCTCTGGCTTGTGTCAGTAAATGTCGGGGGTAGCCTCTAGCTCTCAGCCTAAGCTCCATCTCGTCAAATTGCCTATCCCTCTGTTGTGTGCAGCTGTTACTTTTGCACACTCTCAAAAATTGAGAGTAAGGCACACTTCTCACCGTAGAGGCTGGATGACAACTGTCATACCTCAGGATGGTGTTCCTATCAGTTGGTTTCTTGAACAGACACGTCACCAGCTGGCCTTCTTCGATTTTAATCTTAAGGTCTAAGAAGCAGATTTCACTGCTGCTACTGCTCATGGTTAACTTCACTGGACTGTCTGTGTTGTTATGTTCCAAGACAATATTTTCTAAGTCACCCACCTCCCCATGCCACATCAGGAGCAGGTCGTCTATATATCTATAATAAAGAAATAGACGACTGGAAATTCTGTTGTCAATGAAAAAGAGGTTACGCTCTACTTCCCACATGAACGCATTCGCGAACGAGGGTGCCACGGAAGATCCCATGGCACACCCCGTTAGCTGCCTGTAAAATTGCCCATCAAAGCTAAAGAAGTTATGAGTTAAAGTGAAATTCAATAATGCTATAAAGAAATCTATATCTGGGCCCACATATTCAGTGTTGCCCGTGATTAATTGTCTGACTGTCTGTAATCCCTGTCCATGGGGAATGCAGGTATATAGACTCGTTACGTCAATGGTAGCTAAAGTAATGTCTGTCGGAACTTGCTCAAAAGTTAAGAACTTCTGTAGCAACGTGTTTGAGTCTTTGAGATGGGTGAATGTACCTTGTATACAGGGTTGCAAATAGCTATCCAAGAAGATAGCAATTGGTTCGCACAGAGACCCCCGGGCAGATATAATTGGTCTACCCGGTGGTCTCTGTGCGTCCTTGTGGATTTTAGGAATGATGTAGAATAAAGGCGACACTGGGTGTTCTGTCATCAATTTCTGAAACACCTCGCCTGAAATAATTTAATTTTTAATTTTCAATCTGTCAGAAACTCCACTCTCTCCCGCAGAAACAAAAGTCCTTAGCAGAGGGCTATCTTTTGTACCGACGAACTATGGAGATGAGTTCAAATGGAAAGTGAACACCTTCAAGCTGCACCGCACTTTAAAATTAAAAGAACACTTTAGCAAACAACCACCGCCTAAACAGAAAGCACCTTTACCCCCCAGGATCCAGAAATTAGGCCCCAAGTCCCGTTTTGATCCGATCTCCCATAATGCCTCACTCAGGACATTCCATAGAATGTTGGAAGCCACGGGCAATAGGGAGCAACCCTCAAGACACCACAATTTACAGCAAGAAGAAAGAGAAGCACTTCAAGGGTTAAGTAAGAGGAAAGACATTGTGATCCGCAATGCGGACAAGGGGGGAGCCATAGTGATCCAGGAGGTGGCGGACTACAAGGCTGAATGTCAGAGGCTTCTTGGTGATCAACAGACGTATGAAAAGCTATCGCATGACCCTTCAGCTAATTATGTAACTGAACTAAAGAGCATCTTGCAGCATGCAAGGGATGAGGAAATTATTTCAGGCGAGGTGTTTCAGAAATTGATGACAGAACACCCAGTGTCGCCTTTATTCTACATCATTCCTAAAATCCACAAGGACGCACAGAGACCACCGGGTAGACCAATTATATCTGCCCGGGGGTCTCTGTGCGAACCAATTGCTATCTTCTTGGATAGCTATTTGCAACCCTGTATACAAGGTACATTCACCCATCTCAAAGACTCAAACACGTTGCTACAGAAGTTCTTAACTTTTGAGCAAGTTCCGACAGACATTACTTTAGCTACCATTGACGTAACGAGTCTATATACCTGCATTCCCCATGGACAGGGATTACAGGCAGTCAGACAATTAATCACGGGCAACACTGAATATGTGGGCCCAGATATAGATTTCTTTATAGCATTATTGAATTTCACTTTAACTCATAACTTCTTTAGCTTTGATGGGCAATTTTACAGGCAGCTAACGGGGTGTGCCATGGGATCTTCCGTGGCACCCTCGTTCGCGAATGCGTTCATGTGGGAAGTAGAGCGTAACCTCTTTTTCATTGACAACAGAATTTCCAGTCGTCTATTTCTTTATTATAGATATATAGACGACCTGCTCCTGATGTGGCATGGGGAGGTGGGTGACTTAGAAAATATTGTCTTGGAACATAACAACACAGACAGTCCAGTGAAGTTAACCATGAGCAGTAGCAGCAGTGAAATCTGCTTCTTAGACCTTAAGATTAAAATCGAAGAAGGCCAGCTGGTGACGTGTCTGTTCAAGAAACCAACTGATAGGAACACCATCCTGAGGTATGACAGTTGTCATCCAGCCTCTACGGTGAGAAGTGTGCCTTACTCTCAATTTTTGAGAGTGTGCAAAAGTAACAGCTGCACACAACAGAGGGATAGGCAACTTGACGAGATGGAGCTTAGGCTGAGAGCTAGAGGCTACCCCCGACATTTACTGACACAAGCCAGAGGGAAAGCAGTAAAAATGAATAGGGAGGAATGCCTGAAAACCAAAAAAGATAAAAAACTGGGGGGTGTAATTCCCTGGGCATGTGAATTTGATGTCCATAGTGATCAGGTCCGCAAGGAAATAAAGAAACTATGGCCCTTGATAGCCACTGATCCGGAATTACCGATGTTCCGCCAACAACGGATCATGCCCAGTTATGTCAGGGGCCGAAACATCAAAGATATGGTGGTGAAAACCGATATGGCCAAGTTCAAGGTAACACCGGAGCATTTTCTGAAACGCAAAAATGGGTGCTTCAAGTGCACGGGATGCACAACGTGCTCCCACATGTCGGTGGGGGATAACATTGTGCACCCATGCTCAGGCAAGAAGTTCACCATCAGATGGCCCCTGACGTGCACCACCAGATTTGTGGTTTACGCGATTATTTGCCCTTGTGGCAGATATTACATCGGAAAAACCGAGTGCCAGTTTAAAATAAGGATGGCACAGCATAGGTTAGCCATAAGAAATGCCCTGGCTTCAGGCAAAGGGGATCAACCGGTTGCCAAACATTTTCTTGAATATAGGCACACTATGGCAACTTTCAAACACAGAATCATTGACCATGTACCAGAGTCTTTGAGAGGAGGGGACAGGGGAAGAAAACTCCTACAGTTAGAATCAATGTGGATTCACAGGTTAAATACCCTCAGACCTGCAGGCCTAAATGATAATCTCGGCTTGATTAATTTTATTTAAATATATGGTTAGCCAGTGATACAAATGGAGATTAGTCCAGACATGATCAGGCTTGACTAAAACATAATGCAACAGAACCGTAGTGACAGGTCTGGATGGGCGAGACTGGCAGCATATCCCCCCAGTATGCACAGGGGGTTAATGCGGCCAAAATCGTAAATAGGTATAAACATAAAGGTCAGGGAGGTGAGGATCAGTGTCAATGTTATTATCCTTTTTTCATGTTTCACTTTTTATTGATAATTTACTGTTACCTGTTTTTACTGTATATTTATCCCGTGTTTTAGAAAAAGATGGACACAGGTAGACTTAGGAGTGAGGTCGCTTTGACACTGTACAGGGGACTAATGCTGCACAATGATATTTTACGGCTAATGTTTGTATTTTATGGGAAACACCGAATTAGGTGAAGCACTGTTAAAGGAGTTATCCACGAAATCATTAATGCACTAAGTAATGTATGGCAGCTGAGAAAGATGTTTTTTGCACAGCCGTGTCTGAGCTAATGTTATTCACGGCATTGATTCACTGACAGTAATGTATTTGTTAGGCTGGTTGCCATGGACGCGCCTCCCGGCGCCGCCGCGTCACTTCCGGTGAGATGCGGATGACGTCAGTCGGAAGACCGGGACGGCGCAGCCAGCGGCACCGGCCAGAGGGGATGTTCCAGGGTGAGGGTAAGTGGTATTTAAACACATTGTTTGTCACATTGCACCAATCCTGATGAAGGGGGTAACCCCGAAACGTTGATTTGCACGATTACACTATTGCTGCTTTTCAAGACTCCGAGTGCCGCCTCGTTATTTCCTGCTGTTTGTATACCAGGGGTGGTACCCCGGGAGGAGGGCACCTGAGCAAGCCAGTCCCATAACAGGGACAGAGCCGAGTGCCGGAACGGAATTGGTATATATATATATATATATATATATATATATATATATATGAAAAATGTTAAAAGAAAAAAGTTTCCCAAAGGAGCTAGCACTAGTGCTCTGGTATATAACAGTATAAATTGTACCCTTATTTGTTATTCTTAAAAAATATTATTTTTTTTTTTAAATACAATACATAAAATTGTTTAAATCTTCAGATTACATTCAATAATACTTTATACATGAGATGATTGAGAACAATGTTTCATTCTAATCATATCACATTATGACAGTGACTCTTCATTTGAAGAACGCAATTGTTGTCTCAAAAACCCAACACATTTCGTCCAGCGGACTTCATCAGGGGCTTTATAATCAAGAGACTTCAATACAGATAATCAGCACAATAAATCTTCGATAAGTAGACACATTATCAGAACGATATCAGATAAAATTCACCTCATGGATTATCACTTCGCTTATTCAAAAGCTCATAAGACAATTAATTCCCAGGATTGGGCAAACATGTTTTTACAAAGAGCCAGTACAAATGACTGTCGCAATGCCTCTCTGTAGTTCACACTGTTCCAATCAGCTGGTAACAAATAAGGATACAATTTATACTGTTATATACCAGAGCACTAGTGCTAGCTCCTTTGGGAAACTTTTTTCTTTTATCTTTGCACTGTACCCCACCTAACAGGGGGTAAATCCCGAGGTTGTAGCTCATTCACATAGCGCGTTAATAGGGTCTAAACCCGATATTGTCCATATATATATATATATATATATATATATATATATATGTGTGGTGTGTGTATAGTACATACACACACACACACACACACATAAATAAGGGTGTGCGGACTAATCCCCCTGTATTGGTATTCATACAGCATTATGTGACAGAGATAGCATGAAATGGGCTCATTATCATGCATTGTTAGATTATTGAGGCCCCCTGAAGAACGAACTAATACAAATTAATTTGCAATGTAGTTTTCACCACTGTGCTAAATACCAAGACGCCATTAGGGCTGCCCATATGACAGGGGGACAGAGGTTTTGTGCTACCTCCCTGATCGCCATCTATGTAAAGGGAAGCCCCTTAGGCTCATACTGCAATAAGCCCTGAGGCCTGGCCTGGGGTGTGGATGTCACACAGTCGCAGGGGGAGATGGTGGCTTGTGATACTGTGGCTGGCTGATGCTTCACATGTAAGAAACGGACTGGGACGGTCATAGGGACTGGAGAGCATCAGTGTCTATAGTAAGAATATAACAATTAGATTGTAATGTGTGGACCTTCTGCCTCTGTGAGGTGTGAGTGCCCTGGAGCATGTGTAGGATGCACACAGGCTTGTAAACACAAAAGTAATAACCAGGCACTCAGGGGAAAATAGGTCAAAAGTCATCTTTCAATATGTGTAACACCATATGTTTATATAAGTATCAGATTTATGTTCAGCACCGTAAAAACAGCAGCCACGCAATCCTTGTGCAAATCTGGGCATGCTATGTTGTCAGCATCACATAGGGAATAATGCATGATGTTTTCTATTGAAAGTCAGTTGTTCTGTAATATAAATTTGTCCAAAGATAATTACACAATGTTGTATCATACAGGGTGTATACAACATATGATTGAAAAAAATTCCAGTGTCTTTACACAAAGTGCCTGGAAAAAAACATGTAGATAGCTACAAACTATAATGCAGCATACAATGTGACAAGTGGAAGGGTGTGGCCCAACGCGTTTCATCACCGATCACATGACTTCAGGGGAGAGGGTGTAGATTTATGCTACTTGGGGACCACAGCAGGTAATACCCTTTCTATACTCATACTGCGCCCAGGCTTGTTGCTACTGAGTGTATCTATAGCTACAAAAGTAGTGCGACTTAGTGAATTCTGTATAATCGGAAATTGATTAAATATATATATAAATAAATGAGAGAGAGAGAGAGAGAGACAGAGAGAGAGAGAGAGAGAGAGAGTGAGAGTATTTTTTTTAAACTCTTCCCCTAAGAAATAAATGGGACAGTGATTAGACAATTGGCATGCCTGGTCCTCCAGTAACATTTAAGTTTTGGAGCTACACCCAAAATGTATGGTAAGCCCATATGAAGGGAATTAAGTTTAGGGCCCTACAGTCTGCACTTTATGGTGAAATATACAGCTCTAAACCTCACAGTAAATCAGTCTCTTCCTCCTATATGACCGCCATTACCATCAGCAGGACTACTTAATATAAATCACAATGCACAGTCCTCTGTCCTCTTCTGTGTGGGAGGGCTGCCCCCAGTGATACCTCTACAGTCCTCTGTCCTCTTCTGTGTGGGAGGGCTGCCCCCAGTGATACCTCTACAGTCCTTTCTCCTCTTCTGTGTGGGAGGGCTGCCCCCAGTGATATTGCTACAGTCCTTTCTCCTCTTCTGTGTGGGAGAGCTGCCCCCAGTGATACCGTTACAGTCCTTTCTCCTCTTCTGTGTGGGAGAGCTGCCCCCAGTGATACCTCTACAGTCCTTTCTCCTCTTCTGTCTGGGAGAGCTGCCCCCAGTGATACCGTTACAGTCCTTTGTCCTCTTCTGTGCTGGAGGGCTGCCCCCAGTGATACAGTTACAGTCCTTTATCCTCTTCTGTGTGGGAGGGCTGCCCCCAGTGATACAGTTACAGTCCTTTATCCTCTTCTGTGTGGGAGGGCTGCCCCCAGTGATACCGTTACAGTCCTTTCTCCTCTTTTGTGTGGGAGGGCTGCCCCCAGTGATACTGTTACAGTCCTTTCTCCTCTTCTGTGTGGGAGGGCTGCCCCCAGTGATACCGCTACAGTCCTTTATCCTCTTCTGTGTGGGAGGGCTGCCCGCAGTGATACCGTTACAGTCCTTTCTCCTCTTCTGTGTGGGAAGGCTGCCCCCAGTGATACAGTTACAGTCCTTTATCCTCTTCTGTGTGGGAGGCTGCCCCCAGTGATACCGTTACAGTCCTTTGTCCTCTTCTGTGTGGGAGGGCTGCCCCCAGTGATACAGTTACAGTCCTTTATCCTCTTCTGTGTGGGAGAGCTGCCCCCAGTGATACAGTTACAGTCCTTTCTCCTCTTCTGTGTGGGAGAGCTGCCCCCAGTGATACCGTTACAGTCCTTTGTCCTCTTCTGTGTGGGAGGGCTGCCCCCAGTGATACCGTTACAGTCCTTTATCCTCCTCTAAGTGGGAGGGCTGCCCCCAGTGATACCGTTACAGTCCTTTGTCCTCTTCTGTGTGGGAGGGCTGCCCCCAGTGATACAGTTACAGTCCTTTATCCTCTTCTGTGTGGGAGAGCTGCCCCCAGTGATACCGTTACAGTCCTTTGTCCTCTTCTGTGTGGGAGGGCTGCCCCCAGTGATACCGTTACAGTCCTTTATCCTCCTCTACGTGGGAGGGCTGCCCCCAGTGATACAGTTACAGTCCTTTATCCTCTTCTGTGTGGGAGGGCTGCCCCCAGTGATACAGTTACAGTCCTTTATCCTCTTCTGTGTGGGAGGGCTGCCCCCAGTGATACAGTTACAGTCCTTTATCCTCTTCTGTGTGGGAGGGCTGCCCCCAGTGATACAGTTACAGTCCTTTATCCTCTTCTGTGTGGGAGGGCTGCCCCCAGTGATACCGTTACAATCCTTAGTACTCTTCTAAAATAGAAAATGTCAAAGCCACATGCGCTTTGGACTTGGACTGCAGCTCAGTCCTCAAGCAGGAGCACCACTCCCATAAATACCAACAAAACAATATAGATGAGTGGTCCAAGAGCGCAAAGTCCTGTAAGAGATTTACTAAGATCTCCTTCCTTTACGTCTCCCTTCTGGTTGGCCTTTTCTCACTCTCAGACAGATAAAGACAGAAGAAATCTGATTATATCACTTTCAAGACCACTTATGTATAGCAGCAGACTTTCTTCCTAGACTCACCTAATAATAGTGAGATGCGTGCACATAAAGGATTCTTTGAGCTAAACCTTCTAAGCAATATCAACACTCAGGCTGTTGTATTCCCCCTTAGGAATTGAAACTCCCCTGAAACCAGGTAAATGTGTTCACATAAAAGTATATTTACAGCAAGCCAGGGTTACTGGTTAGATGGATTTCCCCAGTCACCCACAGGAGGTATTTACTCAAATCATCTCAACTTCAAAACTACTTTAAAAAAAAGGCAATATCCACAGAGACAGTTCCACAGGTAAAGTGCTAGCATTACAAACAACATATCCCATATAAAAAATAGGATCCAATATGGAATAAAGCATTTTTTGTAATTGAGCTGATTTGAGTGAATACCTCATATGGGTGACTGGGGAAATCCATCTAATCAGTAACCCTGGCTTGCTGTAAAAGATACCTTTATCATGTGAACTCATGTACCTGGTTTCAGATGAGTTTCCATTCCTAAGTGGGAATACAACAGCCTGAGTGTTGATATTGCTTAGACTGCTCGGCTCAAAGAAACCTTTATGTGCAAGCATCTCACTAGTATTAGGTGAGTCAAGCGGGACAGTCTGCTGCTATACATAAGCGGTCTTGAAAGTGATATAATCAGACTTTTTCTGTCTTTATCTGTCAGGGTTAGGGTTAGAGTGAGAAAAGGCCAACCAGAAGGGAGATGTAAAGGAAGGAGATCTTAGTAAATCTCTAACGGAACTTTGTGTTCTTGGAACACTCATCTATATTGTTTTTTTTGTACTCTTCTGTCTGGGAGGGCTATGCCCAGTGATATCGTCACAGTCAGAGCCGTTTATTGCGGCGGGTGCAGCATGCCGTTGCACGGGGTGCCCGCCGCAGCTCTTGATGGCTCTTGGTGCTTCCCGTCCTCCCCGTCATAACTACTCCACTCGGGGGGGGGGAGTTTTGCTTAATGATGATTTGTCGCTTCGATTCGGCTCAAAATGACAGCTCGTCCAAAATATCGCCTTGTGTGTACCCAGTTTAAACACCCAAATAATAATATTATAAGCATCACAGAGAACCAGCCACATCCTGCACAGAAGCCTTTGGGGCTGTAGTTACAGTAATGGGAAAAAACATTTGCCTACCTTCCTTGTATTTGGTTATAGTCCTAATAAGGTCTTGAGCCACATGGCGTAATGCATCTTCCAGAACTACCAAGTTATTCTCAGATATTAATTCTTTTTTCTCCAGATAACACAAAACATCCAGAAGACTCTGAAAAGATGTGAAGTATAAGAGTCATACGAGGAGACAAAACATGGACAAAATTAGCTACCAGCGTAATATGCACAATAACAAGCAAAAGGTTTACAGTAACCTCCATACATGCCAACAATCTCTCATGCTAAACTGGTGATGAAACCTCAGGAGTATATGTACTAAGCGTCAGTTTTACATTATCAATTATTTTCTGCCGTTTGCAATCTACTTATATAATAAGGGCCAGTAATAAAATGGAGTGGGGTCTCCCCTATTGTTCACCAAGCAGCACTAGGCTGAACCAGCCAGGGCTCATGACACTATAGCAGGGAGACGCTCAGCATGGGGTTCAGACCAGTGGCCCAATGCATCTCTATCAGAGTGTCCGTGACTGATCTTTATTTTGCTAAGATAAGTGGATGCTATGTGGACCGAAGAGAACCTGTTCCAAAGATATGGAAGTAATAAAAATAGGTGAACAAGGTGTGTGTGTGGGGGGGGGGTAATGATAGTTTACAACAATGTATGTTTGCCTTTTAATACTTTTTTTTTTTACTGGTGTACTATAGGTGCCAAAGGGCCCTTGATGCACAGTCATGATGACACTTGTGGTTCTCCAAATGCCATCATACCCCAAAAAGCCTTGCAGGGACCAGTAGTCCACCTGTACAGAATAAAATAAAAATTAATATTAATAACGGATTACCACCATATTTTTTTCTTTTTTGCTATAGTGCGACCAGTCCTGGCTGCTTCAGCCTAGTGCTGGTAAAAAAATAGGGGTGAGCCATGAAGTTTTCCCCACCATACAAGAAATTTTGACTATTTGCGCTATAAACTTCTCAGGTGCATAAATGACTGAACACACATTTATTTAGTACTTATATTCCTTTATATGTTTTGTATCAAAGCTCGAAGTAAATCAACAAACATTTAATACCAAATGAAACATTATCTCATATAAACACAATATGCGGCATCCAATGTTATATATTAAAATATCGTCACATGACTAAATGCTGTGCCCGCCATAGGCACAGTAAGATTGTATTACAAACAATAGAAAAGGTATAGAAAATATAAGTCTTTAAATGTATCACTGTTTAGTTGGTATTGGATATTATGTTTCTCAATTGTATTCCAATACAACTATGCAATAAACATAACTTGTAGCAGTGAGTTGGCATTGGGGGTAATTCTGAGTTGATCGCTGCAGGAACTTTGTTAGCAGTTGGGCAAAACCATGTGCACTGCAGGGGAGGTAGATGTAACATGTGCAGAGAGAGTTCGATTTGATAATATTACGAGAGAAATAAAATGAGAAAGGTTTAAAAAAAAAGGATCAAGCTTCTATCCAGACAGACATGGACCAAGCATGATCTTATATTTTTACAAAAAAACTTAAGATGAATTCCAAGAATTGTGTGGGGAAAAATCCAAGTGGTCTAATTTAACTAAACAAGAACAAATTGCAATGCAACAACTTGAAAAAGACCACTCACTGGTAATTAGGAGCGCCGATAAAGGCGGCGGACTAGTCCTGCTACATAGAGCCAAATATATAAATGAGGCATACAGACAATTGGGAGATGTAACTTTTTATTGCAAATTAGTTTCTCTAGGGCAGGCATTCCCAACCACGGTCCTCAAGGCACACCAACAGTGCAGGTTTTACTGATATCCAGGCTGCAGCAGATGGTTAAATTAAAATAACTGAGCTACTAATTATGTCACGTGTGCTGAAGCCTGGATATCACTAAAACCTGCACCGTTGGTGTGCCTTGAGGACCGAGGTTGGGAATGCCTGCTCTAGGGAATATGTGAGTCTATTGGAAGGAGCCGTACAACAGGACACTATTTCCAAAGATGAGTTTTCTTTTTTGTTTATTAAATTCCCCATCACACCTATATTTTAGCACATCCCAAAAATACAGAAACCACTTACTGCACCCCCTGGGAGACCTATAATTTCTGGAATTGGGGCCCCTCACTTCGAACCTTTCACAATTTATAGATTATTTTTTACAGAAACATGTGGTCAAGTTGAGATCCTATATCCGTGATACAATGCACTTGTTAAATATGTTAAAGACTGTAGAATGGAAGGCGAACTATGAGTTTCTTTCATTAGATGTAGAAGCATTATATACACATATTCCGCACAAACTGGGAGTGGATTCAATTGCTAAGTTTTTATCAATGGATGTAGAGATCTCAAATGACCTCAAGAAATGTATATTGGACTCCATCCCGTTCGTTTTGACACATAATTATTTTTTGTTTGATCACACGTTTTTTCTTCAAACGGTAGGCACGGCCATGGGTCCCAGGTTCACACCAAGCTTTGCCAATCTTTATATGGGTCAATTTGAGGATGAATTTATTTGTAATGGACCTTTTGGCGCAAACCTGGTGTACTATGGCCGATATATTGATGATTTGATTATTATTTGGGATGGGGATTAACTTTCAGCACATGAGTTTGTAACGCATTTGAACACTAATAATTTTGATCTTAAATTCACACATTGTTTTGATCACTTTTCGGTTAATTTTTTGGATTTAACGGTCTCCTCAGATGGTACCAATATAACTACAGTTAATTATAAAAAAAAAATAGTAGCTACGAATAATTTTCTTCTTTACTCGGGTGGGCATTACAAACCATGGTTGAAAAATGTTCCCCAGAGTCAGTTCAATAGACTACGTAGAAATTGTTCCACTAAAGTAGCATTTGTTGAACAAGCAGATATGATGTTGAGAGATTTTGAAATTAGAGGGTATCCTATTGCCCTAGTAAGGTCTGCTAATGCTAGAAGTTTAGGTATAGATAGAACTTCTTTACTACCGTCTAGACAAAAATAGAATTTTGTAAACAGTGAGGATTCTATAGATAAACAATTTTATTTATTTATTAAGTTTGTTATATAGCGCAGCAAACTCCATTGCGCTTTACAATTGACAATCTCAGTTGATATATCTGTCCAAATTTAATAATAAATCAGGAGGAATTAAGAAGACCCTTATGACTAATTTTAAGATCCTGCAACAAGATCACATTTTGCATAAGGCCATGGACCCCCAATTCAAGGTAGTATTCAAGAAAAATAGAAACCTGAAGTCTCATTAGGCACCTAATTTGTATGTTGAAAGATGCTAAGGTAGCTACTACAGGAACATGGCTAACTTCATCAATGCCCTTTGGATGTTTCAAGTGTGGAGCATCGAAGTGTATAACTTGCAACTTCATGAAACGAAAAACGGGTGAAATAGTATCATTCAACACTAAAGAAATATTCAAAATCGAGGAATTTATTAATATTAACACCACATTTTGTATATATGTATTGCAATGCCCATGTGGTCTACAATATGTAGGTAGAACCACATGGGCACTGAAATCAGGTTTCGAGAACACAGATTCAACATTCTTAAGAAATTTCCTTTGCACAGTGTATCTAGGCGCATGGCGGAGAAACATAATGGACAGATCGATGGACTCAGACCATTGTAGGACTCCAACATATAAAGATCATCAAAAGTGTGTGTGTGGGGGGTGGGGGGGGGGGTAAGATTTAAATTACTTAGTGCCAGGGAGGCATATTGGATCTTCAAGTTGAGCACCTTACATCCGCATGGTTTGATAGACTTCGAGTCTTTTGCGTAGATTAAAGATCCAGCATTTTTTGCTTTGTAGATCATGTTTTCTTTTTGTTATTCCCCATTTTTGGTAGGATTAGGGGTAACAACCTTCTTTTAGGTATGGCTGCGCAGCAGCGGCAACATCCCATTATTAATCCCAGTGGTTCCCAGCAACATTGTTTGCACATGGGGGATCTTAGGTTGGATGTGCAGATACCTGCTGATTGACATCTGAGTTCTGGGTTTAACTCGTATGAGAATAGTTTTTATATATATTTGACTATATTGTGTTTTTTTTACTTATGTATTAATATAGTTTGTATGCAGAAAGTGGTATACACATCTATGCATACTTAGTTGTTGGATAGCAATCTCTTCTTTCTATAACAACACTTGGTTCAGTTTTTAGAAATTTGCCCATGTACGCATGTGGGCTAGAGGTATAGACACTCGCCTAATAGTAACCGAGCCCCGAGTTCGATTCCTATGTAGGCCATTTCTTTATATATAACTTATATTTGATTTTTATCTTTTATTTTTATGTAATTCATTGATTGAAATGAATACACGTATATACATTTTCTAGTATAAGCCCCTCCTTGATATAAGTGTTATAGAAGAAAATATGTATAAATGAATTGATGTTTTTATTAAATTCAGCAAGCGGCATCCAGGGTGGCAATCAATGCATCCAATGTTATATAGATCTAATACACCTGTGAGGTATACTTTGTCCAATGGTGAGGAAAGTCCAATTGGGAATATCGGGATATAAGGATTTTGAAGCTACAATGTTATCACTCTTTGAAAAAGCACCCAAGGGTGTGAAACGCGTTAGAAGAACTATCCTTTTTCCCCAGGAAGGACGCCCCAACTGCTGGAATCACCACTACACCTGCTGATCCCGCTACCAGCTGCCTTGTGATTACAGGAGCATATGCTGCGATACACACCAGAAACGCCCACCATGACTCACACACCAAGTCTTGGAGACAGGAGACGGCAGCATACAGGACGGAGAATGTGGTTCCAGGTACAGGGACACCTCTGAAGGCAGGTGTACGCTGCCGCGAGGTGAGCTCAGCTAAGATAGCGGCAGGGGGAATTAGAGTGGTCTCATACATAAACCCGCAGAGACACCTCTGGCGCAAGCCGCAGAATCCACAGTGAGGATTGTACACCAATATTACCTTCCGCAGTTTGGACACTGGATCTTTGTAAGCAGAGTACATTGATATATATGGACAGCGGCAGGTGAGCTTACAGGCAGCGGAGATATTTGGGTTAGGGTAGGCATACACACTGAGCGATTTTCACTGTGCCCAGTGATGTTCACGGGGGTAAACCACTTTCCACAGTAAGACACTGTGGAAAGTGGTTCACTCGACTGATAAAACAGCCCAAAGGACGGCGGCGGCCAGCGATGATGCGGGAGCACGTTATCAGCCCTCACCGCCCGGCCATACACACTGGCCGAGTTTGAGCTCAAAGTAGCTCAAAAATGACAAAAGTGAGCTACTTTGAGAACAAAATGGGCCAGTGTGTATGGGCCGTAAGATGGCAGACTTGTTTAGAGGGATCTCTGTTTGTACTTGCCATTTATCTCGCTACAGAGGCTACAACATTGCTTGCAGGCCTCCAGGGACATCACCAAATACCCAGGTTTTTGCCGGGGTTTGTGGCTCGGCCGGGTCTTGGCTATGTATGAGCAGACCCGACCTGGGTTGAGTGTCCTGGGTCCGTGATCCTGCTCAGTACTGGGACCGACCTGGGGCATCTGTAGTGTGAACGGATGCGACCCGAGATTTTAGAACTGGATTGCTCTGGAAATGGTTTTGTTGGCTGTGTGATGCGCCAGACCACATGACAGGAGAGCACATGCACGAGTCCTCAGTGGGGAGATACAGCAGAAACATAGAATGCGACGGCAGATAAGAACCACTTGGCCCATCTAGTCTGCCCCTTTACTGTTACCTCAATTTCATCCTTATGTCTACACCATGCATGCTTATACTGCTGTACTGTCTTCAGGACACAGACTGGCATCCACTGCATGAGTGGGCAGGCAGCAGCAGAAGGCATCATGTCATACTCAGGCGATAGGAGACAGTGTGGCAGACACAGCACAGGACCACTAAAGGACAGCTTTCAAACAAATGTGAGTCCAATTCCTCTACACATCAAACTACTCCAGCCTGAGTAACCCTGACACTTATAACTTAAATCTGCGATAGGAACGCTGCTAGACCTTCCCACTTCATCCGCAAGTACTCAAATTTATGTCTATAGCTTACCAAAACCATCTGAATTCTCACCTGTACCAATGTTATCTGTCTTTTTACACTATGAAAAGACAGCCCAATCTGCTCACGACAGCTCTTTCTTATGTAAACTCATGTATGTTTTTGATGTCATGATTGGCATTGCATGTGTGGGGAAGCTGCACAGTGAAACAGTTTATTACTGCATGCTCTCTGGTGTTTACCTCCTTTGACCATTTGGCCATTTGTGGTCAGGTGTACTATATCTTTATATTTAGTGAGGTGTAGTCGTGGTGTAGAGGGCAGAGTGTCATTCCTGATTAGTAAAAAAAAAGAAAAAAAAAACATCCCCAAACAGGTGATTTCAACTTGAAACTTGTAATTTATGTTGTACGGTCTAGACATGGCTACTAATAACATATGCCCAGACAAAATTCTTAAAGCTATGTGTGCAAATGCTAGGAGCTTAGGAGACAAAATTCCAGAGCTAATTGCAATAATGACAAGGGATAACCTGGATTTTGTGGCAATTACAGAGTCATGGTGCAATGAGAATCATGACTGGGACATAACTATACCAGGATACAATTTATTTAGAAAGGATAGAATAGGAAGAATAGGAGGAGGGGTAGCAATGTATGTGAAAAAAGCATAAATGCTACTTTAATACAAAATATTGAAGACAAAACTGAGGCCCTTTGGGTCATCATAGAAACCAGGGAGAAGGACATTATTCGCATTGGGGTGATCTTTAGACCACCAGGCCAGGGGCAGGATTTGGACAGGAACCTTTTGTTGGACATCACTAAAATGGCTTTAAAGGGAGAAGTCATAATCATGGGAGACTTTAATTTACCTGATGTAAATTGGGAGGGGTCTTTTGCAAGTTCAGCTACAAGTGGCAAATTTCTACATTCCTTACGGGGAGCATCTCTCAAGCAATTGGTGAGGGAGCCCACTCGCAAAGACTCAGTATTAGATTTAATTCTTACAAATGGTGATAGGATATCCGACATATATGTGGGTGAGCACCTGGGATCCAGTGATCATCAAGCAGTATGGTTTAGTATAAAGACAGGATCCAACTCCTGTCACACAAAAACAAAGTTGTTGGATTTTAGAAATGCTGACTTTGCAAAAATGTGATTCTTTGGTGGACTGGAGGAACTTGGAAGGAGTGCAGGAGAGGTGTGAAAAACTGAAAAGTGCAATACTAAGTGCAACTGACCTTTGTATCAAAATGGTTAGGAAAAGCACCAGGAAAAGGAAGCCAGTGTGGTTCACAAAAGAAGTATCAACTAGTGTGAAGGCAAAAAAGATGGCTTTTAGGAAATACAAACAGACTCAAAATAATAATGACAAAGAGGTGTATCTTGACAGACGGAAGGATGCAAAGAAAGTGATTAGACGTGCAAAGGCAGAAGCTGAGGAGAAAATGGCCCAGTCAGTAGATAAAGGGGGCAAATCTTTTTTTTAAGTATATAAGTGAAAGGAGAAAATCAAATGGAGGAATAATAAGACTTAAGACAGAGAGTGAGCATTTGGTGGAGGGAGACAAGGCAATAGCAGATCACCTAAATAATTATTTTTGCTCAGTATTTAGTACAGAAGAAGGGATGGGGCCACCGTTAAGTTGCAAGGACATTCATAAAAATAAGGTAGATGAAAGTACATTAACAGAGGAGAAGGTCCTAACAGAACTTTCAAATTTAAAAGTGGATAAATCAATGGGACCAGATGGGATACACCCAAGGATACTCAAAGAGCTAAAAGATGTGCTGGTTACACCTTTAACAGAATTATTTAACCAGTCACTAAATACAGGTGCTATTCCAGAGGACTGGAAAAGAGCAAATGTAGTTCCACTGCACAAAAGTGGAAGCAGGGAAGAAGCAAGTAACTACAGACCAGTAAGCCTTATATCAGTAGTAGGGAAAGTAATGGAAAAACTATTAAAAGAAAGAGTTGTGGAATATCTTAAATCAAACAACTTACAGGATCAAAAACAGCATGGATTTACTGGTGGGAGATCATGCCAAACAAATCTTATTGACTTTTTTGACTCTGTGACCAAAATAATAGATCAAGGGGGAGCTGTAGATGTAGACTTTAGTAAGGCATTTGACACTGTCCCACATCGCAGACTGCTAAATAAACTTGTAAGCGTGGGGATGGATTATAAAACAGTTAAATGGATAAGAACCTGGTTGCAGGATAGGAAACAGACCGTTGTAGTTAGTGGAGTGCAATCTATGGAGGGAAATGTTACCAGTGGAGTACCCCAGGGATCTGTACTTGGTCCAGTTCTCTTTAATATCTTTGCTGGTGACATTGCAGATGGTATTGAAGGGAAGGTATGCCTTTTTGCAGATGATACAAAGATATGCAACAGGGTAGATACACCGGGAGGGGTAAAACAAATGATTGATGACCTAGGTAGGCTTGAGAAATGGTCAGGAACGTGGCAACTACAGTTTAATGCTAAAAAAAATGCAAAATCATGCACTTGGGTCTCAAAAACCCTACCGCGTGACTCACTGGAGTGATGATGAGATAAAGAAACAAATCACCAGTACTGTAAAAGATGCCACGGCATGTAGTAGTACAGGGAAAATCTTGGCCAGCAGAGGGGTTCCACGTACGTGGAATGCACCGGACTCTAGGGGGTGCAACATACACTAACCAAAGATATAGCAGACACATTACACTCCTATTATATCAAGTCATACAACCTCCGAGCCACCTACTGGCTTCTTCTCAGGAACTTGTGGCCCAGCACCTCTGCGATGCTGGCCTCCCCACATTGTCGGAGGAGGACCGCACTTGGTAGGACTACCCTTTCTCCCTTTGTAACTCGAGCCCTTAAGTACATGCCTGCGGGGAAAAGTCCAGGTCCAGATTGTTTTACCATTTCCTGTAAAACTCTATAAGGAACCCAAAATGCTTGCAGCTTTTAACGCAATCACGGGTGTCTGTGGGTTTCTCCTCAGTCTTTGAAGGCTCTGCCCAGTGCTACAGTTACCACCCGATATCACTTTTCCACACAAACATTAAACTTCTTGCCAATAGGCTTTAGTTGTTGCTTTCTATGTTAATACATTCTGACCAGGTGGGGTTTGTACCTGGGAGGGGATATGAGACAATACCACCAAAGACTTTATACACTGGGATCCATCCCAAATATGCTTTTATTCAACAGGGTCAGTTTGGTGTTTATGAAGGAGGTTCTGAGATACCTGGTGTGGCCGGAGACCCCCGTCCCACGTGGTTAATGGCAACTGCGGCACTGAAGAGGTTAACCCCTGTGCTGCTGCACCATTTTTAAAGAGACAGTAGGTACTAGGAGCCGAATGTTTCAAAAATGTATATGGATTGCGCGTCCATGGCCCAGACCCTCTCCGGCGGCCGCAGCAGTGATGAATCTTAACTCCCGGTGCACTGGGCGAGGGGGGGAGCCGCTGCAGTCGGGAGACTAGGGATGGCCATCGGTACATCCCCCATCGATGGTTGCTATTGAAGGAGCAATTATCTGGACCCATCGATGGTTATAAAATATGCTATCACCTACCATCGATGGTTCCTGGTATTGAATAGCCACGCATGTGCAGAAGAGGTTTTTGGTGGAGAATGTCTCTGCGAGCAATGATTACCTCTGCGCATGCGCGGCGTAGCTCCCCGGCGGCTGGCTGCAAACAGTCTCACACTTAGTGATAGACACAGTGGGCGGGGAGAGGGGGGGCAGAGGGCGGAAAGAGGGGGACGGGGGGGCGGAGTGAGGGAGGATGGGGCGGAGAGAGGGAGGACGGGGGCAGGGAGAGAGAGGACGGGGGCGGGGAGAGAGAGAGAGAGGGGGGGAGAGGGGGGGAGAGCGAGGGGGGGAGAGAGGGGGGGGGGAGAGGGGGGAGAGAGAGGGGGAGGGAGGGAGGACGGGGGTGGGGCTGTTGAGTGCTGACTGACAGCTAAGTATGAGTGACTATGCAGCCACTCTGCCTTCCCTTCCCCGCCGTTACTGTATCACCTCAAGTGACTAGAAAGGATTCATCACCGTGCGGGGGTGAGCAGGAACTAGAAGACTGTCTGCCTAGTGTGTCTCTGACATGTCAGCACGCAGCGGCGCTGCCCGGCAGCAATACACAGTAATGAGTGTTGTGGGCAGGAGCCAGGACGTTAAGGGGTCTTTTTACTAAGCCTTGGATGGAGATAAAGTCACAGCCAATCAGATCCTAACTATTATGTTACAGACTGGGTTTGAAAAATGACAGTCAGGAGCAGATTGGCTGGTACTTTATCGCTGTCCACTTAGTCGGCTCCCTGTGCAGCAGGCAGGGTGTGTGCACTGCACGCGGAGGCTCCTCAGCGCTGCATGGAGGGAGAGAGCCACGGCAGCAGGGACAAGCGTCCTGAGCTGCGGGCTTTAAGTGGCAGCAGAGCCGCCGCTGGAGACCAGGGAAGACGGCTGACTGTTCCACACTGGGGACCGGGAGCTTCACTCCTGGCATTCCAGCACTAACGGGGAGGTGCTCACAGCCATCAGGCAGCGCATCGTGTGCCGCAGCCCAGGATCACCTCTGGCGGCTGCGGTGATGTGATATGTACCGGGGGCAGGGGGCTGTGTGTTGCGATGCAGCCACAGGCCATCTCCGGAGGCTGCAGAGATTTGAGTGTCAGCAACCTGTGCAGGTAGACAATCACTGGGGGCCGAGAGTTTAGCCCCAAGAATAACCAGGCTGTAGGGTACGGGAGCTCAGCGCTGAGCCAGGAGAGCAAATAAAAATGTATCAATGTGGTTTCAATGTCTGTAGCACTGAGCCAGGAGAGCAGTTCCTGAGCTGCAGCACAGAGCCAGGAGAGCAGTTCCTGAGCTGCAGCACTGAGCCAGGAGAGCAGTTCCTGAGCTGCAGCACTGAGCCAGGAGAGCAGTTCCTGAGCTGTAGCACTGAGCCAGGAGAGCAGTTCCTGAGCTGCAGCACTGAGCCAGGAGAGCAGTTCCTGAGCTGCAGCACAGAGCCAGGAGAGCAGTTCCTGAGCTGCAGCACAGAGCCAGGAGAGCAGTTCCTGAGCTGCAGCACAGAGCCAGGAGAGCAGTTCCTGAGCTGTAGTACTGAGCCAGGAGAGCAGTTCCTGAGCTGCAGCACAGAGCCAGGAGAGCAGTTCCTGAGCTGCAGCACAGAGCCAGGAGAGCAGTTCCTGAGCTGCAGCACTGAGCCAGGAGAGCAGTTCCTGAGCTGCAGCACTGAGCCAGGAGAGCAGTTCCTGAGCTGCAGCACTGAGCCAGGAGAGCAGTTCCTGAGCTGCAGCACTGAGAAAGGAGAGCAGTTCCTGAGCTGCAGCACTGAGCCAGGAGAGCAGTTCCTGAGCTGCAGCACTGAGCCAGGAGAGCAGTTCCTGAGCTGCAGCACTGAGCCAGGAGAGCAGTTCCTGAGCTGCAGCACTGAGCCAGGAGAGCAGTTCCTGAGCTGCAGCACTGAGCCAGGAGAGCAGTTCCTGAGCTGCAGAACTGAGCCAGGAGAGCAGTTCCTGAGCTGCAGCACTGAGCCAGGAGAGCAGTTCCTGAGCTGCAGCACAGAGCCAGGAGAGCAGTTCCTGAGCTGTAGCACTGAGCCAGGAGAGCAGTTCCTGAGCTGCAGCACAGAGCCAGGAGAGCAGTTCCTGAGCTGCAGCACTGAGCCAGGAGAGCAGTTCCTGAGCTGCAGCACTGAGCCAGGAGAGCAGTTCCTGAGCTGCAGCACGGAGCCAGGAGAGCAGTTCCTGAGCTGCAGCACGGAGCCAGGAGAGCAGTTCCTGAGCTGCAGCACGGAGCCAGGAGAGCAGTTCCTGAGCTGCAGCACTGAGCCAGGAGAGCAAACAGCTGGGTCCCGAGCAGATTCCTGGAAGTAGTTTAGGTGGGAACCTTCCCCCCACACCAGACGAGCTAACTCCTGGGTGACGACTAAAACTCCGGGTGGGCTGAAGCCCAGAGGGGTAAACCCTCCCCACTGTCCATAGGGGACATGCACTGAACCCGATTGCTTAGCGAGAACAGGGTGGATCTACCCTCTGTGGTATGATGAGTTGAGTTGAGATAAGGGATGCCTGCGTGCCCAGGATGTACATCTCCTCTGACAGAGATCTGCGTTTACATCTTAGGCCAAATGTAAAGGAGTGCCATTTTCCACAAATATAAACTTGCACATTTTGCGAATGCACTGATGAACCGATACCCGGGTTGGCTTCAGGACGTCCCGGACCATTGTTTGAATCACCAGCGCTTTCTCCTCCGGCAGAAATACCCTCGGCACTTCCGTGTCGAGGATCATTCCCAGAAAAGACAATCTCCTTGTCGGCTCCAAATGTGACTTTGGAAGGTTCAGGATCCAATCGTGTTCCCTGAGCAGATGGGTCGTGAGAACAATGGACTGCAACAGCGTCTCCCTGGATGATGACTTTATTAGCAGATTATCCAGATATGGGATTATGTTCACCCCCTGCCTGCGGAGGAGAACCATCATCTCCGCCATTACCTTGGTGAACACCGTCGGTGCCGTGGAGAGGCCGGATGACAGTGCCTGGAACTGAAAATGACTGCCTAACAATGCAAATCGGAGATAAGCCTGATGTGGCGGCAAAATCGGAATGTGGAGGTATGCATCCTTGATATCCAGGGATACCAGGAATTCCCTCTCCTCCGGACCTGAGATCACCGATCTCAGAGACTCCATTTTGATCTTGAACTCCCTCAGAAAAGGGTTTAGCGATTTCAAGTTCAAAATGGGCCTGACCGAACCATCCATTTTCAGTACCACGAAAAGGTTCGAATAATGAACTTTGTTTTGTATATGAGGTGGAACTGGTACAATGACCTGTGACTCTTCCAACTTTTGGATGGCTTCCTGTAGGACAGCCCTGGTCTGCCAGCAAAGCTGGCAAGCCTGATTTGAAGAACCGGTGAGGCGGGAGTTCTTGAAACTCCAGCCTGTACCCCTGGGACACAATATCCTGTACCCAGGGGTCCAGGCTGAAACGACACCCAGACGTGGCTGAAAAGTCTGAGCTTCGCCCCCACCGGCCCGACCTCCAGGCCGCGCAGTCCACCGTCATGCTGAGGATTTTGATGAACCCGAAGCAGGTTTCTGTTCCTGGGAACCCGCTGTAGCAGGTTTTTGAATTTTGCCCGACCTCTCTAAAGAAGGTGTGAGGCGGCTTGGTCTTTCTGGATTTAGCAGTCCGAAAGGACTGTGACGCAGCTGAAGAAAAAGGTTTCTTCGTAGCAGGCGCAGCTGAGGGAAGAAAAGGTGACTTACCCGCGGTTTCTATGGAAATCCACGCATCCAACACTTCCCCAAATAGAGCCTGACCTGTGTAGGGTAGGTTCTCCACACCTCTCCTGGATTCCGCGTCGGCAGACCACTGGCGCAGCCAAAGTCCTCTGCGAGCTGAGACAGACATGGAAGATATCCCTGCAGCCATCAAACCCAGGTCTTTCATGGATTCCACCATAAATTCTGCAAAATCCTGTATGTTAAGTAAAAACAATTCAACGTGACTTTTATCCATTATATCCGAATCCTCAAGTAATGTGCCTGACCACTTTACTATAGCTTTCGAGATCCATGCACAGGCAAAAGTAGGTCGTAGTATCGCCCCTGAAGCCGTGTATATGGATTTGAGCGTAGTGTCAATTTTTCTATCAGCCGGTTCTTTTAACGCGGCAGATCCCGGAACAGGTAAAACCACCTTTTTTGAGAGTCTGGAAACAGATGCATCAACTATGGGTGGGTTTTCCCATTCCTTTCTGTCCTCCTCAGGGAAGGGAAAAGCAACCAGAACCTTTGTGGGGATCTGGAATTTTTTCTCCGGATTTTCCCAGGATTTTTCAAATATAGCGTTTAATTCTCAAGACGCAGGGAAGGTTAGCGAGGCTTTCTTATTGTCAGTGAAGTAAGCCTCCTCAACCTGCTCAGGTGTTTTGTCAGCAATATTCAACACATCTCTAATGGCCTCAATCATTAACTGCACCCCTTTTGCAAGGGATAAAGCCCGCCCCCCCGCAGCACATCCCCATCACCGTCTGCCGTGTCAGAATTGGTATCCGTGTCATCTTGCATAACCTGGGCAAGAACACGTTTTTTTGAGAGTGTACGTTAGGTGGCCCTGAAGGAACAGAACCGGACAAAACTGCCATATAGTTCTGTAAAACCTGAGTTGCAGTCTCAGTCTGTGCAACCCTAGTAGAAATCTGAGAAATCATACCCTTAAGAGAGGCTAACCACTCAGGCTCCCTTGCAGGGATCTGCGCTAAAACAGTGCAATCCTGATTACATGGAATGGGATCATCCTGAGAGGAATTATACTCTGCAGCATATGACACAGAGTCCCTAGACATCGCTGTTTGGAAACAACAAACACTACACACACACACACACACACACACACACACACACACGGAAAGGGCAGACAGAGTTTCCCCCGGGAAAATGCCAAGAGAGCCACAGAGATTGGAGCCAACCCACACACAGCGCTTTTAAGATATAGGGAAGCCCCTACCCAGCGTTTACTGTGCATCTTGTTAGGGTCTCCTGCCCTGTGCTGCCACGTCGTCATGGCAACCGGGAGACAAGTGCTAGTGGAGTAACCTGAGCGCAGCTGATACTCCGGTTCGGGTCTTTTGCTGTGCAGTGGTTATAGGCTCTGTGCACGGCAGGGGATCCGGTGCTGGTTTTTGTGCTCACAGTCTGTGAGGTCTGAGTGGGGCGTGGACAGCACCTGCTTTATAAGGCCTCTTTTCAGGGTAAGCAGATGCTGCTGAATCTTTGTTGGTTAGTCAGTTCATGAAAGTTAGCCAGTACTGTGTAGCTTTGTATTTGTTTGTTGCTTACTGCAAATAGGCCTGGGGATTTGGTATTACACTCTGCCAATCCAGACCTAGCAGTAAGACTGGAGTCAGTCGTTTAGCTTGCTGGGGTTCTGTTACTACTCTGTGAACTTAGCAAGTTTGCGGCTGTATTCTAAGACTTGCCTGTCTAATCCTGTCTCACTGTGCTAGGTGTCAGGGGTCAGTTTAGTGGCAGTAAGCTAAAACCTGTGCACTGCAAGTGAGAATCAGGATTGTGGAGTCTCTCCTTGTGTCTATCATTCCATCTCTGACCAAGGAGTTTACTGCCACACCCGTTGGTAACCCTTTAGGGTTTTGCTGTTGCCCTTAGCAACAGCATTTCGGGTTCTCTACGTATTAACACAACATCTTGCTATTTCCATCTGAGCAGTTCTAATACAAGGGAGATACCCAGTTCCTTAGCCTCTGGGCTTCTCTGTTCACTTTGTGTGTATTTTGTTACCCTATCACCTTCTGTGTACGTTATGTCATATTCCCCAGTTTGTCTGTGAGTCCATTTGTTTTGCATAACAGTTCAAACACCAGTACATTCCTGCAGACACTGGAGTGCATAACAGTTCTGACACCAGTACTTTCCTGCAGGCACTGGTGTGCATAACATATTCAGCAGCCTAATACTCCTGTTGAAATTTTGTGGGAATATGGAGCATACCCCTCAAAATACGTTGCAACAGGTGGTCGATCAGGTGCAGGTCCTGACTCGACAATTTAATGATTTGTCCATTAAAATGCACACCTCCCAGGCTGCTGGCGGAGCTCCCGCAGCAGCAGCACCTGCAGGGGTTAAGGAGCCGAAAGTAAATCTCCCGGATCGTTTTTCTGGAGATCGCTCGCAGTTCTTTTGTTTCAAGGAGAGCTGCAAGCTATACTTCCGGCTTAGGCCTCAGTCTTCTGGGTCGGAGATTCAGCGGGTGGGCATAGTGATTTCCTTGCTACAAGGAGACCCACAGGTCTGGGCATATGGGTTGCAGCCTGACTGTCCGTCGCTTAAAAATGTTGATGCTTTTTTTACGGCACTGGGCATGTTGTATGATGACCCTGACAAGACGGCCTCAGCCGAGGCTCAGATTTCGATCCTTAAGCAAGGGCGAAGGCCAGTTGAGGTTTACTGTACGGAGTTTTGGAGGTTGGCCCATGATACCCAGTGGAATGACCCAGCCCTGAGACACCAGTACCGAAGAGGTCTTTCTAACCAGATAAAGGACCAACTGGTACAATATCCCTTGCCTGATAGCTTGGATCAGCTCATGCAGTTATCCATCCGGGTGGATAGACGGCTGAGAGAGCGTAGGCTTGAAAGGGAGACTGAGATTTCCTTCCTTCCCAAGGGAACCTCAGACTCTGAGGAATTTTCTGAGGAGCCTATGCAGATTGGGGCTACCCGCCTCTCCTCGCGTGAGAAGACGCGGAGGAGACAGCAGGGCTTGTGTTTGTACTGTGGGAATAAAGGTCATGTGGTAGTATCATGCCCAGAAAAGCCGGAAAACTTCAGGGCCTGAGGGTGATGGGAAATATCCTGTCAGGCCAGAAGTCAGAATTTCCCAAGAAGACTTTTATCATTCCGGTGACCTTGAAGATCCTCGGTCAAACTGTCAAGACTGAGGCCTTTGTGGACAGTGGGGCCGACGGGGTTTTTATGGACCGCCAATTCGCCCTGAAACACTCTGTTCCCTTAGTACCCTTGGCATCGGAAATTGAGATTTGTGGGTTAAACGGGGAACCATTATCCCAAGGTAAAATTACCTCTTGCACTAGCCAGATTTCTTTGATTATTGGAGCCACACACTCTGAAAAATTGTCCTTTTATGTGACTGTCTGTACTTTTGCCCCATTGGTGTTGGGGTTACCCTGGTTAAGGGCCCACAATCCTCAATTTGACTGGGTCTCTGGGGAGATTCTTAGTTGGGGTACTGATTGTTTCAGGAGTTGCTTGAGCCTTCCAGTCAGGCTCTCGCAGCTAAGTTTGCCAGGATTGCCAGGGTGTTATGCAGATTTTGCGGACGTGTTCTCCAAAAAAGTTGCAGAGGTACTACCTCCCCATCGCCCCTATGACTGTGCCATTGATTTGTTGCCAAATGCTAAGCTTCCCAAGAGCAGGTTGTACTCCCTGTCACGTCCTGAGACTCAGGCTATGGCAGAGTACATTCAGGAGAACTTGGCTAAGGGATTTATCAGACCTTCACAGTCTCCAGTTGGGTCGGGGTTCTTCTTCGTGGGTAAAAAGGACGGTTCGTTGCGACCCTGCATCGACTTCAGGGAATTGAACCGTATCACGATTAAAAACTCATACCCACTGCCTCTCATTTCGGTCTTGTTTGACCAGCTTCGTACTGCCACCATTTTTTCTAAGATTGACCTACGCGGTGCGTACAATCTAATCCGAATAAGAGAGGGGGATGAGTGGAAGACTGCCTTTAATACCCACTCAGGGCATTATGAATATTTGGTGATGCCTTTTGGGCTCTGTAATGCCCCGGCAGTCTTCCAGGATTTCATGAATGATGTGCTCAGGGAATATTTGGATAGATTCTTAGTTGTATACTTAGATGACATCCTAATCTTCTCCCATTCCCTGGAGGAACATCGGAAGCATGTACGCTTAGTCCTCCAGAAACTCAGAGACCACCGGCTTGGGGCGAAGCTGGAGAAGTGCGAATTTGAAGTTCAGCAAATCGCATTTCTAGGATATATTATCTCCCCAGAAGGTTTCCAAATGGAGGGTTCCAAGGTACAGGCAGTCCTGGATTGGGTGCAGCCCACTAGTTTGAAGGCGCTTCAGCGTTTCCTGGGCTTTGCGAATTTTTATAGACGATTTATCGCTAGATTTTCGTCTATAGTGGCGCCCTTGGTGGCACTCACTAAGAAAGGGGCGGATGTTGCTCACTGGTCTTGTGAGGCTAAAGCGGCTTTTGCCCGTCTCAAAAGGGCATTTGTTTCGGCCAAGGTGCTGCGACACCCAGATCCAGAGCGTCCTTTTGTGGTGGAGGTGGATGCCTCTGAGATGGGTATTGGGGCAGTGCTTTCTCAGATGGGAGTGTCTGATAATCGCCTTCATCCCTGTGCTTACTTTTCCCGTAAATTTTCGCCTGCCGAGATGAATTATGACGTGGGTAACCGGGAATTGTTGGCTATTAAGGATGCACTCGAGGAGTGGAGACACTGGCTTGAGGGGGCTAAGTTTGTGGTCTCAATTCTCACTGACCATAAGAATCTGGCATATTTAGAGTCAGCGAAGCGTCTCAATGCCAGGCAGGCACGATGGGCTTTGTTTTTTGCTCGCTTTAATTTTTTGATAACATATCGCCCTGGGTCAAAAAACATCAAGGCTGATGCGCTCTCGCGGAGTTTTGCTCCAATCCAGGAGACCACCGAGGAGCCGTTGCCCATTGTTTCCCCATCATGTATTAAAGTGGGCATTACCCAGGACCTCTTATCATTAGTCCTTAGAGCACAGGAGAAGGCTCCTCCAGACCTTCCGGTAGGTCTTTTGTTTGTGCCTCCTAGGTTAAGACAGCGAGTGTTCCTGGAATTCCATGCCAAGAAGTCGGCAGGTCACCCGGGTATTGCCAGAACTCGGGAGTTGCTATCTAGGGCGGTGTGGTGGCCCTCGGTGGCTAAGGATGTGGATCTGTGGGTTCGGGCATGTGACATCTGTGCCCGAAATAAGACTCCTAGAGGGGTTCCTGTTGGCCCATTACATCCACTCTCTATCCCATCTAAGCCATGGACCCACATTTCAATGGATTTTGTGGTGGACTTGCCCAAATCCTCGGGGATGACAGCCATCTGGGTTGTCGTTGACAGGTTTTCGAAGATGGCGCACTTCGTTCCACTGGTTGGGCTGCCATCAGCCAGACGCCTGTCTGAATTATTTATGCTGCATGTTGTGCGTCTCCACGGGTTGCCAGTTGATGTGGTCTCTGACCGCGGATCCCAGTTTGTGGCCAAATTCTGGAGGGCATTTTGTTCCGATCTCCAGATTTCTGTCAGCTTGTCGTCAGGCTACCATCCGCAGTCTAATGGGCAGACTGAAAGGGTGAACCAGTCCTTGGAGCAGTTCCTCAGGTGTTATGTCTCCAAGTGTCAGACTGACTGGGTTGCTCATCTGTCCATGGCGGAGTTTGCCTATAACAACGCGGCTCACTCTGCTACAGGGATCTCTCCCTTCCTTTGTGTGTATGGGCATCATCCTAAGGCCAATTCTTTTGACCCCCTGGACTCCACGCCTGGTGGTTCCTCTGTGGTTTCGGTCCTTAGAGGTATTTGGCGGAAAGTGAAGAAAGCCCTTGTGTCTGTGTCATTAGTGACCAAAAGGGTTTTTGATAAGCGGAAAAGACCCTGCAGCTTCAAATTAGGAGACTTCGTCTGGTTGTCAACCAAGAATTTGAAGTTGAGACAGCCATCTCATAAGTTAGGCCCCCGGTTCATCGGCCCTTATAAGATCACCAGGGTTATCAATCCGGTGGCATTTCAGTTAGATCTGCCCCGTTCTTTGGGTATCAATAAAACATTTCATTGTTCCCTTTTAAAACGGGCGATTAGTAATCCTTCTTCCAGTGGAAGACCTTCCCCTCTTCTGATACGTGGCCAGAGGGAGTTTGTTGTTGAAAGGATTCTTGACTCCAAGGTGGTTCGGGGTCGGCTGTCATTTTTGGTGCACTGGAAGGGGTATGGCCCGGAGGAGCGGTCGTGGGTGCGCAGTTGTGATCTTCATGCCCCCAGACTGATACGCTCTTTCTTCTCGCAGTTCCCCGATAAACCCGGTGGTAGGGGTTCTTTGACCCCTTGTCAGAGGGGGGGTACTGTTAGGGTCTCCTGCCCTGTGCTGCCACGTCGTCATGGCAACCGGGAGACAAGTGCTAGTGGAGTAACCTGAGCGCAGCTGATACTCCGGTTCGGGTCTTTTGCTGTGCAGTGGTTATAGGCTCTGTGCACGGCAGGGGATCCGGTGCTGGTTTTTGTGCTCACAGTCTGTGAGGTCTGAGTGGGGCGTGGACAGCACCTGCTTTATAAGGCCTCTTTTCAGGGTAAGCAGATGCTGCTGAATCTTTGTTGGTTAGTCAGTTCATGAAAGTTAGCCAGTACTGTGTAGCTTTGTATTTGTTTGTTGCTTACTGCAAATAGGCCTGGGGATTTGGTATTACACTCTGCCAATCCAGACCTAGCAGTAAGACTGGAGTCAGTCGTTTAGCTTGCTGGGGTTCTGTTACTACTCTGTGAACTTAGCAAGTTTGCGGCTGTATTCTAAGACTTGCCTGTCTAATCCTGTCTCACTGTGCTAGGTGTCAGGGGTCAGTTTAGTGGCAGTAAGCTAAAACCTGTGCACTGCAAGTGAGAATCAGGATTGTGGAGTCTCTCCTTGTGTCTATCATTCCATCTCTGACCAAGGAGTTTACTGCCACACCCGTTGGTAACCCTTTAGGGTTTTGCTGTTGCCCTTAGCAACAGCATTTCGGGTTCTCTACGTATTAAAACACAACATCTTGCTATTTCCATCTGAGCAGTTCTAATACAAGGGAGATACCCAGTTCCTTAGCCTCTGGGCTTCTCTGTTCACTTTGTGTGTATTTTGTTACCCTATCACCTTCTGTGTACGTTATGTCATATTCCCCAGTTTGTCTGTGAGTCCATTTGTTTTGCATAACAGTTCAAACACCAGTACATTCCTGCAGACACTGGAGTGCATAACAGTTCTGACACCAGTACTTTCCTGCAGGCACTGGTGTGCATAACACATCTTAACAGGTTACACAGTATATACACTGATTCCCTTCCCTTCTACAACCCCCTGGTACCGTACAAGATAGCTGGAGTTGACTTGGAGGGACAGCTCTCCCAGTCAGCGCTTCTGCAGGCAGGAAAATGGCGCTGAACGCTGCTGGGTCCGCTCTGAGGAGAAGCTCTGCCCCCTTTCATGACGCTACTTCCCGCTCTCCTGTAGTTTATTCTGGCCTGAGGAATTGTGCTGGCAGCGATCCTGAGACCCTAACAAGCTTGCTGACAGTGTAGGGTGTAGACACTGGCTCAGGGCGCCCCTCACAGTGTCGCACCATGTACCGCTGAGCCCCAGAGCGCAGTTAATACTGCACTCCCTACCCTGTTGCCGCCATCTTCACACCGGCTCCCCGCTTGCCAGGGGGGCCGGTGACTAACTCGCCACTGAAGTCTTCTGGCTCTGTAAGGGGGTGGCGGCATGCTGCTGAGGTGAGCGATACCCTGTGGCGGCGAACGTTCAATCCCCCTCAGGAGCTCAGTGTCCTGTCAGTGGAGATAGTGTCTCAGACCCCTCAGGGCGGACACTACTCCCCCCCTTAGTCCCTCGAAGCAGGGAGGCTGTTGCCAGCAGCCTCCCTGTGCCTAAACTGTAAAAAAAAAAAAAAAACACACTAAAAGAACGCCTATGAAGCTCCCCTAGTTGTGACTGGCTCCTCCGGGCACATTTTCTAAATGGAGTCTGGTAGGAGGGGCATAAAGGGAGGAGCCAGCCCACACTCTCAAACTCTTAAAGTGCCAGTGGCTCCTGGTGGACCCGTATATACCCCCCATGGTACTAATGTGGACCCCAGCATCCTCTAGGACATAAGAGAAAATATCTTCTCTAGCCCCCAACTGAACTGTTTTGGGCTAATCTTTGACTCCTCCATCTCCTTCAAACCACACATTCAGCACCTCTCACAATCCTGCTGTTTCCATCTCAAAAATATTTCCAGGATCAGACCCTTTCTCACCCAGAGTGCTACAAAGACCCTCATCCACTCACTGGTCATCTCCAGATTGGACTACTGTAATCACTTCCTATATGGCCTCCTTAACAACTGCCTCTTTCCACTCCAATCTGTCCTCAATGCCGCTGCCTGGCTCATCTTATTCTCCAAATGTACTATGGCCCTCATTCCGAGTTGTTCGCTCTGTAAAAATCTTCGCATCGCAGCGATTTTCCGCTTAATGCGCATGCGCAATGTCCGCACTGCGACTGCGCCAAGTAAATTTGCTATGCACTTAGTAATTTTACTCACGGCTTTTTCATCGTTCTGGCGATCGTAATGTGATTGACAGGAAATGGGTGTTACTGGGCGGAAACAGGCCGTTTTATGGGCGTGTGGGAAAAAACGCTACCGTTTCCGGAAAAAACGCAGGAGTGGCCGGAGAAACGGAGGAGTGTCTGGGCGAACGCTGGGTGTGTTTGTGACGTCAAACCAGGAACGACAAGCACTGAACTGATCGCAGATGCCGAGTAAGTCTGAAGCTACTCAGAAACTGCTACGAGGTGTGTAATCGCAATATTGCGATTACTTCGTTCGCAATTTTAAGATGCTAAGATTCACTCCCAGTAGGCGGCGGCTTAGCGTGAGCAACTCTGCTAAAATCGCCTTGCGAGCGAACAACTCGGAATGACCTCCTATGTCCACCTCCCCACTCTTACGAGCCCTACACTGACTCCCCTTCCCCTTCAGAATCCAATTCAAACTTCTCACACTCACTTATAAGGCCCTCACCCTCTCCTCTCCCAGTTACATCTCTGATCTTATCTCCCTTAACACTCCCACCCGTCCTTTTCGCTCCACAAATGCATGCCACCTCTCCTGCCTACTGATTACTTCCTCCCACTCCTACCTCCAATATTTTGCACATGCTGCTCCCTATCTCTGGAATTCTCTACCTCTCCCCATCAGACTCTCCACCTCTCTACAAAACTTCAAACGGTCTCTCAAGACCCACTTCTTCAAACCCAGCCATCTCTCATGCTAACCCTCTGTTCCACACTCACTGTCTACCCCATCTGTGTCACCCGTCTGTCTGCCCCTCCCCTTTAGAATGAAAGTTCTCACGAGCAGGGCCCTCATCCTGCATGTGATTTTCCTTCTCTTTCTTAGACTATCTTCTACTGCATACTCCCTACGATAGCACCTAACCCTTGGTTTCTGCCACCCTGATGCTTATTTCATTGTCATGTCTGCTGAGGCTGAAATGTTTGTATACCATGTACTTGTCCTACATTGTCTTGTACAGTAAGTTGCCGTTTTCTTGTTTTGCTCGGAAGAACAAGATGTAAGTAACATGGTTAGTTTTTACTAATTAGTATGCCAAACTTCTATGCTTATGTGTGTATATACTGAATAATCAGTCATTGATGGCATTGATGTATAGCAGAAACAACTTCAGCTACTGACTAATTAATTACTGTGCCGATTGCACTTGTGTGTCCTATATAAGAGCCCAGGAGGAAACGTTAGTATGTCTTCTGGCTGCTGTGTTGTGCTGACTATCTTTCTATGCTGTGGTCTTGATAATGACCCAACGGGGCCGAAACATCGACCTGCTAATGGTGGTAATTATGCCTTAATAAAAATAAAATATTTTAAATTGACGAGTGCTCTCCTGCTAGTATTCCTAGCTACACAAAAATGATTTGGGACTGTGAATTTACATGATCACTATAGTGGAGCACCCCGCATGGAAATAATCTGTGGATGTGAGTGCGGATTCCTGGTATGTATAGCTATCTATCTCTATACCTATCTATTGTAACATGGGTACTGAAATAAAGACTTGCAGGCAGGTACTCCGGTTACTACACAGCGTCTTTACTGGTAGCAGACACTGTGCAGAGTACATTCAGGCTTGGGCCTGGTCACACAGGTACAAACAGAAAAATAAAAATACAAAACAGAAAAATTCCTAGCACTTCTTGTGCTCCATCATCAGTCCTCACACATGCCATGCTCTTCAGCACAGCCAATGTCCAAAGTCCCTGGCGCTGCAGACTGATCCCTGCTCACTGGCCCCTAATAGGCATCAGCGCAATGCCCTCCCCATTCGCTTTGCTATGTTTGGGGAAGCGCACTTCTTCTACTGTTTCACCCAACACCATTCAGCCTTTCTAAATTTGCTGGGAAAGATGTCCTTATCTCTGGTTCGTGTACCGGACTGATGCTTCCTGCCCATCTTCCCAGTTGTACCCTCCACCTTCTTGCCACATGTGGTGCGTACTGGCAAAGGAACAAACTGACCCCGTTTCTTGCAGACACTGGGCTGCACGCATTTATTCCACTCCAAGGACAACGTATCCCTCAAAGGGACAGTGCGACAACCAAGTGGTCCAGCATAGAGAACCGTGCACGGATTTCTTTAATCTCTCGCCTGACAGCTTGGCACCGCATCTCCGCAACGAGATATGGTCGCTCTTTAACTTCTCTTTGTTGTCCCGCCGACCATGTATCCGCCAACGGAACTTTCGATGGTCCAGGAGAACCACAGTGGTCTGGCCGTGATTTTCTACTCAGATTCTCCCTTTTACAATTTGGGGCCTTGGAGACTTTACAGTGGCTTTGTCTATGTGGTTCCTTTAAGAGTTCACTAAACTGTGGGAAATTGCGTCCTAATATGAGAGGATAGGGGAGCATAGGACCAACTGCAGTGACCACCTCATTAGTTCACTCCTTTATGGTGAAGCTCACCCGCACCCAGGAGAAATTTTTTGTGGACCCATACAAGCAGAGTACTTCAACTAACCCTGGCACCTTTTTCACTGGATCAGGGTCAGTTCACTCCCTGGGTCTATAATTGCAGGGAGATCTCGGCCATTTAGCAACGCAGTTTCCCACACCAATGGGGGTCTGGAATCCAGGGGTACCATTGTGCAGAAAGTGGGGTATGTAGTGCCCATACTGGCAACCCCACACTCCATAGGCTCTGTTTTTCTGGGACAGTCCCATCTTATATGACGGGCTCTTCACATTCATAACAAAAGACCCTGGCATCTCCAGCTGTGTTTTCTTCAGGAGGGGAGACAGACGGGGTCAAAGGCCACTGGGGTGCCATCTTATCTAGTCCCCCATTCCCTGGTTTCTTTTCGGACAACTTAAATCAGATTTCCTGAGGTCTCATACCGCTCCAATACTGTAGTTATGGGGCCTATGTACTAAGCCTTGGATGGAAATAAATCGACGGAGATAAAGTACCAGCCAATCCATACGTAAACACAGGTGGGTTTTTCTGGTTGCCCAGAAACACCCTACCGCCTAGGATTGTGGTTACCTACCGGTAAATCCTTTTCTTGTAGTCTGTAGAGGATGCTGGGGTCCATATTAGTACCATGGGGTATAGATGGGTCCGTCAGGAGCCATTGGCACTTTAAGACTTTATCAGTGTTGGCTGGTTCCTCCCTCTATGCCCCTCCTACCAGACTCAGTCTAGAAACTGTGCCCGAGGAGACGACATACTTCAAGATAAGGAAATACACAGACAGTGGCAAGATTCATACCAGCTCACACAACAAGGCAAATACGGCCAACATGCCGGATAAACTCAGCAACAGCTGAAACAGTACTGAAACCAGTAGAGAAACGCAGAACTTACCTAAGAACTAGACAGTACTGAACTAAATAACCACTGCAGGAAAACGAAGCGCTGGGCGAGCGCTCAGCATCCTCTACGGACTACGAGAAAAGTATTTACCGGTAGGTAACCAAAATCCTATTTTCTCTTACGTCCTAGAGGATGCTGGGGTCCATATAGTACCATGGGGATGCACCAAAGCTCCCAGAACGGGAGGGAGAGCGCGTAGGCTCCTGCAAAACTGCTTGACCAAACTTGAGGACATCAGAGGCCAAAGTATCGAACTTGTAAAACTTAGCAAACGTGTTTGATCCAGACCAAGTAGCTGCTCGGCAAAGCTGTACAGCTGAGACACCCTGGGCAGCCGCCCAGGAAGAACCCACCTTACGAGTCGAGTGGGCCTTAACAGATTTTGGACACGGCAATCCTGCCGTAGAGTATGCATGCTGGATGGTGAACCTGATCCAGCGTGAAATCGACTGCTTCAAAGCAGGACACCCAATTTTCTTGGGCTTATAGAGAACAAACAGAGTCAGATTTTCTATGACGGGCTGTCCTCTTCACATAAACCTTCATAGCTCTCATAACATCCAAGGCCTTTGAAGCAATTGGGGAGTCAGTAGCCACTGGCACCACAATAGGTTGGTTGATATGAAAAGCTGAAACAACCTTAGGAAGGAACTGTTGACAAGTCCTGAGTTCCGCCCTAACCTCATGGAAGACCAGATAGAGACTTTTACAGGACAAAGCCCCCAATTCCGACACACGTCGAGCAGAAGCTAAGACAAACAAAGTGACCGCCTTCCACGTAAGAAATTTAATTTCAGCCTCCTGTAGAGGCTCAAACCAACCCGATTGCAGGAACTGTAACACCACATCAAGATCCCAGGGCGCCGTTGGCGCCACAAAGGGAGGCTGAATGTGCAGAACTCCTTTCAAAAAGGTTTGAACCTCAGGGAGGACAGCCAATTGTTTCTGGAAGAAAATGGATAAAGCTGAGATCTGGACCTTGATGGAGCCCAATCTCAGGCCCATATCCACACCTGCTTGCAGGAAAAGGAGAAAAGGACCAAGTTGAAACTCCACCGCAGGAAACTTCTTGGATACATACCACAACATATTTTTTCCAAATTCGATGGTAGTGTTCAGACGTTAACCCCTTCCTGGCCTGTATCAGGGTAGGAATAACCTCGCTCAGAATACCCTTCCGAGCTAAGATCTGGCGCTCAACTGCCATGCAGTCAAACATAGCCGTGGTAAGTCTTGATAAGCGAACGGCCCCTGCAGTAGAAGATCCTCTCGAAGAGGTAGGGGCCGTGGATCTTCCAGCAATAGATCCAGCAGATCCGCGTACCAAGCCCTCCTTGGCCAGTCTGGAAAAATGAGGATTGCCAGAACTTTTGTTCTTTTTACAAGTTGAAGAACTTTTGGAATTAGAGGAAGTGGAGGGAACACATACAGTTAAGTGAACACCCATGGTGTTACTAGTGCATCCACCGCCACTGCCTGTGAGTCCCTCGACCTGGAACAGTACCTCCGCAGCTTCTTGTTCTGGCGGGAGGCCATCATGTCTATGTGAGGAACCCCCCACCAACCGGTTACCTCCTCGAACACATCCGGGTGGAGGCCCCACTCTCCTGGATGGAGATAGTGTCTGCTGAGGAAGTCTGCTTCCCAGTTGCCTAGTCCTGGAATGAAGATTGCGGACATCGCTACTCCGTGCCTTTCTGCCCAGAGGAGGACTCTTGACACCTCTGACATTGCAGCCCTGCTCTTCATTCCGCCTTGTCGGTTAATGTAGGCCACTGTGGTCACATTGTCCGACTGAACCTGAACAACCCGATCCTGTAGAAGGTGTGCTGCTTGAAGAAGGCCGTTGTATACGGCTCTTAGTTCCAGGATGTTTATTGGAAGAAGGGACTCCTGACTTGACCACCTTCCTTGGAAGGCCTCCCCTTGAGCGACTGCTTACCAACCTCTTAGACTTGCATCCGTGGTTAGAAGGATCCAGTCCTGAACTCCGAACCATCGGCCCTCCAGAAGGTGTGGTAGTTGTAGCCACCAGAGGAGCGAAATCCTGGCTTTCGGTGACAGACGTATCCTCTGGTGCATGTGTAGGCGAGATCCCGACCACTGGTCCAAGAGATCCAGTTGAAAGGATCGAGCATGAAACCTTCCATACCGCAGAGCCTCGTAGGAGGCAACCATCTTCCTCGGAAGGCGGATGCACTGATGAACCGATACCCGGGCAGGCTTCAAGACATCCCGGACCGTTTGAATCACCAACGCTTTCTCCACCTGTAGAAACACCCTCTGCACCTCCATGTCGAGGATCATCCCCAGGAAAGACAGCCTCCTTGTCGGCTCCAGATGAGACTTTGGAAGGTTCAGGATCCAACCATGCTCCCTGAGCAGATGGGTTGTGAAAGCAATGGATCTTAACAACTTCTCCCCGGACGATGCCTTGTTCAGCAGATCGTCCAGATATGGGATTATGTTCACTCCCTGCTTGCGGAGGATGACCATCATCTCTGCCATCACCTTGGTGAAGACCCTCGGTGCCGTGGAGAGACCGAACGGCAGTGCCTGAAACTGATAGTGATCGTCTAACAGCGCAAACCTGAGACAATAAAGTTATATTTTAGCTACTATGTAATTTTTTGTGCACCACACTTTGGACATTTTCCTCTCTTCTTCTTGAATCATGCAAACCTGAGACAGGCCTGATGCGGCGACCAAATGGGAATGTGGAGGTACGCATCCTTGATGTCCAGGGACACCAGGAACTCCCCCCCTCCCGTCAGTCCTGAGATAACTGCTCTCAGAGACTCCATCTTGAATTTGAAGTCCCTGAGATAAGGGTTCAAAGATTTCAAGTTCAGAATTGGCCTTACCAAACCATCCGTCTTCGCTACCACAAAAAGGTTCGAACAGTAACCTTTGTTCAACTGAGGAGGTGGAACTGGAACAATGACCTCGGACACTACCAATTTTCGGATAGCGTCCAATAAAATAGCTGTCTGCCGGCAAAGCTGGCAAGCCTGATTTGAAGAAACGGTGAGGTGGGAGAGTTTGAAACTCCAGCCTGTACCCCCTGGACACAATATCCTGTATCCAGGGGTCCAGGCCAGACGACAACCAGACGTGGCTGAAATGCCGGAGTCTCGCTCCCACCTGACCTACCACCTGTCTGTGTGGTCCATCATCATGCTGAGGACTTTGAGGTACCAGAAGCAGGCTTCTGGTCCTGGGAACCTGCGGGAGCAGGCTTTTTGGATTTGGCATGACCACCTCTAAAGAAGGTGTGGGAAGGCTTGTTCTTTCTAGGCCTAGCGGGCCGAAAGGACTGTGACGAATTGGGAGTAAAAGTCTTCTTCGTAGCCGGTGCAGCTGAGGGGAGAAAAGGAGACTTACCCGCGGTAGCCGTGGCAATCCATGCATCCAGCACCTCCCAAAACAGAGCCTGACCTGTATAGGGTAGGCTATCCACACTTTTCCTGGATTCCGCGTTCGCAGACCATTGGCGCAGCCAGAGACCCTTGCGAGCTGAGACGGACATGGAGGAGATCCCTGCAGCCATGGAACCCAGATCCTTCATGGATTCTACCAGGAACCCTGCAGAATCTTGTATGTTACATAAAAACAAATCAACGTCACCTTTATCCATCGTAGTCAAGTGCTCCAGCAGAGTGATTGACCATTTTGCTATAGCTTTAGAAATCCATGCACAAGCAATAGTAGGCCGCAGTATAGCCCCAGAAGCCGTGTATATGGATTTCAGCGTAGCATCCACCTTGCGATCAGCCGGGTCCTTCAACGCGGTAGATCCCGGGACTGGTAAGACCACTTGTTTTGACAGCCTGGAGACAGAGGCATCAACTATAGGGGGGGACTCCCATTTTTTTCTATCGTCTTCCGGGAAGGGAAAAGCAACCAGAACCCTTTTAGGGATCTGGAATTTTTTCACCGGGTTTTCCCAGGCTTTTTCAAATATAGCATTTAATTCCTTAGATGCCGGGAAGGTGAGAGGGGCTTTCTTACTGTCTGTGAAAAAAGCCTCCTCCACCTGCTCAGGAGTAGTGTCAGAAATATGTAACACATCCCGCACAGCTTCAATCATCAACTGCACCGCCTTAGCAAGTGATGCGTCCCCCTCGACACATCCCCATCACCGTCTGCTGTGTCAGAATCGGTATCCGTGTCATCCTGCACAATTTGGGCAAGAGCACGTTTGTGAGAATGCACCGCAGGGGGCCCCGAGGGAGCAGTATCGGACCATACTGCCATAGAGGATTGCAATACCTCAGTTGCATGCTCACTTGCAACCCTTTCAGAAATCTGAGAAATAGCCCACCTAACCACTCCGGTTCTTTAGCTGGGATCTGCACTACAACAGTGCAATCCTGATTACATGGGATGGGGTTTTCCTGAGAAGATAAATCCTCTGCAGCATATGAGACAGAGTCTCTAAACATGCTTGGTTGTACACCTCACATACACACAGGGTACAGGGCAGACAGCGTCCCCCCCCCCCCCCCCCCCAAGAATGGCAAAGAGACACAGTTTGGAGCCAAACCACACACAGCACTATATAGGTATAAGGAGACCCTTAACCAGCGCTGACTGTGTCCCTTGACAGGCGACACAGTCTTTACACAGCCTCCCCTCCATTCTACAGCCCCCTGGTACCGTACAGATAGCTGGAGGTGCTCTGGAGGGACTGCTCTTCCACTGGCAGCGTGTCTGCAGGCAGGAAATGGCGCTGAACGCTGCTAGGTCCGCTCTGAGAAGCTCCGCCCCCTTAATGGCACTGTCTTCCCGCTCTTCCAAGATTATACTGGCCTGAGGATTTTGTGCTGGCTGAAATCCGCAGACCCCGACAGGCTTTCTGGTGAGTGTAGGGTTAAGGCGCCAGCTCAGGGCGCCCCTCACAGCACCACACCTAAGTACCGCTGAACCTCCCAGAGCGCAGTTAGTACTGCGCTCCTACCCTGTAGCCGCCATCTTCACACCAGCACCCCGCTTGCTGGGGGGGGGGGGGAGGGTCGGTGACTCACTCGCCACAAACTTCAGCTCTGCAAGGGGGTGGCGGCATGCTGCTGGGGTGAGCGTTCCCCTGTGGCGGAGAGCGATCTATCCGCTCTGGAGCTCAGTGTCCAGTCAGCGGAGATAGTGGTTCAGACGCCGCAGGGCGGACACTGCTCCAACCCTCAGTCCCTCGATGCAGAGAGACTGTTGCCAGTAGCCTCCCTGTAAAATAACAAACTCTAAAATAAACTTTTACCAAGAAAGCTCTGTAGAGCTCCCCTAGCTGTGACCGGCTCCCCCGGGCACATTTTCTAAACGGAGTCTGGTAGGAGGGGCATAGAGGGAGGAGTCAGCCCACACTGTTAAACTCTTAAAGTGCCAATGGCTCCTGGTGGACCCTTCTATACCCCATGGTAATAATATGGATCCCAGCATCCTCTAGGACGTAAGAGAAAATATGATTACTAGAGCTGCCGCCACAGCATGCAGTTTAAGGGACAGAGCGGAGCTGCTGCACATAGCACAGTGGTAGCAGCTTCTTCTATCAAGTTTGCTGTGTGTATGGATCTGAGTCCTCAGTCAGTGCACTGGACCAGAGAGTAGCTACCAGGAAGAAGAGACAGGAGCCTTACCATGAGGTGGGAGAATGTGTGCTTAGAAAGTGCAGTACTGGTTCTATTATTTTTGTGTATTTATTTATTATGGTATGTTTAACTTTTTTCTGACCTCTTATATTATTTAAATGTTTGATACAGCCTATATTAGGCAGGCGCCCATACATGTGCGGCAGTCCCGCGGCCACCGGATCCAAGCGCAGCATGCTGCAGTTGGGCCGGACAACAGGATTTTAGTGTGAACACATACATTTCACTGTGTTCTATGAAATCCCGCGCGTCACTGGCCGGATCCTGTTCTGTGGCATCCCGCGGAATAGTATCCGTGAGCACACAGAACCCTGCTCCCGGCCAAGTGGGTCCCGTTCATCGGACCCCCCATGGCCGCTTAGAGACCATCTATAATGTTAAATATTAATCCTGTATTCCATACAGTATCCAGTGTATAAAAAGAGCAATATTCACATTAATGTCCACGGCCGTTACCAGGCTCTACCGCTCCTCTAGACTCCTGCACTTGCTCCAATGTTCCGCAGAGTGGGAGATTGTGGACTGTATCTGGAAACCCCCCTCTAGAAACCCTGTTTGCCACTACAATCGGCTCCTAATTGCCATGTCACAGGCTGGTACTTTATCTCCATCCAAGGCTTAGTAAATAGACCTCTAAATTCTGAGGATCAGCATGTACGACCCAGCGCTGCATATTCTGCCCTACATTGGTCAATTACCACCGTCTCCACAATCTGAGCGGCAGTGCGGTATTCTGACTGCAGCCAACTCCTCCCCTGTCTGGGGAGTTCAGCCGCCTGCTTCCGAACTGGGACCGCTGGTACTAGGGCCCACTCGTGGAAGTGCTGTGCTTTTCCAGAAGGAGTAAGACCTGACCAAGATAGAATTGTACTTTTAACTAAAGCTGGCCATACATCTAAAGATTGATTGTCAAATCTCACTGGTTGGAATAAAAACCTGGTCAGTATGGGAGCAAATGACAATTGGCCATTTGCTCTGAAATGCCGGAAAACTGACAAAAATAGTTGTTCAAACAAATTGGTTAAATGAAATGGACGTAACCAGTCCGGTACTCTGCTGAAAGCGACAATTGCTCTGGTGCCATCTGAAGTTTGATGCAGCAAAACTCACAAGGAGATAAACCAGCGGCATCAGAGGCTCCTGCAAATAATTGTATTCAGCAGTCACTGAAAAAATGAAGTTTTGGGCCTCACACGCCCCGTTTTCAAGGTGTACACCTCGAAAATGGGGTACACGAGCCCCGAAACGTCAGATTTCTTATTTGACTATTACCGAATGCATTGATGAATGGAGACTGTTGTTGGTTTCGTAATGAGTTTTACCAAACTCTGAATTTCCAGAGCTTTCTCCATAGGGAGGAACACTCACTGCTGGACTGTGTCCAGAATCATACCTAAAAACGCCAACCGGGTTGTTGGGATTAACTGTGAATTTCGGCAAGTTTAAGATCCAGCCGTGCTGTTGCAGAATCGATAGGGACAGTGCAATGTCCTGTACCAACTTGTCTTTGGATCTCGCCTTTATCAGGAGATCGTCCAAGTATGGGATAATTGTAACTCCTCGCTTGCGGAGGAGAACCATCATCTCTACCATGATTTTTGTGAAAATCCTCAGAGCCGTGGACAGGCCAAACGGCAACGTCTGAAACTGGTAATGAATATCCTGGATTGCAAACCTGAGGTACCTTTGATGAGGGGGGATAGATGGGGACATGAAGGTATGCATCCTTTATGTCCAATGATACCATGAATTCCCCCTCCTCCAGACTGGAGATCACAGCTCTGAGAGAATCCATCTGGAATTTGAATTTCTTCAGGAAAAAATTTAGAGATTTCAGGTTGAGGATTGGTCTTACCGAGCCAACCGGCTTTGGTACCACAAACAGGCTTGAATAAAAGCCCTCCCCCTTGTTGCGCCCGGGGGACCGGGATCACAACCTGATTTTGACACAATTTTTGTATTGCTCCACAGACTAGAACTCTGTCTGGAAGCGAAGCTGGTATTTGAAAAACGGCGAGGGGGAACGTCTTGAAACTCCAGTTTGCACCCTTGGGTCACAATTTGCAACACCCAAGGGTCTAGGTCCGAACGAACCCAGACCTGACTGAAGAGCTTTAGGCGTGCCCCCACCGGTGCGGTCTCCTGTAGGGAAGACCCGGCGTCATGCGGTGGATTTGGCAGAAGCCGGGGAGGACTTCTGCTCCTGGGAACCCGAAGAGGCGGGTGTTCTCTTGCCCCTTCCTCTGCCTTTGGTAGCAAGGAAGAAATTTCCTTGGCCTCTTTTATACACGTTGGGCCGAAAGGACTGCATTTGATAGTGTGGTTTCTTTTGTTGCGCAGGAACATAAGGTAAATAGGTTGACTTACCCGCGGTGGCCGCTGATACCAAATCAGTAAGGCCATCAGCAAAAAGTTCACCTCCCTTAAATGGAAGGGACTCCATATTTTTCTTGGAATCGGCGTCAGCATTCCACTGTGAGTCCAAAGCGCTCGCCTAGCCGCAACTGACATAGCATTAGCCTTAGCACAAAGGAGGCCAGCATCTCTTGCAGCCTCTTTCAAGTACGCAGCCGCGTCCCTGATATAACCAAGCGTCACTAGGATGCTATCCCTATCAAGATTATCCAAATCAGAAGACAAACTTTCAGCCCATTTTTCAATAGCGCTACTTACCCACGCTGACGCAGTAAGAAGCCTAAGCTGCGTCCCCGTGGTTGTAAAAATAGCTTTCAAAGTAGCCTCCTGCTTACGATCAGCTGGCTCCTTAAGGATCGTCGACTGAGCCGCAGGGAGGGATACCTGTTTAGACAAGCGAGCTAGGGCCTTGTCAACTGTGGGTGGTGTTTCCCACTTTTCCTTGTAAATAAGGACCCTCGTTTCAGGTGTAATAGGGTCCTCATCAATATGTAATATGTCTTTAACAGCTACAATCATATACTGTATACTCTTAGCTAATTTAGGATCTAATCTGGAATCAGCAGTCGACATCAGCCTCAGAGTCTGTGTCGGTATCTGTGTCAACTAATTGGTCAACACCACGTTTGAGCGACCCCGGAGGGCCCTGGACCTGCAATAAAGCGTCCTCCATTGATCTCTTCCACGCCTGGATTTGAGATTCAGACTGATCAAACTTTTGATTTAAAAGAGTGACATTAGCATTTAAAGCATTCAAAGTAGATAAACCAGTCAGCAGTCGGCAGTGCCGACAGGGCCACCCCCAAAACATTTGGTGTCCCCAATAAATTATCCCCCTGAGAGGAATAATCTGCCTCAGACATGTCGTCCACTGAAAACAGCACCCAAATCAAAGCCTGTCAGGGAACACAAAGGGAAAAATCCAGCTCACCCCAGCGCCAAAATGCAGGTCTGAAAACACCCTCAAGTGCCCCAGAGCTGCAGCGCTATATTTATCTATTAATTCTTCCCCCCCCCTCGTTTTCTTATGCCCCTGATACTTGCTGCTTGTGAGGAAGGACCAGCGCTGCTTGTGTGGAGGAGGAAATGGCGCCGAGTGAGCAGTGAGGAAGAAGCTCCGCCCCCATAATGGCGCGCTTCGTCCCGCTTAAATATACATTTATTTATCCTGGCGGGGGTTTTGGACTGTGCCTGGGCACTTTTAGTCCCACTAGCCAGCTTTTCTGAGGTAAACAGGCTCCCCAGGGCCCTCAGGTGCGGAGGCATCCTGTCAGCAGCAGCAGAGCCCTGAAACTCATTAGAAGTGGGTCTAGACTGCTCTTCCCTCAGTCCCACGAAGCAGGGAGGTTGTTGCCAGCAGACCTCCCTGAAAATAAAAAACCTAACATAAGTCTTTTCAGGGAAACTCAGTAGAGCTCCCCCGAGTGCCTCCGTCTCGAAGGGCACATTTTCTAAACTGAGTCTGGGGAGGGATATAGAGGGAGGAGCCAGGTCACGCCCCTTTGAAAGTCTTAAAGTGCCCATGTCTCCTGCGGATCCCTATCCTTAGAAGGATTATTTTTATCTACATACTGTAGACTCGTGGAATATTCAATACCTTACTTTTGGTCTCTTCCAATAATTTTCTGTTGTATCCACGGTCAACAAACTTGTTCACCTGCATTTTAGTCAATGTAGGGTGTACTGCTAATGGCTGTGATGTAATTCTTCTGGCTCTTAGTAGCTGGGAATGTGGTAGACTATTCCTTAGTGAAAGCGGATGAAAGCTATCATTTCTCAGAATAGTGTTCCTGTCCGTCTCCTTCACATATAGAGATGTCTTTATTTATATTTATTTTCGTCAGGGGATGTGGCTAGTCTCCTATGACACCATTATATACCAGCTTCAATTAGCATCAAACAATCACACTTGGTAATTAATTAGCTCCACACAGAGCACTTGTAACAACAACATTGCCATTAACTAGAAGCAAAATTTGATTACATTAATTAACAAAGTCCCTGATTGGACGTAACGCGTAGGGCGTGGCTTAAACTATGTGGACGTTCGTGACGTCACCCGCTGGGTCCAGAGTCGGTGTGAGAGACCTGCCAAGCTGAGAAGTGGTCGGACGGCTAGATTTGCGGAACTCTCCCGTTATACACGTGATTTTACTTCTCTTATAAAGTGCGCTCCCTGTTTTCTTTGCACAACATTTTTTGTCTTGCGCCTCCAGAGCGAGTCTGAGTTTTCCTAAAATCGTTAATTTTTGGAAACAAATCACTGACACTTGCTGTGGCACCCTGTCTGAGGACTAATTAAGCAGTTTCCAATTAGTTTAATTAGTCTGTAATCAATTGCAGTGTCTTCTGAGCGGTGAGTATGTAGTGACAGCAGCGACTGGGAGAACGTCATCACCCCCGGAAACCTTCAGGAGTGCGCATACCCGTGGTAATCCAAAACTGGGCACAAGTTACACAAGGTTTTTATCCTCACTCCCAATTGAATTTCCCCCTATGTGTTTAGGAGCTTTTTTGCACTAACATTTTTTTTCTGCTTCCCATGTCCTATTCAGTCTCCCCACAAAACCTGGTGACATTCTGGTGGCACGGACTCTGAATAGGGAAACGTGAACTACAACAACCTTGTGTGTGGGGGTTTTCCTTTATTTATTTGGGGTGGCTATTGATAGACAGTGAAAAGGGTAGACCGTCATTAGGCCAATACCATATGGTCGACAGTCAAAAGTCCGACAGGGTCAAAAGTCAGACAGTCAAAAGGTCAACAGGGTCACAATGTCGACACTTTTTTTCATTTAGTATTCATGTCACAAACTATTACCTTTAGTAACCTTGTGGCGAGCAAAGCGTAGCGAGACAACGAGTCCGCGAGGGGATGAATATAGGTGGAGTATCCCTTATCCAAAATCCCACATTTTTAGGTCCCGTACTGAAATAATGACATATGATAGATAGATAGATAGATATATATATACAGGATTTTAATAGCTACCGGTAAATCCTTTTCTATAAGTCCGTAGAGGATGTTGGGGACACCAAAAGAACCATGGGATATAGACGGATCCGCAGGAGACATGGGCACTTTAAGACTTTCAAAGGGGGCGTGACCTGGCTCCTCCCTCTATATCCCTCCCCAGACTCAGTTTGGAACTGTGCCCGGAGAGATGGACATTTTGAGGAAAGGAATTAACAACAAGGTGAGCATCATACCAGCTCACGCCATAAACATGCCGAATAACATGGCATTCAACTGAACACATGCCAACGGACATGAACAAAATTCAGCAACAAGCTGAAGAAACCATAACACAACCTGTGTGTAACCAGAACTAAACTGCAGATACAGTACGCACTGGGACGGGTGCCCAACATCCTCTACGGACTTATAGAAAAGGATTTACCGGTAGGTATTAAAATCCTGTTTTATATTACGTCCTTGAGGATGTTGGGGACACCAAAAGAACCATGGGATTATACCAAAGCTCTATACCGGGCGGGAGAGTGCGGATGACTCTGCAGCACCGATTGACCAAACTTTAGGTCCTCATCAGCCAAGGTATCAAACTTGTAAAACTTAGCAAACGTGTTTGACCCCGACCAAGTAACAGCTCGGCAAAGTTGTAATGCCGAGACACCCCGGGCAGCCGCCCAGGACGAGCCCACCTTACTAGTGGAATGGACTTTTACCGATTTAGGTAACGGCAAACCTGCCGTGGAATGAGCCTGCTGAATCGTGTGACATATCCAGCGGGCAATGGTCTGCTTGGAAGCAGGATACCCAAGTTTACTGGGAGCATATAGCACAAACAGAGACTCTGTTTTTCTAACTGAAGCCGTTCTGGCAACGTAAATTTTCAAAGCTCTGACGACATCCAGAGACTTTTCCTCAGCCAAAGTGCCAGTAGCCCCTGGCACCACAATAGGTTGGTTAATATGAAAAGAGGAAACCACCTTTGGCAGAAATTGTTGCCGAGTTCTCAACTCTACCTTCATGGAAGATCAAATAAGGGCTCTTGTGAGACAAGGCCGCTAACTCAGACACCCGCCTTGCGGATGCCAATGCCAACAAAATGACAACCTTCCACGTGAGGAATTTCAATTCCACTTTACGTAAAGGTTCAAACCAATGTGATTTTAGGAATGTCAAAACCACATTAAGGTGCCACAGGTGGCACAAAAGGAGGTTGGATGTGCAGGACCCCTTTTACAAAGATCTGCACCTCAGGAAGTGAGGCCAATTGTTTCTGAAAGAAAATTGACAAAGCAGAAATCTGCACTTTTATGGAGCCTAATTTAAGGCCCGCATCCACTCCATTTTGTAGAAAATGGAGAAGACGTCCAAGGTCAAACTTCTCCACAGGAGCTTTCTTGGACTCGCACCAGGAAAATAAGAATTTACTCACCGGTAATTCTATTTCTCGTAGTCCGTAGTGGATGCTGGGAACTCCGTAAGGACCATGGGGAATAGCGGGCTCCGAAGGAGACTGGGCACTCTAAGAAAGAATTAGGACTACCTGGTGTGCACTGGCTCCTCCCTCTATGCCCCTCCTCCAGACCTCAGTTAGGGAAACTGTGCCCGGAAGAGCTGACACAATAAGGAAAGGATTTGGAATCCCGGGTAAGACTCATACCAGCCACACCAATCACACCGTACAACTTGTGATAACTTACCCAGTTAACAGTATGAATAACAACTGAGCCTCACTGAACAGATGGCTCATAACAATAACCCTTTAGTTAGGCAATAACTATATACAAGTATTGCAGACAATCCGCACTTGGGATGGGCGCCCAGCATCCACTACGGACTACGAGAAATAGAATTACCGGTGAGTAAATTCTTATTTTCTCTGACGTTCTAGTGGATGCTGGGAACTCCGTAAGGACCATGGGGATTATACCAAAGCTCCCAAACGGGCGGGAGAGTGCGGATGACTCTGCAGCACCGAATGAGCAAACTCAAGGTCCTCCTCAGCCAGGGTATCAAACTTGTAGAATTTTGCAAATGTGTTTGAACCCGACCAAATAGCAGCTCGGCAAAGTTGTAAAGCAGAGACCCCTCGGGCAGCCACCCAAGAAGAGCCCACTTTCCTCGTGGAATGGGCTTTTACAGATTTAGGATGCGGCAGTCCAGCCGCAGAATGTGCAAGCTGAATCGTGCTACAGATCCAGCGAGCAATAGTCTGCTTGGAAGCAGGAGCACCCAGCTTGTTGGGTGCATACAGGATAAATAGCGAGTCAGTTTTCCTGACTCCAGCCATCCTGGAAACATATATTTTCAGGGCCCTGACTACGTCCAGTAACTTGGAATCCTCCAAGTCCCGAGTAGCCGCAGGCACCACAATAGGTTGGTTCACATTAAAAGCTGAAACCACCTTAGGAAGGAATTGGGAACGAGTCCTCAATTCCACCCTATCCATATGAAAATCAGATAAGGGCTTTTACAAGACAAAGCCGCCAATTCTGATACACGCCTGGCCGACGCCAAGGCCAACAGCATGACCACTTTCCACGTGAGGTATTTTAGCTCCACGGTTTTAAGTGGCTCAAACCAATGCGACTTTAGGAAATCCAACACCACGTTGAGATCCCACGGTGCCACTGGAGGCACAAAAGGGGGCTGAATATGCAGCACTCCTTTAACAAAAGTCTGAACTTCAGGCAGTGAAGCCAGTTCTTTTTGGAAGAAAATCGACAGAGCCGAGATCTGGACCTTAATGGAACCCAATTTTAGGCCCATAGTCACTCCTGACTGTAGGAAGTGCAGAAATCGACCGAGCTGAAATTCCTCCGTTGGGGCCTTCCTGGCCTCACACCAAGCAACATATTTTCGCCATATGCGGTGATAATGTCTTACTGTCACATCTTTCCTAGCTTTAATCAGCGTAGGAATGACTTCCTCCGGAATGCCCTTTTCTTTTAGGATCCGGTGTTCAACTGCCATGCCGTCAAACGCAGCCGCGGTAAGTCTTGGAACAGACAGGGCCCCTGCTGCAGCAGGTCCTGTCTGAGCGGCAGAGGCCATGGGTCCTCTGAGATCATTTCTTGAAGTTCTGGGTACCAAGCTCTTCTTGGCCAATCCGGAACCACAAGTATAGTTCTTACTCCTCTCCTTCTTATTATTCTCAGTACCTTGGGTATGAGAGGCAGAGGAGGGAACACATAAACCGACTGGTACACCCACGGTGTCACTAGAGCGTCCACAGCTATCGCCTGAGGGTCCCTTGACCTGGCGCAATATCTTTTTAGCTTTTTGTTGAGGCGGGACGCCATCATGTCCACCTGTGGCCTTTCCCAACGGTGTACAATCATTTGGAAGACTTCTGGATGAAGTCCCCACTCTCCCGGGTGGAGGTCGTGCCTGCTGATGAAGTCTGCTTCCCAGTTGTCCACTCCCGGAATGAACACTGCTGACAGTGCTAACACATGATTTTCCGCCCATCGGAGAATCCTTGTGGCTTCTGCCATCGCCATCCTGCTTCTTGTGCCGCCCTGACGGTTTACATGGGCGACCGCCGTGATGTTGTCTGACTGGATCAGCACCAGCTGGTGTTGAAGCAGGGGTCTTGCCTGACTTAGGGCATTGTAAATGGCCCTTAGTTCCAGAATATTTATGTGTAGGGAAGTCTCCTGACTCGTCCATAGTCCTTGGAAGTTTCTTCCCTGTGTGACTGCCCCCCAACCTCGAAGGCTGGCATCCGTGGTCACCAGGACCCAGTCCTGTATGCCGAATCTGCGGCCCTCTAGAAGATGAGCACTCTGCAGCCACCACAACAGCGACACCCTGGTCCTTGGAGACAGGGTTATCAGCCGATGCATCTGAAGATGCGATCCGGACCACTTGTCCAACAGATCCCACTGAAAGATCCTTGCATGGAACCTTCCGAATGGAATTGCTTCGTAAGAAGCTACCATCTTTCCCAGGACTCGCGTGCAGTGGTGCACCGACACCTGTTTTGGTTTTAGGAGGTCTCTGACTAGAGATGACAATTCCTTGGCCTTCTCCTCCGGGAGAAACACCTTTTTCTGTTCTGTGTCCAGAACAATCCCCAGGAACAGTAGACGCGTTGTAGGAACCAGCTGCGACTTTGGAATATTCAGGATCCAGCCGTGCTGTTGTAGCACTTCCCGAGCTAGTGCTACTCCGATCAACAACTGTTCCCTGGACCTCGCCTTTATAAGGCGATCGTCCAAGTACGGGATAATTATAACTCCCTTTTTTCGAAGGAGTATCATCATTTCGGCCATTACCTTGGTAAATACCCTCGGTGCCGTGGACAGACCAAACGGCAACGTCTGGAATTGGTAATGACAGTCCTGTACCACAAATCTGAGGTACTCCTCGTGAGGAGGGTAAATGGGGACATGCAGGTAAGCATCCTTGATGTCCAGTGATACCATGTAATCCCCTTCGTCCAGGCTTGCAATAACCGCCCTGAGCGATTCCATTTTGAACTTGAACCTTCTTATATAAGTGTTCAAGGATTTCAAATTTAAAATGGGTTTCACCGAACCGTCCGGTTTCGGTACCCTAAACATTGTGGAATAGTAACCCCGTCCCTGTTGAAGGAGGGGTACTTTGGTTATCACCTGCTGGGAGTACAGCTTGTGAATCGCCTCCAGCACCGCCTCCCTGTCTGGGGGAGTAGTTGGCAAGGCTGGTTTGAGGAAACGGCGAGGGGGAGACGTCTCGAATTCCAGCTTGTACCCCTGAGATACCACTTGTAGAATCCAGGGATCCACCCGTGAGCGAACCCACTGGTCGCTGAAGTTCCGGAGACAGGCCCCCACCGCACCTGGCCCCACCTGTGGAGCCCCAGCGTCATGCGGTGGACTTAGAGGAAGCGGGAGAGGACTTTTGTTCTTGGGAACTTGCTGTTTGGTGCAGCTTTTTCCCCTTACCTCTGCCTCTGGGCAGAAAGGACGCGCCTTTAACCCGCTTGCCTTTCTGGGGCCGAAAGGACTGTACCTGATAATACGGTGCTTTCTTTGGCTGTGAGGGAACATGGGGTAAAAATGTCGACTTCCCAGCCGTCGCTGTGGAAACGAGGTCCGAGAGACCATCCCCAAACAATTCCTCACCCTTGTAAGGCAAAACCTCCGTGTGGCTTTTAGAATCCGCATCACCTGTCCACTGCCGAGTCCATAATACTCTCCTGGCAGAAATGGACATTGCATTTATTCTAGATGCCAGTTGGCAAATATCCCTCTGTGCATCTCTCATGTATAAGACTACGTCTTTAATATGCTCTACAGTTAGCAATATAGTGTCCCTGTCAAGGGTATCAATGTTATCAGACAGGGAATCTGACCACGCTGCTGCAGCACTGCACATCCATGCTGAAGCAATAGCCGGTCTCAGTATAATACCTGAGTGTGTATATACAGACTTCAGGATAGCCTCCTGCTTTCTATCCGCAGGCTCCTTTAGGGCGGCCGTATCCGGAGACTGTAGTGCCACCTTCTTTGACAAGCGTGTGAGCGCTTTATCCACCCTAGGGGATGTCTCCCAACGTATCCTATCCTCTGGCGGGAAAGGGTACACCCTTAGTAACTTTTTGGAAATCACCAGTTTCTTATCGGGGGAAACCCACGCTTCATCACACACTTCATTTAACTCTTCAGAAGGGGGAAAAACCACAGGTTGCTTTTTCTCCCCAAACATAATACCCTTTTTTGTGGTACCAGGGTTAATGTCAGAAATGTGCAACACATTTTTCATTGCCGTAATCATGTAACGGATGGCCCTATTGGAATGTACACTAGTCTCATCGTCGTCGACACTGGAGTCAGTATCCGTGTCGACATCTGTGTCTGCCATCTGAGGTAGTGGGCGTTTTTGAGCCCCTGATGGCTTTTGAGACGCCTGGGCAGGCACGGACTGAGAAGCCGGCTGTCCCACATCTGCTATGTCATCAAACCTCTTATGTAAGGAGTTGACACTGTCACGTAATTCCTTACACATATCCATCCACTCAGGTGTCGACCCCGCAGGGGGTGACATCACATTTATCGGCACCTGCTCCGCCTCCACATAAGCCTCCTCATCAAACATGTCGACACAGCCGTACCGACACTCCGCACACACACAGGGAATGCTCTGACTGAGGACAGGACCCCACAAAGTCCTTTGGGGAGACAGAGAGAGAGTATGCCAGCACACATCACAGTGCTATAAATCACAGGGATGTACACTATAATGAGTGATTTTACCCTATAGCAGCTATATATATATATATAGTATTTGCGTCTAAATTTAGTGCCCCCCCCTCTCTTTTTTACCCTATTGAGCCTGGAAACTGCAGGGGAGAGCCTGGGGAGCGTCCTTCCAGCGGAGCTGTGAGAGGAAATGGCGCCAGTGTGCTGAGGGAGATAGCCCCGCCCCCTTCACGGCGGACTTCTCCCGCTTTTTTTATGGATATATGGCAGGGGATTTTACACATATATAGTCTTAATGACTATATTATGTGTATTTTTTTGCCAATGTAAGGTAATCTTATTGCAGCCCAGGGCGCCCCCCCCCCCCCCCCCCAGCGCCCTGCACCCATCAGTGACCGGAGTGTGAGGTGTGCATGGGGAGCAATGGCGCGCACAGCTGCAGTGCTGTGCGCTACCTTAATGAAGACCGGAGTCTTCAGCCGCCGATTTCCTGGACGTTCTTCTTGCTTCTGGCTCTGCAAGGGGGACGGCGGCGCGGCTCCGGACGACCGAGGCTGGGCCTGTGTTTGATCCCTCTGGAGCTAATGGTGTCCAGTAGCCTAGAAGACCAAGCTAGCTGCAAGCAGGTAGGTTCGCTTCTCTCCCCTAAGTCCCTCGTAGCAGTGAGTCTGTTGCCAACAGATCTCACTGAAAATAAAAAACCTAAATATACTTTCTTTTCTAGAAGCTCAGGAGAGCCCCTAGTGTGCATCCAGCTCGAGCCGGGCACAGATTCTAACTGAGGTCTGGAGGAGGGGCATAGAGGGAGGAGCCAGTGCACACCAGGTAGTCCTAATTCTTTCTTAGAGTGCCCAGTCTCCTTCGGAGCCCGCTATTCCCCATGGTCCTTACGGAGTTCCCAGCATCCACTAGGACGTCAGAGAAATATATTTCCTCCAAATACGGTGATAGTGTTTCGACGTCACACCCTTCCTAGCAAGGATAAGAGTGGGGATGACTTCATCGGGAATACCCTTACGGGCTAAAATCTGGCGTTCAACAGCCATGATGTTAAACGTAGCCGCTGTAAGTCTTGATAGACAAACGGCCCCTGCCGCAGCAGATCCTCGCGAAGAGGAAGAGGCCATGGATCTTCGACTAACAACTCCTGAGGATCCGGGTACCAAATTCTCCTTGGCCAGTCTGAACTACAAGGAGCGCTGGAATCTGTGATTTTCTTAGGGTTCTCAGAACCTTTGGAATGAGAGGAAGCGGAGGGAAAACGTACACCGACGGATACACCCAAGGTGACGTCAGTGCATCCACTGCCGCCTGAGGGTCCCTGGACCGGGAACAATACTTCAGTAGTTTTTTTTTGTTGTGGCGGGACGCCATCATGTCTATGTGGGGAACCCCCCCATAGATTCGTTAGTAGGGAGAAGACCCCCTGATGGAGGCTCCACTCTCCTGGATGTAGATCGTGTCTGCTGAGGAAGTCTGCTTCCCAGTTGTCCACTCTCGGAAGGAAAATTGCCGACAGTACGCTTACCCGAGTCTCTGCCCAGCGAAGAACCTTTGTGGCTTCTGCCATTGCTGTTCTGCTCTTTGTGCCGCCTTGGCGGTTTATGTACGCTACTGCTGTCACATTGTCCGATTGGATCAGGACAGGCCGGTTTCGAAGAAGATGCTCCGCTTGTAGAAGGCCGTTGTAAATGGCCCTCAACTCCAGCACGTTTATGTGAAGAAGAGTTTCCTGATTTGACCATCTTCCTTGGAAGGTCACCCCTTATGTGACTGCTCCCCAACCCCGGAGACTTGCATCCGTGGTCACTAGGATCCAGTCTTGGATCCCGAATCTACGTCCTTCCAAGAGGTGAGAGCTGTGTAGCCACCACAGGAGTGAGATTCTGGTGTTGGGGGATAGAACTATCCTCCGCTGCATATGAAGGTGGGATCCGGACCATTTGTCCAACAGGTCCCACTGAAACACTCTGGCATGGAACCTCCCGAATTGGAGGGCCTCGTATGCCGCCACCATCTTCCCCAGCAATCGAATGCATTGATGAATGGAGACAGTTGGTGGTTTCAGAATGAGTTTTACCAAACTCTGAATTTCCAGTGCTTTATCCAGAGGGAGGAACACTCTCAGCTGGACCGTGTCCAGAATCATACCCAAAAATGCCAACCGGGTTGTTGGAATTAAGTGCGATTTCGGCAGGTTCAAGAGCCAGCCGTGCTGTTGTAGAAGCGACAGAGACAGTGCAATGTCCTGTACCAGTTGTTCCTTGGACCTCGCCTTTATCAGGAGATCGTCCAAGTACGGGATAATTGTAACTCCTCTTTTTCTGAGGAGAACCATCATCTCTACCATGACTTTTGTGAAAATCCTCGGAGCCGTGGCCAGGCCAAACGGCAACGTCTGAAATTGGTAATGAGTATCCTGGATTGCAAACCGGAGATAACTCTGATGAGGGGGATAAATGGGAACATGAAGGTAGGCATCCTTTATGTCCAAAGACACCATGAATTCCCCCTCCTCCATGCTGGAGATCACCGCTCGGAGAGACTCCATCTTGAATTTGAATTTCTTCAGGAAAATTTTTAGAGATTTTAGGTTGAGGATTGGTCGTACCGAGCCATCTGGCTTCGGCACTACAAATAGGCTTGAATAAAACCCTTCCCCTTGTTGCGCCCGGGGGACCGGGATCACAACCTGATTTTGACATAATTTTTGTATTGCTCCACAGACTAGAACTCTGTCTGGAAGCGAAACTGGTAAGGATGATTTGAAAAAACGAAGAGGGGGAACGTCTTGGAATTCCAGTTTGTACCCTTGGGTCACAATTTGTAACACCCAAGGGTCCAGGTCCGAGCGAACCCAAACCCGACTGAAAAGCCTTAGACGTGCCCCCACCGGTGCGGTCTCCTGTAAGGGAGACCCGGCGTCTTGCGGTGGATTTGGCGGAAGCCGGGGAGGACTTCTGCTCTTGTGAACTCGAGGAGGCGAGAGTTTTCTTGCCCCTTCCTCTACCTCTGGTAGCGAGGAAGAAGTTACCTCTGCCTTTTCTATATTTATTGGTCCGAAAGGACTGCATTTGATAGTGCGGTTTCTTCTGTTGCGCAGGAGCATTAGGTAAATAAGTAGATTTACCCGCTGTGGCCGCTGATACTAAATCAGCAAGGCCGTCACCAAACAGTTCCCCACCCTTAAAGGGACAGGACCCCCAAAACATTTGGTGTCCCCAATAAATTATCCCCTTGAGAGGAAAATTCTGCCTCAGACATGTTGTCTCCCCAACAGCACCCAAAAGAAAAGCCTGTGAGGGAACAAAAGGAAAGGAACCAGCTCACACCCCAGCGCCAAAGTGCAGGTCTGAAAACACCCTCAAGTGTCACAGAGCTGCAGCGCTCTATATCTGTATAGAAATAATCTGCCCCCCCTTCGTTTTTATAGCCCCTGGTACTTGTCTGCTGTGAGGAAGGACCAGCGCTGCTGCTTGGAGGAGGAAATGGCGCCAAGTGAGCCTGGAGGAGGAAGCTCCGCCCCCAACATGGCGCGCTTCTTCCCGCTTATTTTTACATGTTTATCCTGGCGGGGGTTTGCGGGTAGTGCCCGGGCACTGTACAGATATGCCAGCCTTATTTATGAGATATTTTTAGCTCCCCAGGGCGCCCCCCATGTCTCCTGCGGATCCGTCTATATCCCATGGTTCTTTTGGTGTCCCCAACATCCTCAAGGACGTAATAGAAATAATCTTTAAATCTATATATTTATAAATAATACCATGTTTTTGGAGTCGACAGTTTGACCCTGTCGACCTTTTGACTGTCAGACTATCGACCCTGTCGAACTTTTCATTGTCGACCTTGTCGGAGGTTTGACTGTCGACCATACGGTGTATACATAACGACTGTCTCTCTTGTATACCACACCTGTTTATTTGTAGACTCCCACATTACTCTACTGATATAAGGTTGTGGTAGACGGAGGTTTTGAAGGTAGGTGCTAATCACTCTCCATGTCACAGGCCTCGCACCCCCACAACCCTCCCCACCATACTACTAGTCACACCACTGCAGCCAGGGGGTGGTTTAACAGAGGATGGGGCCCGTGTGCAGACTCGGGTCTCCGGAAACATGGCACCCACCAGGTTCCATTGGCTAATCTCTATTGTGTATGCACGGTGGCCATTTTGATGGTGATTTCTGCTGCAACGCCAATGTGGGACTCTGGAAATGAAATGTGGGTGCAGCATGGGCCCCTCTGGGCACAGGGGCCATGTTTACTGTCGATGACTGCAGCCCTGATCACATCCCCTGTGGCGGTGCACAATAAGCCGGGCTGTGCCGCCATTACCGGTGATGTCTGACCAAGGCTACACATTGACAAAAGCATAGGGCGATTGGGCACAGGTCACAAAAAGAGAAAATCCAAAATCGGACAATGAATTACCCTCAGTAGCGGGAGCGAGAAAATATCTGTGATTATCTCCTATATGCTGTCCTCATTGGTGGTGCGCCCAGAGCCAGAAAGTACATGGACTAACAAGGGAGAGAAAGAAGGCTCTTGTGTGGGCGCACTCTATACAGGAAGAAGTTCCTATGACGTATATGGTATATCAGAGAATGTTAAAACATAACTTTTATTGGTAATAATATAAGCACATTTTACCCATCTAAACGATCCATGAAAAAATAAAGAATTGGGAAAAAATGTTCAAATGTTCTGGTCTCTTTATTTAAAGAATGATTGGAAAGGTTTGTAGACACAGGATTGTCATACCACCTATTCCCCTGACCAGTACAGATAACTGTATTGATAGGACCGAGGAGTGGTCAAAGCATTAATATATAAACCTCCAACTATAATCACTTAAATTAAGTGGATATATAGCTGTTTGGAGGTCACCAGACTCTAGCACCTGAATCATTCGACAAATACCATAATTGTAGATGGAAAGAACATTGATCTGCACTGAACATTCACTGACTAGATGAGAAGATATGAGAAAAAAATAGTGGTGATACTGCTGTTGGCGTGTTCTTCTCACACAGAGAGGAAACAATTCCTACTCTACAACACCAGGTATTCACAGGTAGTCTCCTTTCCTGGTACTAACCCGGCCCAACGCTGTTTAGCTTCCAAGATCGGGCGATAGCAGCGTGGTATGATAGTAGAGGATAGTATGATCAGCACGCCAATGAGAGTGCACCTATATAAGAAGTAATTCAGTTGGAAGTGATAGAAAGAACTAGAAAGAAGAGAGACAATGAGAAGATAAGTAAGAGTAGGTGGATCTGCTTTCCACGTTAGGCACGGTTCAACAGCACCCACTTTCGTGGCTCTGTGTTCCGTGAATCGAGGATGAGAGTCCACGAGACAGATGAAGAAGTGGAATTGATTCTAAATTGGTGTTTCTCGATAATTAGGGTAGAAATACAATTAAATAATGCTGAAAAATCCTGTGGATACCATATACATCATAGGAACTTTTTTCCTGTATAGAGTGCGCCCACACAAGGCTACACATTGCTGATAATGTAACGCTTTATCCCACATCTGGGATTTATGAACTGTACTTATAAATAATGGTGAAATAACGTGTTATTAGTCTCACCTTGTTTTCTTTGAACTTGGGTGGAAGCTTCAAGAGGTATATAATAGTCTTTAGGTCATCGTTGGTGATATTTTCATAAAGCTCAAAAAGCATTCGTCTGTTTTGTTACAAAAGACAAATGGATCATATTTAACAAAAGTAGAAAGCATATTATGTGGTGCAAAGAATAATGTAACAGTAACTATATACTATTATCCTTCCATGAACCTGGTGGAGAAATAGCGCTCGAAGCACTAAACCGACAGCACTATGCGAACTGGCAACGTTGCAACTCCAGCTATACGAAATGCAGCATTTATTTACAAACAGTTATAAGAGTTTAGCTCTTGCAGGGGTATGTCACCCCCACCAGGTGCACCAAAGGTTATGTCACCCCCACCAGGTGCACCAAAGGTTATGTCACCCCCCACCAGGTGCACCAAAGGTTATGTCACCCCCACCAGGTGCACCAAAGGTTATGTCACCCCCCACCAGGTGCACCAAAGGTTATGTCACCCCCACCAGGCGCATCAAAGGTTATGTCACCCCCACCAGGTGCACCAAAGGTTATGTCACCCCCCACCAGGTGCACCAAAGGTTATGTCACCCCCACCAGGTGCACCAAAGGTTATGTCACCCCCCACCAGGTGCACCAAAGGTTATGTCACCCCCCACCAGGTGCACCAAAGGTTATGTCACCCCCATCAGGTGCACCAAAGGTTATGTCACCCCCACCAGGTGCACCAAAGGTTATGTCACCCCCCACCAGGTGCACCAAAGGTTATGTCACCCCCCACCAGGTGCACCAAAGGTTATGTCACCCACCCCCCACCAGGCGCACCAAAGGTTATGTCACCCCCCACCAGGTGCACCAAAGGTTATGTCACCCCCATCAGGTGCACCAAAGGTTATGTCACCCCCACCAGGTGCACCAAAGGTTATGTCACCCCCCACCAGGTGCACCAAAGGTTATGTCACCCCCCACCAGGTGCACGAAAGGTTATGTCACCCCCCACCAGGCGCACCAAAGGTTATGTCACCCCCCACCAGGTGCACCAAAGGTTATGTCACCCCCCACCAGGTGCACCAAAGGTTATGTCACCCCCCACCAGGTGCACCAAAGGTTATGTCACCCCCACCAGGTGCACCAAAGGTTATGTCACCCCCACCAGGCGCACCAAAGGTTATGTCACCCCCACCAGGCGCACCAAAGGTTATGTCACCCCCACCAGGTGCACCAAAGGTTATGTCACCCCCACCAGGTGCACCAAAGGTTATGTCACCCCCACCAGGTGCACCAAAGGTTACAATGATCATACTGTTACTATGGCAACTAGTCAGCCTTTGTTCCTGGCACTTCCTAATCCTGAGTGATGAAACACTGAGGGGATGCACATGTGGCTGACAGTGGTATCAGACGTGCACACACGTAGGCTAAGCTGAGTGAGGGTGCTCTGCGGGCGATCAGTGGCGTAACTACCGTGGATGCAGCTGCTGTGGTAGCTCTTTTGGTTCACTTTCTGCCAGTCGCCGTCTTGGGATCAAGAAAAGAATCGCAGCCCACCATACTCCCCCTCCGTGTTTGACAGCTGAGTTTATTTACCAGTGGAGTGTTTTCTGTTATAAGCATTGCCCTTTTATATTGTGGTCTTAAACACCCCAGGAAACGGCTGCTTGTAGTAAATAACACCACACACCAAGGGAGCCTCCTTTCCCCTACCCAGCAGTGCACAGAGGGCCTAAGTCAGACCTGATCACAGCAAATTTGTTAGCTAATGGGTAAAACCATGCGTGCTGCAAGGGGAAGGGGCAGATGTAACATGTGCAGAGAGAGTTAGCTTTGGGTGGGTTATATTGTTTCTGTGCAGGGTAAATGCTGGCTGCTTTATTTTTACACTGCAATTTAGATTTCAGATTGAACACACCACACCTAAATCTAACTCTCTCTGCACATGTTACATCTGCCCCACCTGCACTGCACATGCTTTTGCCCATTAACTAACAAATTTGATGCTGCGAGCAGGTCTGAATTAGGCCCAATATCCCTGCGTTACGAACTCTTTTGATTTGTCAGCCTAAAAGACCTTCTTAAAGTCATCAGTAGTCCACTGGCGGTGCTTCAGATACAGACAGGAGGTACCAGTACTTACCTACACTTGTAAGATGTATAGTGACTTTCATACTCTGGCACTAATATATTATCAGATACAGACAGGAGGTACCAGTACTTACCTACACTTGTAAGATGTATAGTGACTTTCATACTCTGGCACTAATATATTATCTGATACAGACAGGAGGTACCAGTACTTACCTACACTTGTAAGATGTATAGTGACTTTCATACTCTGACACTAATATATTATCTGATACAGACAGGAGGTACCAGTACTTACCTACACTTGTAAGATGTATAGTGACTTTCATACTCTGGCACTAATATATTATCAGATACAGACAGGAGGTACCAGTACTTACCTACACTTGTAAGATGTATAGTGACTTTCATACTCTGGCACTAATATATTATCTGATACAGACAGGAGGTACCAGTACTTACCTACACTTGTAAGATGTATAGTGACTTTCATACTCTGGCACTAATATATTATCAGATACAGACAGGAGGTACCAGTACTTACCTACACTTGTAAGATGTATAGTGACTTTCATACTCTGGCACTAATATATTATCTGATACAGACAGGAGGTACCAGTACTTACCTACACTTGTAAGATGTATAGTGACTTTCATACTCTGGCACTAATATATTATCTGATACAGACAGGAGGTACCAGTACTTACCTACACTTGTAAGATGTATAGTGACTTTCATACTCTGGCACTAATATATTATCTGATACAGACAGGAGGTACCAGTACTTACCTACACTTGTAAGATGTATAGTGACTTTCATACTCTGGCACTAATATATTATCTGAAACAGACAGGAGGTACCAGTACTTACCTACACTTGTAAGATGTATAGTGACTTTCATACTCTGGCACTAATATATTATCAGATACAGACAGGAGGTACCAGTACTTACCTACACTTGTAAGATGTATAGTGACTTTCATACTCTGGCACTAATATATTATCAGATACAGACAGGAAGTACCAGTACTTACCTACACTTGTAAGATGTATAGTGACTTTCATACTCTGGCACTAATATATTATCTGATACAGACAGGAGGTACCAGTACTTACCTACACTTGTAAGATGTATAGTGACTTTCATACTCTGGCACTAATATATTATCAGATACAGACAGGAGGTACCAGTACTTACCTACACTTGTAAGATGTATAGTGACTTTCATACTCTGGCACTAATATATTATCTGATACAGACAGGAGGTACCAGTACTTACCTACACTTGTAAGATGTATAGTGACTTTCATACTCTGGCACTAATATATTATCAGATACAGACAGGAGGTACCAGTACTTACCTACACTTGTAGGATGTATAGTGACTTTCATACTATGGCACTAATATATTATCTGATACAGACAGGAGGTACCAGTACTTACCTACACTTGTAAGATATATAGTGACTTTCATACTCTGGCACTAATATATTATCTGATACAGACAGGAGGTACCAGTACTTACCTACACTTGTAAGATGTATAGTGACTTTCATACTCTGGCACTAATATATTATCTGATACAGACAGGAGGTACCAGTACTTACCTACACTTGTAAGATGTATAGTGACTTTCATACTCTGGCACTAATATATTATCAGATACAGACAGGAGGTACCAGTACTTACCTACACTTGTAAGATGTATAGTGACTTTCATACTCTGGCACTAATATATTATCTGATACAGACAGGAGGTACCAGTACTTACCTACACTTGTAAGATGTATAGTGACTTTCATACTCTGGCACTAATATATTATCTGATACAGACAGGAGGTACCAGTACTTACCTACACTTGTAAGATGTATAGTGACTTTCATACTCTGGCACTAATATATTATCTGATACAGACAGGAGGTACCAGTACTTACCTACACTTGTAAGATGTATAGTGACTTTCATACTCTGACACTAATATATTATCAGATACAGACAGGAGGTACCAGTACTTACCTACACTTGTAAGATGTATAGTGACTTTCATACTCTGGCACTAATATATTATCTGATACAGACAGGAGGTACCAGTACTTACCTACACTTGTAAGATGTATAGTGACTTTCATACTCTGGCACTAATATATTATCTGAAACAGACAGGAGGTACCAGTACTTACCTACACTTGTAAGATGTATAGTGACTTTCATACTCTGACACTAATATATTATCTGATACAGACAGGAGGTAGCAGTACTTACCTACACTTGTAGGATGTATAGTGACTTTCATACTCTGGCACTAATATATTATCTGATACAGACAGGAGGTACCAGTACTTACCTACACTTGTAAGATGTATAGTGACTTTCATACTCTGGCACGAATATATTATCAGATACAGACAGGAGGTACCAGTACTTACCTACACTTGTAAGATGTATAGTGACTTTCATACTCTGGCACTAATATATTATCTGATACAGACAGGAGGTACCAGTACTTACCTACACTTGTAAGATGTATAGTGACTTTCATACTCTGGCACTAATATATTATCTGATACAGACAGGAGGTACCAGTACTTACCTACACTTGTAAGATGTATAGTGACTTTCATACTCTGACACTAATATATTATCAGATACAGACAGGAGGTACCAGTACTTACCTACACTTGTAAGATGTATAGTGACTTTCATACTCTGGCACTAATATATTATCTGATACAGACAGGAGGTACCAGTACTTACCTACACTTGTAAGATGTATAGTGACTTTCATACTCTGGCACTAATATATTATCTGATACAGACAGGAGGTACCAGTACTTACCTACACTTGTAAGATGTATAGTGACTTTCATACTCTGGCACTAATATATTATCAGATACAGACAGGAGGTACCAGTACTTACCTACACTTGTAGGATGTATAGTGACTTTCATACTCTGGCACTAATATATTATCTGATACAGACAGGAGGTACCAGTACTTACCTACACTTGTAAGATGTATAGTGACTTTCATACTCTGGCACTAATATATTATCTGATACAGACAGGAGGTACCAGTACTTACCTACACTTGTAAGATGTATAGTGACTTTCATACTCTGGCACTAATATATTATCAGATACAGACAGGAGGTACCAGTACTTACCTACACTTGTAAGATGTATAGTGACTTTCATACTCTGGCACTAATATATTATCTGATACAGACAGGAGGTACCAGTACTTACCTACACTTGTAAGATGTATAGTGACTTTCATACTCTGGCACTAATATATTATCTGATACAGACAGGAGGTACCAGTACTTACCTACACTTGTAAGATGTATAGTGACTTTCATACTCTGGCACTAATATATTATCTGATACAGACAGGAGGTACCAGTACTTACCTACACTTGTAAGATGTATAGTGACTTTCATACTCTGACACTAATATATTATCAGATACAGACAGGAGGTACCAGTACTTACCTACACTTGTAAGATGTATAGTGACTTTCATACTCTGGCACTAATATATTATCTGATACAGACAGGAGGTACCAGTACTTACCTACACTTGTAAGATGTATAGTGACTTTCATACTCTGGCACTAATATATTATCTGATACAGACAGGAGGTACCAGTACTTACCTACACTTGTAAGATGTATAGTGACTTTCATACTCTGGCACTAATATATTATCTGATACAGACAGGAGGTACCAGTACTTACCTACACTTGTAAGATGTATAGTGACTTTCATACTCTGGCACTAATATATTATCAGATACAGACAGGAGGTACCAGTACTTACCTACACTTGTAAGATGTATAGTGACTTTCATACTCTGGCACTAATATATTATCTGATACAGACAGGAGGTACCAGTACTTACCTACACTTGTAAGATGTATAGTGACTTTCATACTCTGGCACTAATATATTATCTGATACAGACAGGAGGTACCAGTACTTACCTACACTTGTAAGATGTATAGTGACTTTCATACTCTGGCACTAATATATTATCAGATACAGACAGGAGGTACCAGTACTTACCTACACTTGTAAGATGTATAGTGACTATCATACTCTGACACTAATATATTATCAGATACAGACAGGAGGTACCAGTACTTACCTACACTTGTAAGATGTATAGTGACTTTCATACTCTGGCACTAATATATTATCTGATACAGACAGGAGGTACCAGTACTTACCTACACTTGTAAGATGTATAGTGACTTTCATACTCTGGCACTAATATATTATCTGATACAGACAGGAGGTACCAGTACTTACCTACACTTGTAAGATGTATAGTGACTTTCATACTCTGGCACTAATATATTATCTGATACAGACAGGAGGTACCAGTACTTACCTACACTTGTAAGATGTATAGTGACTTTCATACTCTGGCACTAATATATTATCTGATACAGACAGGAGGTACCAGTACTTACCTACACTTGTAAGATGTATAGTGACTTTCATACTCTGGCACTAATATATTATCAGATACAGACAGGAGGTACCAGTACTTACCTACACTTGTAAGATGTATAGTGACTTTCATACTCTGGCACTAATATATTATCTGATACAGACAGGAGGTACCAGTACTTACCTACACTTGTAAGATGTATAGTGACTTTCATACTCTGGCACTAATATATTATCTGATACAGACAGGAGGTACCAGTACTTACCTACACTTGTAAGATGTATAGTGACTTTCATACTCTGGCACTAATATATTATCTGATACAGACAGGAGGTACCAGTACTTACCTACACTTGTAAGATGTATAGTGACTTTCATACTCTGACACTAATATATTATCAGATACAGACAGGAGGTACCAGTACTTACCTACACTTGTAAGATGTATAGTGACTTTCATACTCTGGCACTAATATATTATCTGATACAGACAGGAGGTACCAGTACTTACCTACACTTGTAAGATGTATAGTGACTTTCATACTCTGGCACTAATATATTATCTGATACAGACAGGAGGTACCAGTACTTACCTACACTTGTAAGATGTATAGTGACTTTCATACTCTGGCACTAATATATTATCTGATACAGACAGGAGGTACCAGTACTTACCTACACTTGTAAGATGTATAGTGACTTTCATACTCTGGCACTAATATATTATCAGATACAGACAGGAGGTACCAGTACTTACCTACACTTGTAAGATGTATAGTGACTTTCATACTCTGGCACTAATATATTATCTGATACAGACAGGAGGTACCAGTACTTACCTACACTTGTAAGATGTATAGTGACTTTCATACTCTGGCACTAATATATTATCTGATACAGACAGGAGGTACCAGTACTTACCTACACTTGTAAGATGTATAGTGACTTTCATACTCTGGCACTAATATATTATCAGATACAGACAGGAGGTACCAGTACTTACCTACACTTGTAAGATGTATAGTGACTTTCATACTCTGACACTAATATATTATCAGATACAGACAGGAGGTACCAGTACTTACCTACACTTGTAAGATGTATAGTGACTTTCATACTCTGGCACTAATATATTATCTGATACAGACAGGAGGTACCAGTACTTACCTACACTTGTAAGATGTATAGTGACTTTCATACTCTGGCACTAATATATTATCTGATACAGACAGGAGGTACCAGTACTTACCTACACTTGTAAGATGTATAGTGACTTTCATACTCTGGCACTAATATATTATCTGATACAGACAGGAGGTACCAGTACTTACCTACACTTGTAAGATGTATAGTGACTTTCATACTCTGGCACTAATATATTATCTGATACAGACAGGAGGTACCAGTACTTACCTACACTTGTAAGATGTATAGTGACTTTCATACTCTGGCACTAATATATTATCTGATACAGACAGGAGGTACCAGTACTTACCTACACTTGTAAGATGTATAGTGACTTTCATACTCTGGCACTAATATATTATCAGATACAGACAGGAGGTACCAGTACTTACCTACACTTGTAAGATGTATAGTGACTTTCATACTCTGGCACTAATATATTATCAGATACAGACAGGAGGTACCAGTACTTACCTACACTTGTAAGATGTATAGTGACTTTCATACTCTGGCACTAATATATTATCTGATACAGACAGGAGGTACCAGTACTTACCTACACTTGTAAGATGTATAGTGACTTTCATACTCTGGCACTAATATATTATCTGATACAGACAGGAGGTACCAGTACTTACCTACACTTGTAAGATGTATAGTGACTTTCATACTCTGGCACTAATATATTATCTGATACAGACAGGAGGTACCAGTACTTACCTACACTTGTAAGATGTATAGTGACTTTCATACTCTGGCACTAATATATTATCTGATACAGACAGGAGGTACCAGTACTTACCTACACTTGTAAGATGTATAGTGACTTTCATACTCTGGCACTAATATATTATCAGATACAGACAGGAGGTACCAGTACTTACCTACACTTGTAAGATGTATAGTGACTTTCATACTCTGGCACTAATATATTATCTGATACAATGGCACGGATTGCTTACTGCTCCTGGAACCAGTAATAAGAATGATAAATTGTGCCAAATAAGAAAACATTGCAGTAACTGTGCAGTGCTCAGTAGCAAACGCAGGATTTCTAGAGGAGGGTTTCCAGATGCAATCCACAATCTCCCACTCTGCGAGACATTGGAGAAAGTGCAGGAGTCTAGAGGAGCGGTAGAAGGACCTAGTAACGACCCTGGACATTAATGTGAATATTGCTATTTTTATACACTGCATAATGTATGGAATACAGGATTAATATGGAACACTATAGATGGTCTATAGCACAGGTTCTCAAACTCAGGACCCCACACAGTCTCCTCACAGAACAACAAGTGAAATAATAAAAGAGTTTTCTTCAAGGTCCATAGGATCCACAGGGACAGACCCTGGGGTGTAGGTGGTTGGATAGGAGAGAAGGAAGACTGGTACACACAAGAAACACTCTCACGCAATAGAGAAGGGAACCTGTGACCAAGAAAAGAAACTCCTACAAAGCAAGGTGCGTCAGGTGGGTGCCCTGTGGTTTCTATGGACCTTGAAGAAAATAAGATTTTACTTACCGGTAAATCTATTTCTCGTAGTCCGTAGTGGATGCTGGGGACTCCGTAAGGACCATGGGGAATAGACGGGCTCCGCAGGAGACATGGGCACTCTAAGAAAGAATTTAGATTCTGGTGTGCTCTGGCTCCTCCCTCTATGTCCCTCCTCCAGACCTCAGTTAGAGAAACTCTGCCCGGAAGAGCAGGGCAAGATAGATGGTATCCGTTCACATGGTCGACCATGTTATGGTCGACAGTCATTAGGTCGACCACTATTGGTCGACATTGACATGGTCGACATGGACACATGGTCGACATATGAAAATGGTCAACACATGAAAGGTCGACACATGAAAATGTCGACATGCGTTTTTAAACTTTTTTTTCTTTTGGGGAACTTTTCCATACTTTACGATCCACATGGACTACGATTGGAACGGTAAAGTGTGCCGAGCGAAGTGGTATCGGAGCGAAGGCACCATGCCCGAAGCATGGCGAGTGAAGCGAGCCATGCGAGGGGACGCGGTGCACTAATTGGGGTTCCCAGTCACTTTACGCAAAAAACGACACAAAAAAAAGTTAAAAAACTCATGTCGACCTTTTCATATGTCCAGCATCCACTACGGACTACGAGAAATAGATTTACCGGTGAGTAAAATCTTATTTTCTCTAACGTCCTAGTGGATGCTGGGGACTCCGTAAGGACCATGGGGATTATACCAAAGCTCCCAAACGGGCGGGAGAGTGCGGATGACTCTGCAGCACCGATTGAGCAAACACAAGGTCCTCCTCAGCCAGGGTATCAAACTTATAGAACTTTGCAAAAGTGTTTGAACCTGACCAAGTAGCCGCTCGGCACAGCTGTAATGCCGAGACCACTCGGGGAGCCGCCCAAGAAGAGCCCACCTTCCTAGTGGAATGGGCCTTAACTGATTTTGGCAGCGGCAATCCAGCCGCAGAATGAGCCTGCTGAATCGTGTCACAGATCCAGCGAGCAATAGTTTGCTTTGAAGCAGGAGCACCCAGCTTGTTGGATGCATACAGGATAAACAGCGACTCCGTTTTCCTGACTCTAGCCGTTCTGGCTACATAAACCTTCAAAGCCCTGACCACATCAAGCAACTCGGTATCCTCCAAGTCAGTAGTAGCCACAGGCACCACAATAGGTTGGTTTATATGAAAAGATGAAACTACTTTCGGCAGGAATTGTGGACGGGTCCTCAATTCTGCTCTATCCGCATGGAAAACCAGATAGGGGCTTTTATGTGACAAAGCCGCCAATTCTGACATACGCCTAGCCGAAGCCAAGGCTAGTAGTATGACCACCTTCCACGTGAGATATTTCAATTCCACCGTTTTGAGTGGTTCAAACCAGTGGGATTTCAGGAAACTCAACACCACGTAAAGATCCCAAGGTGCCACTGGAGGCACAAAAGGGGGCTGAATATGCAGCACTCCCTTTACAAACGTCTGAACTTCAGGTAGAGAAGCCAGCTCTTTTTGAAAGAAAATGGATAGGGCCGAAATCTGGACCTTAATGGAACCCAATTTTAGGCCCAAAGTCACTCGTGACTGCAGGAAGTGAAGGAAACGGCCCAGCTGGAATTCCTCCGTAGGGGCATTCCTGGCCTCACACCAAGCAACATATTTTCGCCATATACGGTGATAATGTTGAGCTATCACGTCCTTCCTAGCCATTATCAGCGTAGGAATAACCTCATCCAGAATGCCTTTCTCTGCTAGGATCCGGCGTTCAACCGCCATGCCGTCATACGCAGCCGTGGTAAGTCTTGGAACAGACAGGGCCCCAGTTGCAACAAGTCCTGTCTTAGAGGCAGAGGCCACGGGTCCTCTGTGAGCATTTATTGCAGATCTGGATACCAAGTTCTTCTTGGCCAATCCGGAACAATGAGTATTGTTCTCACTTCTCTTCTTCTTATGATTCTCAGCACCTTGGGTATGAGAGGAAGAGGAGGAAATACATAGAACGACTGGAACACCCACGGTGCCACCAGTGCGTCCACAGCTATCGCCTGAGGGTCTCTTGACCTGGCGCAATACCTCTGTAGCTTTTTGTTGAGGCGGGATGCCATCATGTCCACCTGTGGCAGTTCCCACCGACTTGGAATCTTCTTGATGAAGTCCCCACTCTCCCGGGTGGAGGTCGTGCCTGCTGAGGAAGTCTGCTTCCCAGTTGTCCACTCCCGGGATGAACACTGCTGACAGTGTGCTTACGTGATTCTCCGCCCAGCAAAGAATTCTGGTGGCTTCCGCCATCGCCACCCTGCTCCTTGTGCCGCCTTGTCGGTTTACATGAGCCACAGCGGTGATTTTGTCTGACTGAATCAGAACCGGTTGGTCGCGAAGCAGGGTCTCCGCTTGACGTAGGGCGTTGTATATGGCCCTTAGTTCCAGGATGTTGATGTGAAGGCAAGTCTCCTGACTTGACCACAGGCCTTGGAAATTTCTTCCCTGTGTGACTGCCCCCCACCCTCGGAGGCTTGCATCCGTGGTCACCAGAATCTGCGGCCCTCGAGAAGGTGAGCACTCTGCAGCCACCACAGGAGAGACACCCTGGCCCTGGGGGATAGGGTGATTAACCGATGCATCTGAAGATGTGTCATGAGTTCCTGAGCTTTCTCTATCGGGAGATAAACCCTTTTCTGGTCTGTGTCCAGAATCATGCCCAGGAAAGGCAGACGAGTCGTAGGACTCAACTGCGACTTTGGAATATTTAGAATCCAGCCGTGTTGCCGTAACACTTCCAGAGAACGTGCTACGCTGATCAGCAACTGCTCTCTTGACCTCGCTTTTATGAGATCGTCCCAGTATGGGATAATTGTGACCCCTTGCTTCCGCAGGAGTACCATCATTTCCGCCATTACCTTGGTAAATATTCTCGGAGCCGTGGAGTTCTGAAATTGGTAATGACAATCCTGTACCACAAATCTGAGGTACGCCTGAGGAGGTGGATAAATGGGGACATGAAGGTATGCATCCTGTATGTCCAGAGACACCATAAAATCCCCCCCTTCCAGGCTTGCGATGACCGCTCTCAGCAATTCCATCTTGAACCGGAACCTTTTCAGGTACATTTTCAGGGATTTTAAATTCAATATGGGTCTGACCGAACCGTCCGGTTTCGGTACTACAAACATGGTCGAATAATAACCCCTACCTTGTTGAAGGAGGGGAACCTTGACCACCACCTGTTGAAGATACAATTTGTGAATTGCAGTTAACACTATTTCCCTCTCGTGGGGGGAAGCCGGCAGGGCCGTCGGTGAGGGGGCATCTCCTCGAAGTCCAGCTTGTATCCCTGAGACACAATATCTATTGCCCAGGGATCCAACAGGGAGTGAACCCACTTGTGGCTGAAATTTCGAAGACGTGCCCCCACCGGGCCTAGCTCCGCCTGTGGAGCCCCAGCGACATGCAGTGGATTTTGTAGAGGCCGGGGAGGACTTCTGTTCCTGGGAACTAGCTGTGTTGTGCAGCTTCTTTCCTCTGCCTCTGCCTCTGGCAAGAAAGGACGCACCTCGGACTTTCTTGTTTCTTTGTGATCGAAAGGCTGCATTTGATAATGTCGTGCTTTCCTAGGCTGTGCAGGAATATAAGGCAAAAGATCAGAATTACCAGCTATAGCTGTGGAGACCAGGTCCGAGATCCCTTCTCCACACAATCCTCAGCCTTCCATATGCCTCTTAAGTCGGCATCACCTGTCCATTGCATATTCTACAGGACACGTCAAGCAGAAATCGACATAGCGTTGACTCTAGAACCCAGTAGACTAATGTCTCTTTGGGCATGTTTTTTATATATATATATCTAAGACAGCATCTTTAATATATATATATATATATATATATATATAATTTCTTTGAAAGTCCGCACTCACATCAGAAAAATCCATATATAGGGGTGCTCCTCAAAAAACCCCAAGGAGAGTTTCACATATACCAGGTATCCGAGACCAAAGAGTTCTCAAAAGAGGGCACTCACCAGTCCAATAAATTAAAAGGCTTTTATTAGTTCATCGCAGTCATCAATAGATAGTCGACGTTTCGACCTATAAGGTCTTTTTCAAGACAGTCACCGCAGACATCCAGTCAGCATGCCAGCTAACAGCATGTCGAAACGTCGACTATCTATTGATGACTGCGATGAACTAATAAAAGCCTTTTAATTTATTGGACTGGTGAGTGCCCTCTTTTGAGATCTCTTTGGTCTCGGATACCTGGTATATATATATATATATATATATATATACATACATACTAGGGTCTCAATCTCTGCTGATAAGGTACCTGTCCACGCTGCTACAGCGCTATAAACCCATGCCGACACAATCGCCGGTCTGAGTAGTGTACCAGAATGTGCACGCTATCTGCAGGATCCCTGAGGATAGCTGTTAAGTCAGCGCTACCTTTTGGGCAAACTTGACACCCTAGGGGAAGATTCCCATCATATACTGGCCCTAGTAGGGAAAGGATACTCCCTGAGAATTCTTTGTGGGAAACTGCAGTCTCTTGAAGGTCTCTGCGACATAGGGACAGACATGGGTAGATTCCCTGTCTGTTCCCTAATCTTTTGTGCAATAAATTCACCTTAGCACTTAATTACACATATCCAAACAGGTGTCGGCGTTGTCGACGGAGACACCCCTCACACACATTTGCTCCATCTCCTCCTTAGGGGAGCCTTTTACCTCAGACATGTCGACACACACGTACCGACACACCACACGTTCAGGGAATGCTCATCTGAAGACAATTCCCCCACAAGGCCCTTTGGAGAGACAGAGAGAGAGTATGCCAGCACACACCCCAGCGCTATTAACCCAGGAATAGCACAGTAACTTAATGTTAACCCAGTAGCTGCTGCTTATATTGATTTTTGCGCCTAATTATGTGCCCCCCCTCTCTTTTTACCCTCTTCTACCGTGTAACTGCAGGGGAGAGACTGGGCAGCTTCCCCTCAGCAGTGCTGTGGAGAAAAAACATGGCGCTGGTGAGTGCTGAGGAAGAAGCCCCGCCCCCTCGACGGCGGGCTTCTGTCCCGCTTAAATATACATTTTCTTGGCGGGGTCTCATACATATATACAGTGCCCAACTGTATATATGTTCACTTTTGCCAAAAAGAGGTCCAAATGCTGCCCAGGGCGCGCCCCCCCCCCCCCCCCCCCCGCGCCCTGCCCCCTTACAGTGACCGGTGTATGTGAGGTTTGTGGGAGCAATGGTGAAGACCGGAGTCTTCTGCCACCGATTTCGAAGTCTTCTTGCTTCTCATGCTCACCCGGCTTCTGTCTTCCGGCTCTGCGAGGGGGACGGCGGCGCGGCTCTGGGATCGGACGACGAGGGTGAGATCCTGTGTACGATCCCTCTGGAGCTAATGGTGTCCAGTAGCCTAAGAAGCAGGACCTATCTTCAGAGAGTAGGGCTGCTTCTCTCCCCTCTTCCCACGATGCAGGGAGTCTGTTGCCAGCAGAGCTCCCTGAAAATAAAAAACCTAACAAAATACTTTCTTACAGCAAGCTCAGGAGAGCTCACTGAACAGCACCCAGCTCGTCCGGGCACAGATTCAAACTGAGGTCTGGAGGAGGGACATAGAGGGAGGAGCCAGAGCACACCAGAATCTAAATTATTTCTTAAAGTGCCTATGTCTCCTGCAGAGCCCGTCTATTCCCCATGGTCCTTACGGAGTCCCCAGTATCCACTAGGACGTTAGAGAAAATAGGATTTTAATTACCTACCCGTAAATCATTTTCTCGTAGTCGAGGATACTGGGGTCCACATTAATACCATGGGGTAGACGGGTCCACTAGGAGCCTTGGGTACTTTAAGAAATCAATAATGTGGGCTGGCTCCTCCCTCTATGCCCCTCCTACCAGACTCAGTCTAGGAAACTGTGCCCGAGAAGACGGACATACCTTGAGAGAAGGACTGAAAGGACAGTGGTGATATTCGAACCAGCACACACAACAAGAGGAAAGCCATGCTAACCAAACTTGAACAGGAACAGCAACAGCTGAAAAAACAACAATAATTAACCAAGTAACAGGGCAGGAAACACGAAGCACCGAGCGGGCGCCCAGTATCCTCTACGGACTACGAGAAAAGGATTTACCGGTAGGTAATTTAAATCCTATTTTCTCCTACGTCCTAGAGGATGCTGGGGTCCATATTAGTACCATGGGGAAGTACCAAAGCTTCCAAACCAGGTGGGAGAGTGGGGAGGTTTCTGCAGAACTGATTGGCCTCTGAGGACCTTCAGTTTGGTCAAAGTAAACGTGTTCGAACCCGACCAAGTAGCTGTTCGGCAGAGCTGTAAAAGCCGAGACACCACGGGCAGCCGCCCAGGAAGAACCCACTGACCTAGTCGAGTGGGACTGTACAGATTTTGGACATGGCAAACCTGCCGTGGAATAAGCATGCTGGATAGTAAGCCTGACCAGCGTGCAATTGTCTGCTTTGAAGCAGGACACCCAATTTTATTGGGATCATAAAGAACAAACAGCGAGTCCGATTTTCTTTGACGAGCTGTTCACTTTACATACACCTTCAAATCCCTCACAACATCCAGGGAGTTTGAGGTAGAGGAGGTGTCGGTAACCATCGGAACCACAACAGGTTGGATGATATGAAACGCAGACACCACCTTTGGAAGAAATTGCTGAAGAGTTCCGAGTTCAGCTCTATCTTCATGAAAAATAAAATAGGGGCTCCTGTGAGAAATGCCCCCAGTTCCAACACCCGCCCGGCTGAAGACAGGGCCAACAGTGTAATGGTCTTCCACGTAAGAATCGTTTCGTCCACCTCCTGTAAGGGCTCCAACCATTCCGATTGGAGGAACTGCAACACCACGTTGAGATCCCAAGGTGCCGTGGGAGGTACAACGGGCGGTTGAATGTGCAGAACACCCTTCAAGAACGTCTGAACCTCAGGGAGGGAAGCCAGTTGTTTCTAGAAGAAAATGGACAAGGCCAAAATCTGGACTGTTATGGAGCCCAGGCGTAGGCCCACATCCACACCTGACTGCAGAAAAAGCAGAAAACGGCCCAGTTGAAATTCCACCATAGGAAATTTCCGGTTCTCACACCAAGAGACGTATTTCTTCCAAATACAGTGGTAATTCTTAGACGTTACCCCTTTTCTGGCTTGGATCAAAGTCTGAATAACCTTATCCAGAATTCCTTTCCGGGCAAGAATTTGATGCTCAACTTCTATGCCGTCAAACGTAGCCATGGTAAGTCTTGGTAGACGAACGGCCCCTGTTGCAGGAGATCCTCTCGAAGAGGTAGAAGCCACGGATCCTCCAGGAACAAGTCCAGTAGATCCGCATACCAAGCCCATCTTGGCCAGTCCAGGGCAATGAGAATTGCTTGAACCCTTTCCCTTTTTATTCTTTTCCGAATCTTTGGGATCAATGGAAGTGGCTGAAACACATACACCATCTGATTCATGGGGACGCCAGAGCGTCCTCCGCCATTGCCTGTGGGTCCCTCGACCTGGAACAATACCGCTGGAGCTTCTTGTTTAGACGAGAGGCCATCATGTCGATTTGTGGAATGCCCCACCGACGTGTCAAGCACCCGGACACCTCCGGGTGGAGGCCCCACTCTCCTGGGTGGATGTCGTGTCTGCGGATGAAGTTTGCTTCCCAGTTGTCTAGTGCCAGAATGAAGATTGCCGACAACGCCACCGCGTGTCTTTCTGCCTAGAGGAGAATTCTGGTCACCTCCGACATTACTGCTCTGCTCTTCGTTCCACCTTGTCAGTTTATGTACGTTACTGCCGTCACATTGTCCGACTGAACTTGAATGGCTTGATCTTGAAGAAGATGTGATGCCTGTAGAAGGGCGTTGTATATGGCCCTTAGTTCCAGAATGTTGATCGGAAGAATGGTTTCCTGACTTGACCATTTTCCTTGGAACTGTTCCCCCTGGGTGACTGCTCCCCAACCTCTGAGGCTTGCGTCTGCGGTTAGCAGAATCCAATTTTGAATCCTGAACCTTCGGCCCTCGGTCATGTAAGAAGTCTGAAGCCACCATAGAAGAGCAACCCTGGCTCTTGGCGACAGACGTATCCTCTGGTGCATGTGGAGATGCGATCCGGACCATTTGTCCAACACATCCAGCTGGAAGGGCCTTGCGTGAAACCTTCCGTACTGTAGCGCCTCGTAGACGGCTACCATCTTCCCCAGAAGGCGAATGCAGAGATGCACAGATATCTGGGTTAGTTTGAAGACATCCCGCACCATCAACTGGAATACCAATGCCTTTTCCAATGGAAGGAAAACCTTCTGTGCCTCCGTATCCAGTATCATCCCCAGGAACGGAAGCCTCCGTGTTGGTACCAGGTGAGATTTTGGTAGGTTCAGAAACCACCCGTGGTGCCGGAGTAGTCTTTTTGAGAGGACAATGTTGTCCAACAACCTCTCCCTGGACGGTGCCTTAATCAGCAGGTCGTCCAGGTACGGAATTATGTTCACTCCCTGTTTGCGGAGGAGAAACATCATCTCTGCCATTGCCTTGGTGAACACCCTCAGTGCTGTGGAGAGGCCAAATGGCAAAGAATGGAACTGGTAGTGACATCTAAGGTTTGCATTACAGCCTGATGAGGCAGCCAGTTTGGAATATTAAGGTACGCATACTTGATATCCAGGAGACACCTAGAATTCCCCTTCCTCCAGACTTGAGATCACCGCTCTCAGAGACTCAATCTTGAATTTGAACACCCGTAATACGGGTTCAATGACTTGAGGTTTAAAATGGGTCTCACCGAACCATAGGGCTTTGGTACCACAAACAGGTTGGAATAATAACCATTGTTCTGCAGCCGACATGGAACTGGAACAATGACCTGAGTCTGTACCAGGTTTTGAATTGCATCCTGTAAAATTATTTTAAGCTGGTAAGCCTGATTTGAAGAATCTGAGGTGAGAGTTCCTGAAACTCTAGTCTGTAACCCTGGGTGATAAGCTCTATGACCCAGGAATCCTGGCATGATGTCGCCGAGACGTGATTGAAATCTCTTAAACGGGCTCCCACCTGCCTGTCTTCCAGGCAGTGTGGTCCACCGTCATGCTGAAGGCTTAGAGGAAGCAGAACCTGAGTGTTGTTCCTGTGAACCTGCAGTCGCTGGTTTCTTGGGTTTACCTCTATAAGCTTTGAAGGTTGTAGAAGAACCTTTGGTCTTATTTTAAAATTTTGCTGTCCAAAAGGACTGCAGAGTAGGAGCTGAGTAGGTCTTCCTAGGTGGAGGAGCTGCGGAAGGAAGGTATGTAGACTTACTGGCCGTAGCCTTGGATATCTACGTATCCATTTCATCTCCAAGCAGGGCCTCACCTGTGAATGGAAGGCTTTCCACACCTTTTCTGGAATCCGCATCCGCAGTCCACTGACGTAGCCATAAGCCCCTGCGTGCTGACACTGCCATGGCCGTGGTGCGTGCATTTAGCATAAGCCTATCTCTTTTATGGCCTCAACCATAAGACTTGCAGAGTCATGTATATAGTGTAACAGTAAAAGAATCTCCCCCTTGGGTAAAGAATTTAAACCCTCCAGTAGGTTACCTGACCATTTTGTAATGGCTCTTGTGATCCAAGCACAAGCTATAGTAGGGCTACTCCCGCAGCTGTGTACATAGATTTGAGAGTGGTCTCAATCTTGCGGTCAGCCACGTCTTTTAAGGAGGCTGCCCCAAATACAGGCAAGACTATCTTGCGTGACAATCTAGATACCGATGCATCAACAATTGGTGGGTTTTCCCATTTTCTCTGATCATCCTGAGGAAAAGGGAAGGGTGTAATTTTTTTCACATTAAAATAAGATTTCTCATCCTCTCCTGTCACTGTCATCCTTGATGTGCAGGACCTCCCTAATAGCTTCTATCAGGGCCTGTATTCCTTGTGACAGGGCTGCATCCCCCCACCTAAGTCCACCTCACCCTCCTCTGGGTCTGACACATCATCAGCATCAGTGTCAGCCTGCAGGATTTGGGCCAGAGTACGCTTTTCTGGACAAACGGCAGGGGTCTGAGACGCTGGCATGGGACTTTAATCTCTATTCATCAGGTCACCCATAGATTGTCTTAACTGTTGCGTCTCTTTCTCATAATGGGACAATTTATTAGAAATATCTGAGATCATCCCCTTTAGAGAACCCAACCATGCTGGTTCGGATACACTAGTCAGAGAATGTGTACTACACCGAGTACATTGTAGTGATCCCCCTGAAGAAGAAAAACACTATGCAGTGCATGAAACACCCCTTGCCTGCCATTTTAATGTGAAAGTACACACACACACACGCGCAGGAGAAAAGTTAAGCCCAGTTAACCCAAACAGAGCCCTTCTAGGGACACAGAGTATGATGGAGCCAGCCACACAGCGCCCTTCTTGTTAAACCTGAGCTTAGCTGGGTCGCAGACTAAATACCCTTAATAGGGTATTATTATTCCTATACTGCTCCCTCCCTACTATGATCCCCTGGTACCGCTGAGGTAATCTGGAGTCCTTGTGGAGGAACTGCGTGTCTCTGTCAGTCTGTTCAGTGAGAGCATTCACTGTGAGCAGATCCAGTGGCTCACCAGCGCCATTTTCCCTCTGCAGCTCTCACTGAACAGCCTGACAGAGACACGCAGGTTAGAGTTAATGGTCCCGTTCCCCGCTGACCAGACATTGGCGTGCGGTCTTCCCGTTGTTTTTATACTGGCTGAGGTTGTGTGTGTGGTTTACAGTGGGTTAGAACCCCTGTAAACTTCGTGCCAGTGTGGGTATAGTTGTGGCTTCAGCACGCCCCTCACAGCGGAACATGTTATTTCTCTGAAGCCTGGAGCCGCAGTCTGTCAGCACTGCGCTCCTACCCTCATGCCGCCATTACCGGCGGCAACCCGCTAACCCGGAAGCCTGCCATCTACTCACCACTCTTCTTACTTCTGGCCCTGTTAGGGGTGGCGGCGTGCTGCGGGACTGTACGGTCGATGTGGTGGGGATTGCGAATAGGTACCTCAGGAGCTATGTCCTGTCAGCGGGGAACGGGACCATTAACCCTAAAAGGAGGTTGAGCCATTCCCCCCCTAAGTCCCACAAAGCAGGTAGTCTGGTGCCAGACAGAGCTGCCTGAAAACAGAAAATAAATGCAGAATACTCTTCAGGAGCTTCCCTAAGCGTGACCGGCTCCTCCGGGCACATTTTCTAAACTGAGTCCGGTAGGAGGGGCATAGAGGGAGGAGCCAGCGCACACTATTAATTTCCTAAAGTGCCAAGGCTCCTAGTGGACCCGTCTATACCCCATGGTACTAATGTGGACCCCAGCATCCTCTAGGACGTAAGAGAAAAGGTTAATAAAGTTTTACCATAACTTTTTTTTATTCCAAGGATACGGGAAACTCAAAAAACCATAGGGTCATATTGTCTTAACACATGGGTCTGCAACCTGCGGCTCTCCAGCTGCTGTGGAACTACACATCCCAGCATGCCATGTCACAGTTTTGCTTTTAAGACATGCTAAAACTAAGGCAGGGCATGCTGGGATGTGTAGTTCCACAGCAGTTGGAGAGCCGCAGGTTGCAGACCCATGGTCTAGCAGAACACCACTGGAAGTAGGTACGTCACACACGGTAATAGATACAGGCTGAGGCCGGCTTCTGTGCCCTGAGCATGGTTTGAATCACAGAGCGGGAGAAACCTTTGGACCTTGGGGGGACGAACCAATGGCACCTGGGCCAGGCTGGTACTATCCACAGGAGAGTGCCACCCTCTTGCTTGAATTTGCAAAGAACTCTGGAAAGGAGGGAGACCGGAGAGAAGAGGTATGCCAGTTGGAAGGTGCACTTCACTGCCAGGCCAAGAAGGCTGCTTTGGAGTCTCTTGTTCGGGACCCATACACTGGAACCTTGTGGTTGTGTCTTGAGGCTATGAGGTCCACGTTCGGTAAGCCCCATTTGTCCACCGAGAGCTGGAAGACTTCTGGGTGTAGACCACTCGTCAGCATGTACGTAGTGACAGCTGAGGAAGTCCACTTTCCAGTTGAGGATCCCTGGGATGAACACTGAGATGGCCAAGAGATGAAGTTTGGCCCATCTGAGAATGTGTGCTACTTCCTGCATCACAGACTGCGAGTGTCTCCCTGATGATTGAGGTAGGCCACTGTAGTGGCGTTGTCGGACAGGACTGGGACAGGCCTGGCACGAAGGATGTCCCATGCCAGAGTGAGTGCTCTGTAAACAGCTCGAAGTTCCAGGACTTTGATTGGAAAGCAACTCTCAGTGGGGGTCCAAAGGCACTGAAAGGAATGTTGGCCTGTCACTGCACCCCACCCGCAGAGACTGGCATCTGTGGTAAGGAGAACCCATTCCGGGATCCAGAAGGGGTGACCCCTGTCTAAGTGGGATGTCTGTAGCCACCAGGATAGGGATAGGTGAACTTCCGGAGAGAGGACCATTGTCCGAGACCTGACCCGATGATGCTGCCCATTCCATCTGGACAGGATTAGGTGTTGAAGGGGCCTGGAATGGAACTGGGCGTACTCCACCATGTCGAAGATGGAGACCATGGACCCCAAGACCTGTACTGCTGAATGGATTGACACTCGACGACTGCGAAGTAACTTGCATACTCATTGTTGTAGAGTGAAAAATTTGTCTGCCGACAGGAAAATTCTCTGGACCTGGGAATCCAGGAGAGCTCCCAGATGTAACATCCTTTGATGAGACAGGGAGGACTTTTTCTAGTTGATGAGCCAGCCGTGTGTTTGCAGGAAAGCAATGGTCAGCTGAAGATGGCGGTGAAGGACCGCTGGAGAGTGTGCCAGAATCAGCAGGTCATGCAGGTATGGGAGTATTCGGAACCCCTGGCAATGAAGCTGGGCCACCATGATTTTGGTAACAACCCGAGGAGCTGTAAAAAGACTAAAAGGCAGCAACCGAAATTGGAAATGTTGCTGGAGAACAGCAAACTGGAGAAATCCTTGATGAGAGGGCGCTAGAGGTACACACAGGTAAGCATCCTGAATGTCCAGAGACACCATAAAGTCCCCAGGCTTCATAGCTAGAGGAGCAGAGGGTTTCCATACGAAACCTGGGGACTCAGATAAACTTGTTAAGTGATTTGAGATTGAGGATAGGTCGATGAGACCCATTGGGTTTCTGAACCAAGAAAAGGGTAGAGTAAAAACCCAACGTCAGAAAGCAGAGTGTACCCATGAGAGACCACTTCGTGCACCCAGTCGTCAGTGGTGGTCTGAGACCAAGACTGTGAGAACTGAAGAAGTCAGCCTCCAACCCTGGGATCCCCCAGGAGGAGGCCTGCCTCATCAGGCCGATGGTTTATCTTCAGAATTGGTGGATGGACGTCTGATAGCCCAAGCCTGTTTGAGGCCTTTGTGGAAGTAGATTGCCGAGGGAAGGACTTACCTTTAGCCTTACCTTGGTGGCGAAAGGGCTGTCCGAGGCTTTGGGGCAGATGCAGAGGGCTGGAAAGTGGTTTTAGAGGCTGCCAGAGTAGCCACAATTTTGTCTAATTCTGCGCCAAACAGGTTCTCCAAAGTGTAAGGCAAAGATTTATGGGCCTTCTTGGAGTCCGTGTCAGCTTTCCATGAGCGAAGGCAGATGATTCGGCGGGTTACCACGGAAGTAGCAGATGCATTGGAAGCCAGTAGACCAGTATCCAAAGCCGCTTCACCTAAGTAGGAGGCTGCTTCTCTAATATGTGAGATATCTGTTGCCAGGTAACGTCAGAGAGAAGGCTTTCCTCCAGAGCCTCTGCCCAGCTCTCAGTGGTCTTAGCCACCCAGGCAACGGTCATAGCCGGTCGAGTAATAGATCCTGTAAGAGTATAGACAGATGAGAGACAGGCTTCAATCTTCCTATCCATAGTCTCCTTTAGGGAAGATGCTGTGAGCATAGGTAAAGTAGACGTGCCACGTCTGAATCCACTGTAGGGGGAACCTCCCACTTAGCACAATCACCAGATGAGAGAGGGTAAAAAGAAGCCAGGAGCTTTCGTAACAAACTTTTTACTAGGTGTACTCCAGGCTTCATGCATGAGTTCTGTAAGCTGATCTGACTGAGGAAATTCAGCTTTTACTACCTGCTGGTGCTTGAATAGCAGGGCCTTAGGTTTAGGAGCTGGCGTCTCATCCTCTATTTGAAGAATGGATTTGACGGCCCTCACTAGCGCAGGTATATCCAATGTAGACACACTCCTGCTGTGTAGACTGATGACACAGGACGCCTTGTTGTTTTAGTGGGTAGGGGTCTGTCGCCCTGTAACATCTGTTGAAAAGCGGCGGAGGTATGAGCCAAATTCTGTAGTGAGACATCACCCAGGGAGGGGGGCATAGAAGGTACTGGCATGGCAGCATGTACCTGCTGTGAGAATCCCATAGTTGGAGGTAAAGCAGTCCGCTATCTGCGCCAACACCTGTGAAAAGGGGCAGGCTGGTTTGGTGGGATCTAGTGTCCTGAGGGGACAATCCCGCAGCATAGGAGCAGCAGCTCCTTGTTACCCCGGCCTTTGCTAGACAGTATAACACACTATATTACAATAAGGAGTGTGTAACACGTATAGCAATGTGACACAAATACAGGTAGAGGTGAAGTACAATGAACCCCTATAAACCGGTATCTTAGGGTTATAAAAAGCAAAGGGAAAGCTGACGGGAAATCAGACAGCATAGCCTGCATAAGTCACATACAATGCAGAATTATAGAAATATAGAACTGCAATGGGCGCTAACGTCAACTACACAGACCACAGTGGCTGGTAGGATATAGCGCTGTATGACCTGTCCCCTAGGAGAGGTATACAGAGAGACTGGACCCAGTGTTCCCAAAGACCTGCAGCTTCAGCCCATAGTACTGTTAAAATGGCTGCTGTGTGTCTCAGAAGGGGAGGAGGGTGGAGGAGGAGCAGCTCAGAGCGGGAAAACCACTGTGGAATTGCACCCTGAGCTGGGGGAGGGGCTGCTGGGAGAGAGCTGGCCTCTCCTATGGGGACGTTAACTCCAGGGACCACTGGCCTCCGCAAACCCCAGAACCAGTATTTAAAATGCCCTGGTGGACTAGTGGGGTCCCAGACCCACTGGTGCCCAAATGAACGCCTCTGGTCCATCTCCAAGACCAGAGGTGAGACTGCGTCAAAGACACAGGTCCCTGCCTTACATGCCCCCCCCCCCCCCCCCCCCCCCGTGCTCTGGCTGCCCCCGGACTGCCTAGCACTACATCATGAAGTAAAATAAAACACAAAATGAAAGCTTGTATCTGCTTAAAAGCAGCCTCCCTGTTAAAAGGTGCAAACGGCTCCTGCCAGCACCAAAACAAAACTGGATAGCCTAGGCTGGGGGCGGGGTATAGGGGGGGGGGAAACCCCGGAGCATCCTGGGATATTTAAAAGCTTTAACTGTTTGGTGCCCGGTCTTATCCAACCACCTAATGTCTCTCCCCGTGGAGACTATGGACCCTGAAGAAGAAAAATGGCTCCACCTGTGTATATGTCATACACATGTGCAGCTGCTGAGATATTTGGAAAACATTGACTGTTTGGGGTCCTGAGGACCGAGTTTGAGAACTTATGATCTATAGGCAATGATGGGGAACCTTGGCACTCCAGCTCTTGTTGAACTACACATCCCAGCATGCCCTGCTAGTTTTGCTATTTGGCCATGCTAAAACTGTAGCAGAGCATGCTAGTATGTGTAGTTCAACAGCTGGAGTGCCAAGGTTCCCCGTCACTGATCTATAGTATATAGGGGGTAATTCCAAGTTGATCACAGCAGGAAATTTTTTAGCAGTTGGGCAAAACCATGTGCACTGCAGGGGAGGCAGATATAACATGTGCAGAGAGAGTTAGATTTGGGTGGGTTATTTTGTTTCTGTGCAGGGTAAATACTGGCTGCTTTATTTTTACACTGCAAATTAGATTGCAGATTGAACTCACCACACCCAAATCTAACTCTCTCTGCACATGTTACATCTGCCCCCCCCCCCCCCCCCCCCCCCCTCCCCTGCAGTGCACATGGTTTGCCCAACTGCTAATCAAATCCCTGCTACGATCAACTTGGAATTACCCCCATAGGCTGTATCAAACATATTTTAATAATTAAACACACCCTAAAAAAATAAACAAAAATGTAATCGAACCAGTACTGCACTTTCTAAAGGTCGAGATCCTTCCTATGCCAGATTTTGACTATGCAATTTCCCTTGAACACACACACATATATATATATATATATATATATATATATATGTATATATATATACATACATACACATATATATATACCCGCCTCAGTGCACAGGAGCTCAGTTTTGTTAACCAGTGCAATGCAGTAGCAGGTAAAGAGACGACAGTAGTCAGCAGTCACAGAGAACCACATTCTCACCACAGGAGAAGGTACCAGCGGCTAATGCCATACAAACCCAAAGAAGCTAAGTGCGTCAGAGTGGGCGCCCTGTGGAACCCAGTGTACCTCACAGAAAGAGATTTAACTATGGTAAGTCTACCATAAATCTCCTTTTCTGCAGCGGGGTACACTGGTACTCCACAGGGAATTACATCGGGGATGTCCTAAAGCAGTTCCTCATGGGAGGGGACGCACTGTAGCATTCACAAGAACCCGGCGTCCTGGGAAGTATCAAAGGCATAGAACGTGTTCCCAAAGGACCACTTAGCTGCCTTGCACAATTGTTCGAGGGACGCGCCACAGCAGGCCGCCCAAGAAGGTCCAACAGACCGAGTAGAATGGGCCTTGATAGCAGCAGGAGCTGGAAGTCCAGCCTGCGCATAAGCATGTGCAATCACCATTCTAATCCATCTGGCCAAAGTTTGCTTATTTGCAGGCCAGCCACGCTTGTGAAAACCAAAAAGGACAAAGAGAATCAGATCTCCTAAGAGAGGCGCTTTTCTTCACACAGATACGGAGAGCCCGTACCACATCCAAAGACCGCTCTTTGGAGGACAAACCAGGAGAGTTAAAGGCCAGAACCACAATCTCTTGGTTAAGGTGGAAAGACGACACCACCTTAGGTAGATAACCAGGGCGAGTTGGGTCACCGACAGGATAAGGCACCCAAGTCCGAAACCCATTGAGCAGAGGCAATAGCCAGCAAAAATAAGACCTTAAGCGTAAGCCATTTAAGGTCCACAGACTCAAGAGTTTCAAACGGAGACTCTTGTAGGGCATTCAGAACAACAGACAGATCCCATGGAGCCACAGGAGGGACATAGGGAGGTTGAATCCGTAAAACACCTGAATGAAAGTGTGAACGTCAGGAAGAGACGCAATCTTTTTCTGAAACCACACCGATAAGGCAGATATATGAACCTTGAGGGAGGACAGTCGAAGGCCTAAGTCCAGGCCCTGTTGCAGAAAAGCCAAAAGTTTGGCAGTACTGAACTTATATGCATCAAGATTCATAGCCGCACACCAGGTGAAGTAAGAATTCCAGACCCTATAATAGATCCGAGCCGAAGCTGGTTTACAGGCTTTCAACATAGTTTGAATGGGTGTAGTATGGTATGCCGGCGGCCAGGCTCCCGGCGACCAGCATACCGGCACCGGGAGCCTGACCACCGGCATACCGACAGCATGGCGAGTGCAAAGGAGCCACTTGCGTGCTCGCTGCGGGCATGGTGCTCCCTCCAGGGGGGGTCGTGGACCCCCACGAGGGAGAATATCTGTCGGGATTCCGGTGCCGGTATACTGTGCGCCGGGATCCCGACATTCGGCATACTGAAGACCACCCGTTTGAATGACCGCCTCAGAAAAACCTTTTGCCCTTAGGAGTGAAGTTTCAAGAGCCACGCCGTCAAAGCCAGTTGAGCCAGGTCCTGGTGGACACAAGGGCCCTGAACGAGGAGGTCTGGGCGTTGAGGAAGTAGAAGAAGACGTTCTATCGAGAGACCCTGCAGGTCTGAGAACCAATGCCGTCTGGGCCACGCTGGAGCAATTAGAAGTAGTATTCCTCCTTCTTGCTTGAACTTCCGAATTACCCTGGGCAGGAGTGACACCGGAGGGAACACACAGGGGCGGATCCAGAAGAAAATGATAGGGGGGGCACCATGGAAGAGGCAAGTACATTTGCGTGCGCCTTCAGCGCATTCGCTTGCAGAAAAGGGGTGTGTCCCCACTACAAGGGGCGTGGCCTCACAGGACAGGGAGAGAGTGAGAGTGACTTGCAGTAGGTGACAGGGAGAGTGACTATCAGTTGGTGACAGCTAGTGGTTGATGGAGAGTGACTGGCAGTGGGTGACAGGGAGTGGACTGAGGTGAGGTCATTACTGACGTGTAACCGGATGGGAGGGGATTACCGACCCCGGTGATTGGTCTTTTGGAGGTGTACACGTATTTAAATGCTATCAGTTTTTGTATGTTTGTTGTCTGAGGAAAGTGCCGCTACACAATAAACGGTCACTGAAACGCTACTTGAAAACTTAGCACTTGTACATGTGATTTATCTTCATGTCTGGGAGTGCCGTTCCTGAGTATCTGGCTTATATATATATATATATATATATATATATATATATATATATATAGCTGTATATATATATATATATACACTGCTCAAAAAAATTAAGGGAACACTGAAATAACACATCCTAGATCTGAATGAATGAATGAAATATTCTTATTAAATACTTTGTTCTTTACATAGTTGAATGTGCTGACAACAAAATCACACAAAAATTATCAATGGAAATCAAATTTATTAACCCATGGAGGTCTGGATTTGGAGTCACACTCAAAATGAAAGTTGAAAAACACACTACAGGCTGATCCAACTTTGATGTAATGTCCTTAAATCAAGTCAAAATGAGGCTCAGTAGTGTGTGTGGCCTCCACGTGCCTGTATGACTATGATTTATATATAATATAACATAATATAATATAATAGGACGCGCCTTTTATCAGGGGAAGCCCACGCTTCTTCACACACTTCATTTAACTCCTCAGATGGAGGAAAAGCTACTGGTAGTTTTTTCTCTCCAAACATAATACCCTTTTTTGTGGTACCCGGGGTAACATCAGAAATGTGCAACACATTTTTCATTGCCTCAATCATGTAACGTGTGGCCCTACTGGAAGTTACATTAGTCTCATCGTCGTCGACACTGGAGTCAGTATCCATGTCGACATCTGTGTCTGCCATCTGAGGTAGCGGGCGTTTTAGAGCCCCTGATGGCTTTTGAGACGCCTGGGCAGGCACAGACTGAGAAGCCGGCTGTCCCACATTAGGTATGTCGTCAAACCTTTTATGCAAGGAGTCGACACTGTCGCGTAATTCCTTCCACAGCACCATCCACTCAGGTGTCGACCCCGCAGGGGGTGACATCACATTTGCAGGCATCTGCTCCGCCTCCACATAAGCCTCCTCATCAAACATGTCGACATAGCCGTACCGACACACCGCAAACACACAGGGAATGCTCTGACAGAGGACAGGACCCCACAAAGCCTTTTGGGGAGACAGAGAGTATGCCAGCACACACCAGAGCGCAATATAACACAGGGATCCTTTAACCCGCTTGCCCCTATTGGGCCGAAAGGACTGTACCTGATAATACAGTGCTTTCTTTGGTTGTGAGGGAACATGGGGTAAAAATGTAGACTTCACAGCTGTTGCTGTGGAAACGAGGTCCGAGAGACCATCCCCGAACAACTCCTCACCCTTATAAGGCAGAACTTCCATGTACTTTCTTTCTAGGAGCTCAGGAGAGCCCCTAGTGTGCATCCAGCTCAGCCGGGCACAAGATTCTAACTGAAGTCTGGAGGAGGGTCATAGTGGGAGGAGCCAGTGCACACCAGTTAGACCTAAAGCTTTCTTTATAGTTGTGCCCAGTCTCCTGCGGAGCCGCTATTCCCCATGGTCCTTACGGAGTCCCAGCATCCACTTAGGACGTCAGAGAAATATGGCTAAGTGTTAGCAATACGGTATCCCTGTCCAGGGTATCCAACCCCTCTGACAGAGTATCTGTCCATGCTGCAACAGCAATGCACATCCAGGCTGAAGCAATAGCCGGTCTCAGTAGAGTACCAGAGTGTGTATACACAGACTTCAAGATACCTTCCTGCTTTCTATCCGCAGGTTCCTTTAGGGCGGCCGTATCCTGAGACGGCAGGGCCACTCTTTTAGATAAGCGCGTCAGGGCCTTGTCAACCCTAGGGGAGGATTCCCAGCGTAACCTATCCGTTGGCGGGAAAGGGTACGCCATTAGTATTCTCTTGGGAATCACCACTTTCTTATCAGGGGAAGACCACGCTTCTTCACATAACTCATTTAATTTATGTGACGGGGGAAAAGTCACTGGCTGCTTTTTCTCCCCAAACATATTTACCCTCTTGTCAGGGACAGGGTCAGCCTCTGAAATGTGTAATACATTTTTCATTGCAATAATCATGTATCGGATGGCCTTAGTCATTTTGGGCTGTAATAGTGCCTCATCCTCGTCGACGCTGGAGTCGGACTCCGTGTCGACATCTGTGTCAACCAACTGAGATAGTGGGCGTTTTTGAGACGCTGACGGCCTCTGAGGCGCCTGGGCAGGCCCGGGTTGAGAGCCCGACTGTCCCCCGGCAGCAACATAATCAAATCTCTTATGTAATGAGTTTACATTGTCATTTAAGACCTTCCACATATCCATCCAATCAGGCGTCGGCACCGACGGGGGCGACACCACATTTATCTCCACTTGCTCCGCCTCCACGTAACCCTCCTCATCAAACATGTCGACACAGCCGTACCGACACACAGCACACACACAGGGAATGCTCTGACTGAGGACAGGACCCCACAAGGTCTATGGGGAGACAGAGAAAGAGTATGCCAGCACACACCACAGCGCTATATACACAGGGATACACACTACCAGAAGTGAATTTTTCCCAATAGCTGCTGTATCAATACACCTTTTGCCTAAATTTATGTGCCCCCCCCTCTCTTTTTACCCTCTTAGTGCCAGGAGACTGCAGGGGAGAGCCTGGGGAGCGTCCTTCCAGCGGAGCTGTGAAGAGAAATGGCGCTGGTGTGCTGAGGAAGAAGGCTTCTGTCCCGCTGTTTCTGACTAAAAAATGGCGGGGGTTTTACACATATACAGTTACAGACTGTATTATGTGTCTTTTTTATGCCAAAGGTATTCTTATTGCTGCCCAGGGCGCCCCCCCCCAGCGCCCTGCACCCTACAGTGACCGGAGTGTGTGGTGTGCAGTGGGAGCAATGGCGCACAGCTGCGGTGCTGTGCGCTACCTTAATGAAGACAGGAGTCTTCAGCCGCCGATTTCATCACCAACTTCTGATCTTCTGGCTCTGCGAGGGGGACGGCGGCGCGGCTCCGGGAACGGACGACCGAGGACCTTTGCCTGTGTTCGAACCCTCTGGAGCTAATGGTGTCCAGTAGCCTAAGAAGCGCAACCTAGCTGTGAACAGGTACGTTTGCTTCTCTCCCCTCGGTCCCACGTAGCAGTGAGTCTGTTGCCAGCAGATCTCACTGAAAATAAAAAACCTAACATTACTTTCTTTACTAGCAGGCTCAGGAGAGCCCACTAGGTGCATCCAGCTCTGGCCGGGCACAGATTCTAACTGAGGTCTGGAGGAGGGGCATAGAGGGAGGAGCCAGTGCACACCAGATAGAACCTAATCTTTCTTTTAGAGTGCCCAGTCTCCTGCGGAGCCCGTCTATTCCCCATGGTCCTTACGGAGTTCCCAGCATCCACTAGGACGTCAGAGAAATTGGCTTTTAATTACCTAACGGTAAATCCTTTTCTTGGTACTCCGTAGAGGGTGCTGTGGTCCATTTAGTACCATGGGGTATAGACAGGTCCCTCGGGAGCCATGGGCACTTTAAGAGTTTAATAGTGTGGGCTGGCTCCTCCCTCTATGCCCCCACCAGACTCAGTCTAGAAACTGTGCCCGAGGAGACGGACATACTTCGAGAGAAGGAAATACACAGATAGTGGTGAGATTCACACCAGCTCTCACATAACCAAAGGAAAGCAAAGCTAACCAACTTGAAATGATTCAGCAACAACTGAACCAAAAATACTTAACCAAGTAACAATGCAGGAAAACGAAGCGCTGGGTGGGCGGGTGCCCAGCATCCTCTATGGACTATGAGAAAAGGATTTACCGGTAGGTAACCAAAATCCTATTTTCTCTTACGTCCTAGAGGATGCTGGGGTCCATTTAGTACCATGGGGATGTACCAAAGCTCCCAGTACGGAAGGGAGAGTGCTGAGGCTCCTGCAGAACAGACTGACCAAACTTTAGGTCTTCAGAGGCCAAAGTATCGAACTTGTAGAACTTAGCAAACGTGTTCGACCCTGACCAAGTAGCTGCTCGACAAAGCTGTAAAGACGAGACACCCCGGGCAGCCGCCCAGGAAGAACCCACTTTACGTGTAGAGTGTGCCTTAACAGAAGTTGGACACGGCAGGCCTGCCGTAGAATACTGGATAGTAAACCTGATCCAGCGAGAAATAGTCTGCCTAGAAGCAGGACACCCAACCTTGTTGGGAGCATAAAGGACAAACAGAGAATCTGATTTCCTGTGACGAGAAGTTCTCTTCACATAAATCTTTAAAGCCCACACAACATCCAAGGAATTTGAAGTAATTGAGGAGTCAGTAGCAACTGGCACCACAATAGGTTGGTTGATATGAAAAGCTGACACAACCTTTGGAAGAAATTGCTGACGCTTTCTGAGCTCAGCCCTAGCTTCATGGAAAATCAAGTAGGGGCTCTTGTAAGACAAGGCCCACAATTCCGACACATACCTAGCAGAAGCCAATGCCAACAGTGTGACAGCCTTCCAAGTGAGAAACTTGAGTTCTACCTCCTGTAAAGGCTTGAACCAATCCGACTGCAGGAACTGCAGCACCACATTAAGATCCCACGGTGCCGTAGGTGGCACAAACGGTGGTTGGATGTGCAGAACCCCCGTTGAACAATATTTATCTGCACTGTTTCATTATATTGAGTGTCATATTTGATACATATGAAAGTAAAACACACCTTTATATAAGTATCCATTTGCATCATTTCACGAGTACTCAAACTGTAGGGGATGAGCGCAGTCAGGTGAAAACCAGATATCCATATTGAACCAAAGGGCAAGGACACCCTTTTGACTAGCAGCACATCCCATACAGTAAAACCACCCCAGTGCGCAGATTACCTCCCTTTTTGCTATTTTCTTTTTCATCCACTAGGGGTCACTGGAGTACTCTAGGGACGTACCAAAGCTTCCCCCGTGGGCGGGAGAGCTGTTTGGCACCTGTAACACTAGGCGGCCAAAGCTAGATGCTGATGTTGCAAACGTATCAAACTTGTAAAAGCGCACAAACGTGTGCACTGATGACCATGTAGCCGCACGGCAAAGCTGCGTCGTAGAAGCCCCACGACCAGCTGCCCATGAAGTTCCCACAGAACATGTGGAAAGAGCTGTTACTGATGTAGGCGGCTGTAACCTAGCATGTAGGTAAGCCTGACGTATGGTCAGTATAATCCATGTGGATAAGGTCTGCTTAGAAGCTGGCCAACCCATCTTGGCAGCATCATAGAGAACAAACAACGTATCCGTCTTACGAACTGTAGACGTTCGGGATACATAAACGCGTAATGCGCGTACCACATCCAAGGTTCCAGAATTTCCTGTCAACACAGGAACTACTATTGGTTGATTGATGTGAAAAGATGACACTACCTTTGGTAGGAAAGCGGGATTCCGCTCTGTCATCATGAAACACCAAATACGGTGGCTTGCATGACAAGGCACCCAAATCTGAAACACGCCTTGCCGAAGCTAAGGCTAGTAGAAAAATTGTTTTCCAAGTGAGAAACTTAATATCCACTTGTTGTACGGGTTCAAAATATGAAGACTGTAAGAAATCTAAAACCAGATTCAAGTCCCATGGCGCTGTCGGGTGGAATGAATGGAGGCTGTACTCTGAACTTGAAAGATGATGTCGGAAACTTCCGAACTTCACACCAACCTATATAGCAGAGCTGGCCAAACCAGTCCTCGAGATCTACCAACAGTTCACATTTTCCAGACCACCTAGCTGGTGCACAGGTGTAGTCATTACTAATTAAGATGTGCTGCATTCATTCCTACCTGACAATTCTACAGATCTCCAGGAGGCCTGGAAAACATGAACTGTTGGTAGATCTCGAGGACCGGTTTGGCCAGCCCTGATATATAGGCACGCCAAATTCTGTAATAATGAGCTGCCGTAACTGGCTTCCTAGCACGTAACATGGTTGGTATAACCGATTCTGGAATGCCCTCTCTTCTTAAGAGGGCAGTCTCAACAGCCACCCCGTCAAACGCAGCCGCGCTAAATCGAGGTAAAGGAACGGACCCTGTTGTAACAGGTCCGGACGTAGTGGGAGCGGCCAAGGATCGTCTGCGAGTAGACCGCGGAGATCCGAGAACCAAGCTCTCAGAGGCCAATGAGGCGCAACTAGTATGACTGTGGCGGACTCTCTTTTGATCCGTTTTAGCAACAGAGGGAGCAGCGGAAATGGTGGAAACAGGTACACGAGGCTGTACGGCCACGCGATTGTGAGAGCATCCACCGCCACTGCCTTTGGATCTCGCGTTCTGGATACATACTGGGGCGTTTGGTGATTGTGGCGAGATGCCATCAGGTCCACTTGAGGGTAACCCCACCTCTGGACCAACATGTGAAACACTTCTGGATTTAACACCCATTCTCCTGGAAGAAAATCCCGTCGGCTGGGATAATCCGCCTCCCAGTTGTCCACTCCCGGAATGAACACTGCCGACAATATCACTTGGTGAAGCTCGGCCCAATTGAGGATATGAGCTACTTCCCGCATTGCCATGCGGCTTCTCGTTCTTCCTTGTTTGTTGATGTACGTGACCACCGTCGCATTGTCTGACTGCACCTGGACCGTCTGAGACCGAAGCATGTGCACTGCTTGTCGTAGCGCATTGTAAATTGCCCGGAGTTCCAGGACATTTATAGACAGCAATCTTTTGTGATCCGCCCAGAGACCCTGGAGCTGACAGTTTTGAACTACAGCTCCCCAACCTCTGAGACTCGCGTCCGTCGTTAGAATTATCCAATTCCAGGCGCCAAACCGTTTCCCTGCGGTTAGATAGTGTACTTTGAGCCACCAGAGTAGAGATACTCTGGCCCGTGGCGACAACCTCACCCTGTGGTGAATCTGCAGATGCGAGCCCGACCACTGTGCGCGCACATCCAGTTGAAAAGGTCGTGAGTGAAATCTCCCGAACTGAAGCGCTTCGAAAGCCGCCACCATTGTGCCTAAGAGGCGAATGCACAAATGTACCGAGACTGTGCGTGGCTTGAGCACTAATTGTACAAGATGACGAATGACCTGTACTTTCTGTTCTGGTAGATAAATTCTTTGATTGACCGTATCGAGAATCATACCTAGGAATTGAAGTCGTTGAGACGGAATCAGATGTGATTTCTTGAAGTTCACAATCCAACCGGGTGCAGGGAGCCGGGGAGCGCTGTAGTGGAGAGCGGTCCTGCAGCGGCGGCCGGCGGGTGTGAGCGGCGGCCGGCGGGTCTTAGCGGCGGAGGAGCGGTCATGGCGGCGCTGATCGGAGCGGTTGCCGGAGCGGCTGGGGCAGGCGGCCTGTTAGGAGCGGCGGGTGCGGGCGTCTTTTTCCCCACACAGTGGGGCGGCAGCGTGCACTGACCGTCCCGTCCCCCCAGCATGCCTGACTCCAGTAGCGATGGCTGTAACGGGGCTTCTATCTGTAAGCTCCGTCCAGCTCTTGCAGCAGTCAGTGAGCTGCGTGTGGCTGTGAGGGTGCTCTTTGTGAGGACCGACACGCCATGCACTGCCTCCGTGCAGCGGCACTATCCCGGACCCACGTTTTTACAGAAACTGGGAAGGGATGTGCTGATGTAAAAAAGTAAAAATGAAAAGAAAAATAAAAAATAAAAAAATATTCAAAAGAAGTGTGGTTGAGCTCCACACAAGCCTTGTTGCTACTATGAGCACAGAAAAAACACTGAGGTACTCTGGGATATGGAGGGGAGGAGAGCTCTAAATTTAAATATTCATTGCCTTGTTCCTGCGGAAGCCGTTCATATCCCAAGAGTACTCCAGTGACCCCTAGTGGATGAAAAAGAAATGTCCGTAATGGCCTCAATCATGAGTTGCACCCCCTTAGCTAGGGAAGCATCCCCCCACCCCCGTGTATCCCCCTCACCGTCCCCTGTATCAGAGTCGGTATCCGTGTCGGCTTGCATAATTTGTGCAAGAGCACGCTTTTTAGGGTATGCAGTAAGGGCTTTAGATGAGGTAGCGGGAGCAGAATGTTTGAAAACTGACACAGATTGTTGTAAAACCTGTGTTACATTCTCAGTATGTGACACCCTAGAAGACATCTGGGATATCATTTCCCTTAAAGAATCCGCCAAGGGGGTTCAATGTGCGAAGGTTTAGAGGGTACATGACAATCCTGAGAACATGGGATTAGCTCTTCAGGAGAAGATACACACTCTGCAGCACAAGACACAGAGTCCCTGGACATGGTAATGTGAGACACACACACACACACACACACACACACACACACACACACACACACACACAGGAAAAGGTCAGACACAGTTTCCCCCCAGGTATCTTCAGAGAGACACAGAGTTAAGGAGCTAGCACACACAGCGCCCCAGTATGCAGTTATACAATAAAAGCCTGGAGCCAACTGTGCAACCTTACTAGACTACACAGCGTAAAATAGTGAATAACTCCCCACCCCCCCCTTCTATAACCCCCTGGTACCGCACAGGATTTCTGGAGTTATGTGCAGGGTCAGCGCTCCCTGTCAGCGTCTGTGTGTGTGATCTGCAGGGAGAAAATGGCGCTGGTGAGCTGCTGGATCCACTCTGAGAAGCTCCGCCCACAGTCATGGCGCGTCTTCCCGCACTTTGAGATTATACTGGCCTGAGGTAAAACACATTGCTAGCAGTAGAATACCTTCCCTGATAGCCCAGATGACCAGTTTTAAGGGTATTGCGCTGGCCCAGGGCACCCCTCACAGCACCGCACATCCGTACCTCTGAGCCCTCTGGAGCGTAGCTTCACCGCTGCGCTCCTACCCTGATGCAGCCATTCTCACCGGCTCCCCGCTTGTCAGGTCACCGGCCACCTACTCACCACCGACGTCTTCTGGCTCTGATAGGGGGTGACGGCATGCTGCGGGAGTGAGCGGTTACCTCGGAGGCTTGCGATCATCACCCTCAGGAGCTCAGTGTCCTGTCAGCGGAGATGGTGGACATTAACCTCAGAGGGTTGGATACTACTCCCCCTCTAAGTCCCACGAAGCAGGGAGGCTGTTGCCAGCAGCCTCCCTGTAACCTAACTCTAATAAAAACAACAAAACTAGAATAACTCCTATAGAGCTCCCCCAGCTGTGACCGGCTCCTCCGGGCACATTTTCTAAACTGAGTCTGGTAGGAGGGGCATAGAGGGAGGAGCCAGCCCACACTCTCAAACTCTTAAAGTGCCCATGTCTCCTGCGGATCTCGTCTATACCCCATGGTTCTTGAAGTGTCCCCAGCATCCTCTAGGACGTAAAAGAAATGATTACACACAACAATAAGACTGCACTGGACAAGTATTACCACATAATACTATGTATGAATACAGATATAACAATGCACAGTAAAGACTGGATGAATATCCCTGTAGTAATGCACTTGTTCTTCACTAACGCTGTCTAAATGACATGTAGAATACGTAAGTGTCCTGTAAACGCACAGCGCTGATGATGCTGGCGGCTTTACAGAGGAGGCATCACCCGGCAGTCCCAGATCAGCGCAGCTCTGTGTAATGGCGCCCAAACGCTGACAGGGAGTGAGGGAGAGAGAGAGGGGCGGGAACATCTGCTGTAGATGGCGCCTGGGGCTGGGGGAGGGGCTACAGGTCAGAGCCTTATCCCCTCTGCTGGACTTCACCACCGGGTACTATGGAGCCTGTAATAAACGGATTTTAGTAAATCCAACCTGTGCTCCTTGCCCTGGTGGATATAGTGGGGTCCCTGCACGGCCACAGTGTCCACGCCAGTGGCGCGGTCAGTCTCCGGAGACAACAGAGCGTTTTCAGTGGGTCCCACCTGGGGGCCCTCTTTCCTCCTCCCTAACTTGTACGGCCACGCGATCCAGGAGAGCAGCGGCGGTATGTGTGCCTGATGAGACCGGAGCGACTCCGCTGTAAGTACCTGGTGGCGCGGTGAGGGAGGTGAGGGAGCCGCAGCACGGTATGTCAGCATCACATATAGCATCAGATGACTGTGCTGCGGCCCTTGAAGTCTTCTTTCTTGTCAGAAAAGCTCTTTTCAGGGCTGCCTAGCACAGCCCTCCTGTTAGCTGCCTGCACTGCAGGCACCAACTTACAAACTGAGCACCAGTGCCTGGGGGCGGGGCTATAGAGGAGGCGGTGCAGTGCATCCTGGGAACAGTCAAAGCTTTAGCCTGTTGGCGCCTCGGATCAAGATCCAACTCTACACCCCCGATGTCATTCCCTGTGGAATACCAGTGTATCCTGCTGCAGAAAATAGGATTTTAATACCTACCGGGTAAATCATTTTCTCTTAGTTCGTAGAGGATGCTGGGGACTCCATAAGGACCATGGGGTATAGACGGGATCCGCAGGAGACATGGGCACACTATAAGACTTTGAATGGGTGTGAACTGGCTCCTCCCTCTATGCCCCTCCTCCAGACTCCAGTTAGAGAACTGTGCCCAGGGAGACGGACATTTCGAGGAAAGAATTTATTGTTTAAACACGGTGAATGTCATACCAGCTCACACCACGAACATACCGCAAAACGTGGCCTTCAATAGAACACCAGCCAACGGCATGAACAATACACAGCCACATGCTGAGAGAATATATAACACAACCTGCGTGTCCAAAGGATTTATCTCACCGTGTGTACACATCTTAATCAGACATTCTCCCACCTCATGGTAAGGCTCCTGTCTCTTCTTCCTGGTAGCTACTTTCTGTTCCAGTGCACTGACTGAGCACTCAGATCCACGCGCACACAGCAAACTTGGTAGAAGAAGCTGCTACCACTGGGCATGTGCAGCAGCTCTGCTCTGTCCTTTGCACTGCATGCTGTGGCAGCAGCTCTAGTAATCATATTATATAGCACTGCTATCGCTGTCATAATTTGAGCCAATTGGCAGGAGGAGGGAGGGATTTCTGGGCAATCAGAACCCCCCCTCCCCCCTGCATTTGCCTATGGTGCTATGTACCATCAGATAATGCTGCCCCATCATTACCGTAGGACAGGAAGAGAACACAGTATACAGTATCACATTAAGCATGTGCTGGATACTTTTCATTCATCTGTCCTGCGCATATGCTGCCTGCTATTGTGGAATGTCATTCATCTCTCCTGCGCATATGCTGCCTGCTATTGTGGAATGTCATTCATCTCTCCTGCGCATATGCTGCCTGCTATTGTGGAATGTCATTCATCTCTCCTGCACATATGCTGCCTGCTATTGTGGAATGTCATTCATCTCTCCTGCACATATGCTGCCTGCTATTGTGGAATGTCATTCATCTCTCCTGTGCATATGCTGCCTGCTATTGTGGAATGTCATTCATCTCTCCTGCGCATATGCTGCCTGCTATTGTGGAATGTCATTCATCTCTCCTGCACATATGCTGCCTGCTATTGTGGAATGTCATTCATCTCTCCTGCGCATATGCTGCCTGCTATTGTGGAATGTCATTCATCTCTCCTGCGCAAATGCTGCCTGCTATTGTGGAATGTCATTCATCTCTCCTGCGCATATGCTGCCTGCTATTGTGGAATGTCATTCATCTCTCCTGTCCATATGCTGCCTGCTATTGTGGAATGTCATTCATCTCTCCTGTGCATATGCTGCCTGCTATTGTGGAATGTCATTCATCTCTCCTGTCCATATGCTGCCTGCTATTGTGGAATGTCATGCATCTCTCCTGTCCATATGCTGCCTGCTATTGTGGAATGTCATTCATCTCTCCTGTCCATATGCTGCCTGCTATTGTGGAATGTCATTCATCTCTCCTGCGCATATGCTGCCTGCTATTGTGGAATGTCATTCATCTCTCCTGCGCATATGCTGCCTGCTATTGTGGAATGTCATTCATCTCTCCTGCACATATGCTGCCTGCTATTGTGGAATGTCATTCATCTCTCCTGTCCATATGCTGCCTGCTATTGTGGAATGTCATTCATCTCTCCTGCACATATGCTGCCTGCTATTGTGGAATGTCATTCATCTCTCCTGCGCATATGCTGCCTGCTATTGTGGAATGTCATTCATCTCTCCTGCACATATGCTGCCTGCTATTGTGGAATGTCATTCATCTCTCCTGCACATATGCTGCCTGCTATTGTGGAATGTCATTCATCTCTCCTGCACATATGCTGCCTGCTATTGTGGAATGTCATTCATCTCTCCTGCGCATATGCTGCCTGCTATTGTGGAATGTCATTCATCTCTCCTGCACATATGCTGCCTGCTATTGTGGAATGTCATTCATCTCTCCTGCACTGATGCTGCCTGCTATTGTGGAATGTCATTCATCTCTCCTGCACTGATGCTGCCTGCTATTGTGGAATGTCTTTCATCTCTCCTGCGCATATGCTGCCTGCTATTGTGGAATTTCATTCATCTCTCCTGCGCATATTCTGCCTGCTATTGTGGAATGTCATTCATCTGTCCTGCGCATATGCTGCCTGCTATTGTGGAATTAAATTCATCTCTCCTGCGCATATGCTGCCTGCTATTGTCATTCATCTCTCCTGTCCAAATGCTGCCTGCTATTGTGGAATGTCATTCATCTCTCCTGCGCATATGCTGCCTGCTATTTTGGAATGTCATTCATCTCTCCTGCACATATGCTGCCTGCTATTGTGGAATTAAATTCATCTCTCCTGCGCATATGCTGCCTGCTATTGTGGAATGTCATTCATCTCTCCTGCGCATATGCTGCCTGCTATTGTGGAATGTCATTCATCTCTCCTGCACATATGCTGCCTGCTATTGTGGAATTAAATTCATCTCTCCTGCACATATGCTGCCTGCTATTGTGGAATTAAATTCATCTCTCCTGCGCATATGCTGCCTGCTATTGTGGAATGTCATTCATCTCTCCTGCGCATATGCTGCCTGCTATTGTGGAATGTCATTCATCTCTCCTGTCCATATGCTGCCTGCTATTGTGGAATGTCATTCATCTCTCCTGCGCATATGCTGCCTGCTATTGTGGAATGTCATTCATCTCTCCTGCGCATATGCTGCCTGCTATTGTGGAATGTCATTCATCTCGCCTGCGCATATGCTGCCTGCTATTGTGGAATGTCATTCATCTCTCCTGCGCATATGCTGCCTGCTATTGTGGAATGTCATTCATCTCTCCTGCGCATATGCTGCCTGCTATTGTGGAATGTCATTCATCTCTCCTGCGCATATGCTGCCTGCTATTGTGGAATGTCATTCATCTCTCCTGTCCATATGCTGCCTGCTATTGTGGAATGTCATTCATCTCTCCTGCGCATATGCTGCCTGCTATTGTGGAATGTCATTCATCTCTCCTGTCCATATGCTGCCTGCTATTGTGGAATGTCATTCATCTCTCCTGCGCATATGCTGCCTGCTATTGTGGAATGTCATTCATCTCTCCTGCACATATGCTGCCTGCTATTGTGGAATGTCATTCATCTCTCCTGCGCATATGCTGCCTGCTATTGTGGAATGTCATTCATCTCTCCTGCGCATATGCTGCCTGCTATTGTGGAATTTCATTCATCTCTCCTGCACATATGCTGCCTGTTATTGTGGAATGTCATTCATCTCTCCTGCGCATATGCTGCCTGCTATTGTGGAATGTCATTCATCTCTCCTGTCCATATGCTGCCTGCTATTGTGGAATGTCATTCATCTCTCCTGCGCATATGCTGCCTGCTATTGTGGAATGTCATTCATCTCTCCTGCGCATATGCTGCCTGCTATTGTGGAATGTCATTCATCTCTCCTGCGCATATGCTGCCTGCTATTGTGGAATGTCATTCATCTCTCCTGTCCATATGCTGCCTGCTATTGTGGAATGTCATTCATCTCTCCTGCGCATATGCTGCCTGCTATTGTGGAATGTCATTCATCTCTCCTGTCCATATGCTGCCTGCTATTGTGGAATGTCATTCATCTGTCCTGCGCATATGCTGCCTGCTATTGTGGAATGTCATTCATCTCTCCTGCGCATATGCTGCCTGCTATTGTGGAATGTCATTCATCTCTCCTGCGCATATGCTGCCTGCTATTGTGGAATGTCATTCATCTCTCCTGTCCATATGCTGCCTGTTATTGTGGAATGTCATTCATCTCTCCTGTCCATATGCTGCCTGCTATTGTGGAATGTCATTCATCTCTCCTGCACATATGCTGCCTGCTATTGTGGAATGTCATTCATCTCTCCTGCGCATATGCTGCCTGCTATTGTGGAATGTCATTCATCTCTCCTGCACATATGCTGCCTGCTATTGTGGAATGTCATTCATCTCTCCTGCACTGATGCTGCCTGCTATTGTGGAATGTCATTCATCTCTCCTGCACTGATGCTGCCTGCTATTGTGGAATGTCTTTCATCTCTCCTGCGCATATGCTGCCTGCTATTGTGGAATTTCATTCATCTCTCCTGCGCATATTCTGCCTGCTATTGTGGAATGTCATTCATCTGCCTGCGCATATGCTGCCTGCTATTGTGGAATTAAATTCATCTCTCCTGCGCATATGCTGCCTGCTATTGTGGAATGTCATTCATCTCTCCTGTCCAAATGCTGCCTGCTATTGTGGAATGTCATTCATCTCTCCTGCGCATATGCTGCCTGCTATTTTGGAATGTCATTCATCTCTCCTGCACATATGCTGCCTGCTATTGTGGAATTAAATTCATCTCTCCTGCGCATATGCTGCCTGCTATTGTGGAATGTCATTCATCTCTCCTGCGCATATGCTGCCTGCTATTGTGGAATGTCATTCATCTCTCCTGCACATATGCTGCCTGCTATTGTGGAATTAAATTCATCTCTCCTGCACATATGCTGCCTGCTATTGTGGAATTAAATTCATCTCTCCTGCGCATATGCTGCCTGCTATTGTGGAATGTCATTCATCTCTCCTGCGCATATGCTGCCTGCTATTGTGGAATGTCATTCATCTCTCCTGTCCATATGCTGCCTGCTATTGTGGAATGTCATTCATCTCTCCTGCGCATATGCTGCCTGCTATTGTGGAATGTCATTCATCTCTCCTGCGCATATGCTGCCTGCTATTGTGGAATGTCATTCATCTCGCCTGCGCATATGCTGCCTGCTATTGTGGAATGTCATTCATCTCTCCTGCGCATATGCTGCCTGCTATTGTGGAATGTCATTCATCTCTCCTGCGCATATGCTGCCTGCTATTGTGGAATGTCATTCATCTCTCCTGCGCATATGCTGCCTGCTATTGTGGAATGTCATTCATCTCTCCTGTCCATATGCTGCCTGCTATTGTGGAATGTCATTCATCTCTCCTGCGCATATGCTGCCTGCTATTGTGGAATGTCATTCATCTCTCCTGTCCATATGCTGCCTGCTATTGTGGAATGTCATTCATCTCTCCTGCGCATATGCTGCCTGCTATTGTGGAATGTCATTCATCTCTCCTGCACATATGCTGCCTGCTATTGTGGAATGTCATTCATCTCTCCTGCGCATATGCTGCCTGCTATTGTGGAATGTCATTCATCTCTCCTGCGCATATGCTGCCTGCTATTGTGGAATGTCATTCATCTCTCCTGCACATATGCTGCCTGCTATTGTGGAATGTCATTCATCTCTCCTGCGCATATGCTGCCTGCTATTGTGGAATGTCATTCATCTCTCCTGCACATATGCTGCCTGCTATTGTGGAATGTCATTCATCTCTCCTGTCCATATGCTGCCTGCTATTGTGGAATGTCATTCATCTCTCCTGCGCATATGCTGCCTGCTATTGTGGAATGTCATTCATCTCTCCTGCGCATATGCTGCCTGCTATTGTGGAATTTCATTCATCTCTCCTGCACATATGCTGCCTGTTATTGTGGAATGTCATTCATCTCTCCTGCGCATATGCTGCCTGCTATTGTGGAATGTCATTCATCTCTCCTGTCCATATGCTGCCTGCTATTGTGGAATGTCATTCATCTCTCCTGCGCATATGCTGCCTGCTATTGTGGAATGTCATTCATCTCTCCTGCGCATATGCTGCCTGCTATTGTGGAATGTCATTCATCTCTCCTGCGCATATGCTGCCTGCTATTGTGGAATGTCATTCATCTCTCCTGTCCATATGCTGCCTGCTATTGTGGAATGTCATTCATCTCTCCTGCGCATATGCTGCCTGCTATTGTGGAATGTCATTCATCTCTCCTGTCCATATGCTGCCTGCTATTGTGGAATGTCATTCATCTGTCCTGCGCATATGCTGCCTGCTATTGTGGAATGTCATTCATCTCTCCTGCGCATATGCTGCCTGCTATTGTGGAATGTCATTCATCTCTCCTGCGCATATGCTGCCTGCTATTGTGGAATGTCATTCATCTCTCCTGTCCATATGCTGCCTGTTATTGTGGAATGTCATTCATCTCTCCTGTCCATATGCTGCCTGCTATTGTGGAATGTCATTCATCTCTCCTGTCCATATGCTGCCTGTTATTGTGGAATGTCATTCATCTCTCCTGTCCATATGCTGCCTGCTATTGTGGAATGTCATTCATCTCTCCTGCGCATATGCTGCCTGCTATTGTGGAATGTCATTCATCTCTCCTGCGCATATGCTGCCTGCTATTGTGGAATGTCATTCATCTCTCCTGCGCATATGCTGCCTGCTATTGTGGAATGTCATTCATCTCTCCTGCGCATATGCTGCCTGCTATTGTGGAATGTCATTCATCTCTCCTGCGCATATGCTGCCTGCTATTGTGGAATGTCATTCATCTCTCCTGCGCATATGCTGCCTGCTATTGTGGAATGTCATTCATCTCTCCTGCGCATATGCTGCCTGCTATTGTGGAATGTCATTCATCTCTCCTGTCCATATGCTGCCTGCTATTGTGGAATGTCATTCATCTCTCCTGCGCATATGCTGCCTGCTATTGTGGAATGTCATTCATCTCTCCTGCGCATATGCTGCCTGCTATTGTGGAATGTCATTCATCTCTCCTGCGCATATGCTGCCTGCTATTGTGGAATGTCATTCACCTGTCCTGCGCATATTCTGCCTGCTATTGTGGAATGTCATTCATCTCTCCTGCGCATATGCTGCCTGCTATTGTGGAATGTCATTCATCTCTCCTGCGCATATGCTGCCTGCTATTGTGGAATGTCATTCATCTCTCCTGCGCATATGCTGCCTGCTATTGTGGAATGTCATTCACCTGTCCTGCGCATATTCTGCCTGCTATTGTGGAATGTCATTCATCTCTCCTGCGCATATGCTGCCTGCTATTGTGGAATGTCATTCATCTCTCCTGCGCATATGCTGCCTGCTATTGTGGAATGTCATTCATCTGTCCTGTCCATATGCTGCCTGCTATTGTGGAATGTCATTCATCTCTCCTGCGCATATGCTGCCTGCTATTGTGGAATGTCATTCATCTCTCCTGCGCATATGCTGCCTGCTATTGTGGAATGTCATTCATCTGTCCTGTCCATATGCTGCCTGCTATTGTGGAATGTCATTCATCTCTCCTGCGCATATGCTGCCTGCTATTGTGGAATGTCATTCATCTCTCCTGCGCATATGCTGCCTGCTATTGTGGAATGTCATTCATCTGTCCTGTCCATATGCTGCCTGCTATTGTGGAATGTCATTCATCTCTCCTGCGCATATGCTGCCTGCTATTGTGGAATGTCATTCATCTCTCCTGCACATATGCTGCCTGCTATTGTGGAATGTCATTCATCTCTCCTGCACATATGCTGCCTGCTATTGTGGAATGTCATTCATCTCTCCTGCGCATATGCTGCCTGCTATTGTGGAATTTCATTCATATCTCCTGCGCATATGCTGCCTGCTATTGTGGAATGTCATTCATCTCTCCTGCACATATGCTGCCTGCTATTGTGGAATGTCATTCATCTCTCCTGCGCATATGCTGCCTGCTATTGTGGAATGTCATTCATCTGTCCTGTCCATATGCTGCCTGCTATTGTGGAATGTCATTCATCTCTCCTGCGCATATGCTGCCTGCTATTGTGGAATGTCATTCATCTCTCCTGCGCATATGCTGCCTGCTATTGTGGAATGTCATTCATCTCGCCTGCGCATATGCTGCCTGCTATTGTGGAATGTCATTCATCTCTCCTGCGCATATGCTGCCTGCTATTGTGGAATGTCATTCATCTCTCCTGCGCATATGCTGCCTGCTATTGTGGAATGTCATTCATCTCTCCTGTCCATATGCTGCCTGCTATTGTGGAATGTCATTCATCTCTCCTGCGCATATGCTGCCTGCTATTGTGGAATGTCATTCATCTCTCCTGTCCATATGCTGCCTGCTATTGTGGAATGTCATTCATCTCTCCTGCGCATATGCTGCCTGCTATTGTGGAATGTCATTCATCTCTCCTGTCCATATGCTGCCTGCTATTGTGGAATGTCATTCATCTCTCCTGAGCATATGCTGCCTGCTATTGTGGAATGTCATTCATCTCTCCTGTCCATATGCTGCCTGCTATTGTGGAATGTCATTCATCTCTCCTGCGCATATGCTGCCTGCTATTGTGGAATGTCATTCATCTCTCCTGCGCATATGCTGCCTGCTATTGTGGAATGTCATTCATCTCGCCTGCGCATATGCTGCCTGCTATTGTGGAATGTCATTCATCTCTCCTGCGCATATGCTGCCTGCTATTGTGGAATGTCATTCATCTCTCCTGTGCATATGCTGCCTGCTATTGTGGAATGTCATTCATCTCTCCTGCGCATATGCTGCCTGCTATTGTGGAATGTCATTCATCTCGCCTGCGCATATGCTGCCTGCTATTGTGGAATGTCATTCATCTCTCCTGCGCATATGCTGCCTGCTATTGTGGAATGTCATTCATCTGTCCTGCGCATATGCTGCCTGCTATTGTGGAATGTCATTCATCTCTCCTGCGCATATGCTGCCTGCTATTGTGGAATTTCATTCATCTCTCCTGCACATATGCTGCCTGCTATTGTGGAATGTCATTCATCTCTCCTGCACATATGCTGCCTGCTATTGTGGAATGTCATTCATCTCTCCTGTCCATATGCTGCCTGCTATTGTGGAATGTCATTCATCTCTCCTGCGCATATGCTGCCTGCTATTGTGGAATGTCATTCATCTCTCCTGCGCATATGCTGCCTGCTATTGTGGAATGTCATTCATCTCTCCTGCGCATATGCTGCCTGCTATTGTGGAATGTCATTCATCTCTCCTGTCCATATGCTGCCTGCTATTGTGGAATGTCATTCATCTCTCCTGTCCATATGCTGCCTGTTATTGTGGAATGTCATTCATCTCTCCTGTCCATATGCTGCCTGCTATTGTGGAATGTCATTCATCTCTCCTGCGCATATGCTGCCTGCTATTGTGGAATGTCATTCATCTCTCCTGCGCATATGCTGCCTGCTATTGTGGAATGTCATTCATCTCTCCTGCGCATATGCTGCCTGCTATTGTGGAATGTCATTCATCTCTCCTGCGCATATGCTGCCTGCTATTGTGGAATGTCATTCATCTCTCCTGCGCATATGCTGCCTGCTATTGTGGAATGTCATTCATCTCTCCTGCGCATATGCTGCCTGCTATTGTGGAATGTCATTCATCTCTCCTGCGCATATGCTGCCTGCTATTGTGGAATGTCATTCATCTCTCCTGCGCATATGCTGCCTGCTATTGTGGAATGTCATTCACCTGTCCTGCGCATATTCTGCCTGCTATTGTGGAATGTCATTCATCTCTCCTGCGCATATGCTGCCTGCTATTGTGGAATGTCATTAATCTCTCCTGCGCATATGCTGCCTGCTATTGTGGAATGTCATTCATCTGTCCTGTCCATATGCTGCCTGCTATTGTGGAATGTCATTCATCTCTCCTGCGCATATGCTGCCTGCTATTGTGGAATGTCATTCATCTCTCCTGCGCATATGCTGCCTGCTATTGTGGAATGTCATTCATCTGTCCTGTCCATATGCTGCCTGCTATTGTGGAATGTCATTCATCTCTCCTGCGCATATGCTGCCTGCTATTGTGGAATGTCATTCATCTCTCCTGCGCATATGCTGCCTGCTATTGTGGAATGTCATTCATCTGTCCTGTCCATATGCTGCCTGCTATTGTGGAATGTCATTCATCTCTCCTGCGCATATGCTGCCTGCTATTGTGGAATGTCATTCATCTCTCCTGCGCATATGCTGCCTGCTATTGTGGAATGTCATTCATCTCTCCTGCACATATGCTGCCTGCTATTGTGGAATGTCATTCATCTCTCCTGCGCATATGCTGCCTGCTATTGTGGAATTTCATTCATATCTCCTGCGCATATGCTGCCTGCTATTGTGGAATGTCATTCATCTCTCCTGCACATATGCTGCCTGCTATTGTGGAATGTCATTCATCTCTCCTGCGCATATGCTGCCTGCTATTGTGGAATGTCATTCATCTGTCCTGTCCATATGCTGCCTGCTATTGTGGAATGTCATTCATCTCTCCTGTGCATATGCTGCCTGCTATTGTGGAATGTCATTCATCTCTCCTGCGCATATGCTGCCTGCTATTGTGGAATTTCATTCATATCTCCTGCGCATATGCTGCCTGCTATTGTGGAATGTCATTCATCTCTCCTGCACATATGCTGCCTGCTATTGTGGAATGTCATTCATCTCTCCTGCACATATGCTGCCTGCTATTGTGGAATGTCATTCATCTCTCCTGCGCATATGCTGCCTGCTATTGTGGAATGTCATTCATCTCTCCTGCGCATATGCTGCCTGCTATTGTGGAATGTCATTCATCTCTCCTGCGCATATGCTGCCTGCTATTGTGGAATTTCATTCATATCTCCTGCGCATATGCTGCCTGCTATTGTGGAATGTCATTCATCTCTCCTGAGCATATGCTGCCTGCTATTGTGGAATGTCATTCATCTCTCCTGCACATATGCTGCCTGCTATTGTGGAATTAAATTCATCTCTCCTGCGCATATGCTGCCTGCTATTGTGGAATGTCATTCATCTCTCCTGAGCATATGCTGCCTGCTATTGTGGAATGTCATTCATCTCTCCTGCGCATATGCTGCCTGCTATTGTGGAATGTCATTCATCTCTCCTGCACTGATGCTGCCTGCTATTGTGGAATGTCATTCATCTCTCCTGCGCATATGCTGCCTGCTATTGTGGAATGTCATTCATCTCTCCTGTCCATATGCTGCCTGCTATTGTGGAATGTCATTCATCTCTCCTGCGCATATGCTGCCTGCTATTGTGGAATGTCATTCATCTCTCCTGCGCATATGCTGCCTGATATTGTGGAATGTCATTCATCTCTCCTGCGCATATGCTGCCTGCTATTGTGGAATGTCATTCATCTCTCCTGAGCATATGCTGCCTGCTATTGTGGAATGTCATTCATCTCTCCTGCGCATATGCTGCCTGCTATTATGGAATGTCATTCATCTCTCCTGCGCATATGCTGCCTGCTATTGTGGAATGTCATTCATCTCTCCTGTCCATATTCTGCCTGCTATTGTGGAATGTCATTCATCTCTCCTGCACATATGCTGCCTGCTATTGTGGAATGTCATTCATCTCTCCTGCGCATATGCTGCCTGCTATTGTGGAATGTCATTCATCTCTCCTATACTGATGCTGCCTGCTATTGTGGAATGTCATTCATCTCTCCTGCGCATATGCTGCCTGCTATTGTGGAATGTCATTCATCTGTCCTGCGCATATGCTGCCTGCTATTGTGGAATGTCATTCATCTCTCCTGCGCATATGCTGCCTGCTATTGTGGAATGTCATTCATCTCTCCTGTCCATATGCTGCCTGCTATTGTGGAATGTCATTCATCTCTCCTGCGCATATGCTGCCTGCTATTGTGGAATGTCATTCATCTCTCCTGAGCATATGCTGCCTGCTATTGTGGAATGTCATTCATCTCTCCTGCGCATATGCTGCCTGCTATTGTGGAATGTCATTCATCTCTCCTGCGCATATGCTGCCTGCTATTGTGGAATGTCATTCATCTCTCCTGCGCATATGCTGCCTGCTATTGTGGAATGTCATTCATCTCTCCTGCGCATATGCTGCCTGCTATTGTGGAATGTCATTCATCTCTCCTGCGCATATGCTGCCTGCTATTGTGGAATGTCATTCATCTCTCCTGCGCATATGCTGCCTGCTATTGTGGAATGTCATTCATCTCTCCTGCGCATATGCTGCCTGCTATTGTGGAATGTCATTCATCTCTCCTGCGCATATGCTGCCTGCTATTGTGGAATGTCATTCATCTCTCCTGAGCATATGCTGCGTGCTATTGTGGAATGTCATTCATCTCTCCTGCGCATATGCTGCCTGCTATTGTGGAATGTCATTCATTTCTCCTGCGCATATGCTGCCTGCTATTGTGGAATGTCATTCATCTCTCCTGCGCATATGCTGCCTGCTATTGTGGAATGTCATTCATCTCTCCTGCGTATATGCTGCCTGCTATTGTGGAATGTCATTCATCTCTCCTGTCCATATGCTGCCTGCTATTGTGGAATGTCATTCATCTCTCCTGCGCATATGCTGCCTGCTATTGTGGAATGTCATTCATCTCTCCTGTCCATATGCTGCCTGCTATTTTGGAATGTCATTCATCTCTCCTGCGCATATGCTGCCTGCTATTGTGGAATGTCATTCATCTCTCCTGCGCATATGCTGCCTGCTATTGTGGAATGTCATTCATCTGTCCTGCGCATATGCTGCCTGCTATTGTGGAATGTCATTCATCTCTCCTGCGCATATGCTGCCTGCTATTGTGGAATGTCATTCATCTCTCCTGCGCATATGCTGCCTGCTATTGTGGAATGTCATTAATTTCTCCTGCGCATATGCTGCCTGCTATTGTGGAATGTCATTCATCTCTCCTGCGCATATGCTGCCTGCTATTGTGGAATGTCATTCATCTGTCCTGCGCATATGCTGCCTGCTATTGTGGAATGTCATTCATCTCTCCTGCGCATATGCTGCCTGCTATTGTGGAATGTCATTCATCTCTCCTGCGCATATGCTGCCTGCTATTGTGGAATGTCATTCATTTCTCCTGCGCATATGCTGCCTGTTATTGTGGAATGTCATTCATCTCTCCTGCGCATATGCTGCCTGCTATTGTGGAATGTCATTAATCTCTCCTGCGCATATGCTGCCTGCTTTTGTGGAATGTCATTCATCTCTCCTGTCCATATGCTGCCTGCTATTGTGGAATGTCATTCATCTCTCCTGCGCATATGCTGCCTGCTATTGTGGAATGTCATTCATCTCTCCTGCGCATATGCTGCCTGCTATTGTGGAATGTCATTAATCTCTCCTGCGCATATGCTGCCTGCTTTTGTGGAATGTCATTCATCTCTCCTGTCCATATGCTTCCTGCTATTGTGGAATGTCATTCATCTCTCCTGTCCATATGCTGCCTGCTATTGTGGAATGTCATTCATCTGTCCTGCGCATATGCTGCCTGCTATTGTGGAATGTCATTCATCTCTCCTGCGCATATGCTGCCTGCTATTGTGGAATGTCATTCATCTCTCCTGCGTATATGCTGCCTGCTATTGTGGAATGTCATTCATCTGTCCTGTCCATATGCTGCCTGCTATTGTGGAATGTCATTCATCTCTCCTGTCCATATGCTGCCTGCTATCGTGGAATGTCATTCATCTCTCCTGCGCATATGCTGCCTGCTATTGTGGAATGTCATTCATCTGTCCTGTCCATATGCTGCCTGCTATTGTGGAATGTCATTCATCTCTCCTGTCCATATGCTGCCTGCTATTGTGGAATGTCATTCATCTCTCCTGCACATATGCTGCCTGCTATTGTGGAATGTCATTCATCTCTACTGCACATATTCTGCCTGCTATTGTGGAATGTCATTCATCTGTCCTGCGCATATGCTGCCTGCTATTGTGGAATGTCATTCATCTCTCCTGTCCATATGCTGCCTGCTATTGTGGAATGTCATTCATCTCTCCTGTCCATATGCTGCCTGCTATTGTGGAATGTCATTCATCTCTCCTGCGCATATGCTGCCTGTTATTGTGGAATGTCATTCATCTCTCCTGCGTATATGCTGCCAGCTATTGTGGAATTTCATTCATCTCTCCTGCGCATATGCTGCCTGCTATTGTGGAATGTCATTCATCTCTCCTGTGCATATGATGCCTGCTATTGTGGAATGTCATTCATCTCTCCTGCGCATATGCTGCCTGCTATTGTGGAATGTCATTCATCTCTCCTGCGCATATTCTGCCTGCTATTGTGGAATGTCATTCATCTCTCCTGTCCATATGCTGCCTGCTATTGTGGAATGCCATTCATCTCTCCTGCGCATATGCTGCCTGCTATTGTGGAATGTCATTCATCTCTCCTGCGCATATCCTGCCTGCTATTGTGGAATGTCATTCATCTCTCCTGCGCATATGCTGCCTGCTATTGTGGAATGTCATTCGTCTCTCCTGCGCATATGCTGCCTGCTATTGTGGAATGTCATTCGTCTCTCCTGTCCATATGCTGCCTGCTATTGTGGAATGTCATTCATCTCTCCTGCGCATATTCTGCCTGCTATTGTGGAATGTCATTCATCTCTCCTGCGCATATTCTGCCTGCTATTGTGGAATGTCATTCATCTCTCCTGCGCATATTCTGCCTGCTATTGTGGAATGTCATTCATCTCTCCTGCGCATATTCTGCCTGCTATTGTGGAATGTCATTCATCTCTCCTGCGCATATGCTGCCTGCTATTGTGGAATGTCATTCATCTCTCCTGCGCATATGCTGCCTGCTATTGTGGAATGTCATTCATCTCTCCTGCACATATGCTGCCTGCTATTGTGGAATGTCATTCATCTCTCCTGCACATATGCTGCCTGCTATTGTGGAATGTCATTCATCTCTCCTGCACATATGCTGCCTGCTATTGTGGAATGTCATTCATCTCTCCTGCGCATATTCTGCCTGCTATTGTGGAATGTCATTCATCTCTCCTGCGCATATGCTGCCTGCTATTGTGGAATGTCATTCATCTCTCCTGCACATATGCTGCCTGCTATTGTGGAATGTCATTCATCTCTCCTGCGCATATGCTGCCTGCTATTGTGGAATGTCATTCATCTCTCCTGCGCATATTCTGCCTGCTATTGTGGAATGTCATTCATCTCTCCTGCGCATATTCTGCCTGCTATTGTGGAATGTCATTCATCTCTCCTGCGCATATGCTGCCTGCTATTGTGGAATGTCATTCATCTCTCCTGCACATATGCTGCCTGCTATTGTGGAATGTCATTCATCTCTCCTGTCCATATGCTGCCTGCTATTGTGGAATGTCATTCATCTCTCCTGCGCATATGCTGCCTGCTATTGTGGAATGTCATTCATCTCTTCTGCACATATGCTGCCTGCTATTGTGGAATGTCATTCATCTCTCCTGCGCATATGCTGCCTGCTATTGTGGAATGTCGTTCATCTCTCCTGCGCATATGCTGCCTGCTATTGTGGAATGTCATTCGTCTCTCCTGCGCATATGCTGCCTGCTATTGTGGAATGTCATTCATCTCTCCTGTCCATATGCTGCCTGCTATTGTGCAATGTCATTCATCTCTCCTGCGCATATGCTGCCTGCTATTGTGGAATGTCATTCATCTCTCCTGTCCATATGCTGCCTGCTATTGTGGAATGTCATTCATCTCTCCTGCGCATATGCTGCCTGCTATTGTGGAATGTCATTCATCTCTCCTGCACATATGCTGCCTGCTATTGTGGAATGTCATTCATCTCTCCTGCGCATATGCTGCCTGCTATTGTGGAATGTCATTCATCTCTCCTGTCCATATGCTGCCTGCTATTGTGGAATGTCATTCATCTCTCCTGCGCATATGCTGCCTGCTATTGTGGAATGTCGTTCATCTCTCCTGCGCATATGCTGCCTGCTATTGTGGAATGTCATTCGTCTCTCCTGCACATATGCTGCCTGCTATTGTGGAATGTCATTCATCTCTCCTGCGCATATGCTGCCTGCTATTGTGGAATGTCATTCATCTCTCCTGCACATATGCTGCCTGCTATTGTGGAATGTCATTCATCTCTCCTGCGCATATGCTGCCTGCTATTGTGGAATGTCATTCATCTCTCCTGCACATATGCTGCCTGCTATTGTGGAATGTCATTCATCTCTCCTGCGCATATGCTGCCTGCTATTGTGGAATGTCATTCATCTCTCCTGCACATATGCTGCCTGCTATTGTGGAATGTCATTCATCTCTCCTGCGCATATGCTGCCTGCTATTGTGGAATGTCATTCATCTCTCCTGAGCATATGCTGCCTGCTATTGTGGAATGTCATTCATCTCTCCTGCGCATATGCTGCCTGCTATTGTGGAATGTCGTTCATCTCTCCTGCGCATATGCTGCCTGCTATTGTGGAATGTCATTCGTCTCTCCTGCGCATATGCTGCCTGCTATTGTGGAATGTCATTCATCTCTCCTGTCCATATGCTGCCTGCTATTGTGGAATGTCATTCATCTCTCCTGCGCATATGCTGCCTGCTATTGTGGAATGTCATTCATCTCTCCTGCGCATATGCTGCCTGCTATTGTGGAATGTCATTCATCTGTCCTGCGCATATGCTGCCTGCTATTGTGGAATGTCATTCATCTGTCCTGCGCATATGCTGCCTGCTATTGTGGAATGTCATTCATCTCTCCTGCGCATATGCTGCCTGCTATTGTGGAATGTCGTTCATCTCTCCTGCGCATATGCTGCCTGCTATTGTGGAATGTCATTCGTCTCTCCTGCGCATATGCTGCCTGCTATTGTGGAATGTCATTCATCTCTCCTGTCCATATGCTGCCTGCTATTGTGGAATGTCATTCATCTCTCCTGCGCATATGCTGCCTGCTATTGTGGAATGTCATTCATCTCTCCTGCGCATATGCTGCCTGCTATTGTGGAATGTCATTCATCTGTCCTGCGCATATGCTGCCTGCTATTGTGGAATGTCATTCATCTGTCCTGCGCATATGCTGCCTGCTATTGTGGAATGTCATTCATCTCTCCTGTGCATATGCTGCCTGCTATTGTGGAATGTCGTTCATCTCTCCTGTGCATATGCTGCCTGCTATTGTGGAATGTCGTTCATCTCTCCTGTGCATATGCTGCCTGCTATTGTGGAATGTCGTTCGTCTCTCCTGCGCATATGCTGCCTGCTATTGTGGAATGTCATTCGTCTCTCCTGCGCATATGCTGCCTGCTATTGTGGAATGTCATTCATCTCTCCCGGGCATATGCTGCCTGCTATTGTGGAATGTCGTTCATCTCTCCTGTGCTTATGCTGCCTGCTATTGTGGAATGTCGTTCATCTCTCCTGCGCATATGCTGCCTGCTATTGTGGAATGTCGTTCATCTCTCCTGCGCATATGCTGCCTGCTATTGTGGAATGTCATTCATCTCTCCTGCGCATATGCTGCCTGCTATTGTGGAATGTCATTCATCTCTCCTGAGCATATGCTGCCTGCTATTGTGGAATGTCATTCATCTCTCCTGCGCATATGCTGCCTGCTATTGTGGAATGTCGTTCATCTCTCCTGCGCATATGCTGCCTGCTATTGTGGAATGTCATTCGTCTCTCCTGCGCATATGCTGCCTGCTATTGTGGAATGTCATTCATCTCTCCTGTCCATATGCTGCCTGCTATTGTGGAATGTCATTCATCTCTCCTGCGCATATGCTGCCTGCTATTGTGGAATGTCATTCATCTCTCCTGCGCATATGCTGCCTGCTATTGTGGAATGTCATTCATCTGTCCTGCGCATATGCTGCCTGCTATTGTGGAATGTCATTCATCTGTCCTGCGCATATGCTGCCTGCTATTGTGGAATGTCATTCATCTCTCCTGCGCATATGCTGCCTGCTATTGTGGAATGTCATTCATCTCTCCTGCGCATATTCTGCCTGCTATTGTGGAATGTCATTCATCTCTCCTGCGCATATGCTGCCTGCTATTGTGGAATGTCATTCATCTCTCCTGTCCATATGCTGCCTGCTATTGTGGAATGTCATTCATCTCTCCTGCGCATATGCTGCCTGCTATTGTGGAATGTCATTCGTCTCTCCTGCGCATATGCTGCCTGCTATTGTGGAATGTCGTTCATCTCTCCTACACATATGCTGCCTGCTATTGTGGAATGTCGTTCGTCTCTCCTGCGCATATGCTGCCTGCTATTGTGGAATGTCATTCGTCTCTCCTGCGCATATGCTGCCTGCTATTGTGGAATGTCATTCATCTCTCCTGTGCATATGCTGCCTGCTATTGTGGAATGTCGTTCATCTCTCCTGTGCATATGCTGCCTGCTATTGTGGAATGTCGTTCATCTCTCCTGTGCATATGCTGCCTGCTATTGTGGAATGTCGTTCGTCTCTCCTGCGCATATGCTGCCTGCTATTGTGGAATGTCATTCGTCTCTCCTGCGCATATGCTGCCTGCTATTGTGGAATGTCATTCATCTCTCCCGGGCATATGCTGCCTGCTATTGTGGAATGTCGTTCATCTCTCCTGTGCTTATGCTGCCTGCTATTGTGGAATGTCGTTCATCTCTCCTGCGCATATGCTGCCTGCTATTGTGGAATGTCGTTCATCTCTCCTGCGCATATGCTGCCTGCTATTGTGGAATGTCATTCATCTCTCCTGCGCATATGCTGCCTGCTATTGTGGAATGTCATTCATCTCTCCTGCGCATATGCTGCCTGCTATTGTGGAATGTCATTCATCTCTCCTGTCCATATGCTGCCTGCTATTGTGGAATGTCATTCATCTCTCCTGTCCATATGCTGCCTGCTATTGTGGAATGTCATTCATCTCTCCTGCGCATATGCTGCCTGTTATTGTGGAATGTCATTCATCTCTCCTGTCCATATGCTGCCTGCTATTGTGGAATGTCATTCATCTCTCCTGCGCATATTCTGCCTGCTATTGTGGAATGTCATTCATCTCTCCTGCGCATATGCTGCCTGCTATTGTGGAATGTCATTCATCTCTCCTGCGCATATGCTGCCTGCTATTGTGGAATGTCATTCATCTCTCCCGGGCATATGCTGCCTGCTATTGTGGAATGTCTTTCATCTCTCCTGCGCATATGCTGCCTGCTATTGTGGAATGTCATTCATCTCTCCTGCGCATATGCTGCCTGCTATTGTGGAATGTCATTCATCTCTCCCGGGCATATGCTGCCTGCTATTGTGGAATGTCTTTCATCTCTCCTGCGCATATGCTGCCTGCTATTGTGGAATGTCATTCATCTCTCCTGCGCATATGCTGCCTGCTATTGTGGAATGTCATTCATCTCTCCTGCGCATATGCTGCCTGCTATTGTGGAATGTCATTCATCTCTCCTGTCCATATGCTGCCTGCTATTGTGGAATGTCATTCATCTCTCCTGCGCATATGCTGCCTGCTATTGTGGAATGTCATTCATCTCTCCTGTCCATATGCTGCCTGCTATTGTGGAATGTCATTCATCTCTCCTGCACATATGCTGCCTGCTATTGTGGAATGTCATTCATCTGTCCTGCGCATATGCTGCCTGCTATTGTGGAATGTCATTCATCTCTCCTGTCCATATGCTGCCTGCTATTGTGGAATGTCATTCATCTCTCCTGCGCATATGCTGCCTGCTATTGTGGAATGTCATTCATCTCTCCTGCGCATATGCTGCCTGCTATTGTGGAATGTCATTCATCTCTCCTGTCCATATGCTGCCTGTTATTGTGGAATGTCATTCATCTCTCCTGCGCATATGCTGCCTGCTATTGTGGAATGTCATTCATCTGTCCTGCGCATATGCTGCCTGCTATTGTGGAATGTCATTCATCTCTCCTGTCCATATGCTGCCTGCTATTGTGGAATGTCATTCATCTCTCCTGTGCATATGATGCCTGCTATTGTGGAATGTCATTCATCTCTCCTGCGCATATGCTGCCTGCTATTGTGGAATGTCATTCATCTCTCCTGTGCATATGCTGCCTGCTATTGTGGAATGTCATTCATCTCTCCTGCGCATATGCTGCCTGCTATTGTGGAATGTCATTCATCTCTCCTGCGCATATGCTGCCTGCTATTGTGGAATGTCATTCATCTCTCCTGTCCATATGCTGCCTGCTATTGTGGAATGTCATTCATCTCTCCTGCGCATATGCTGCCTGCTATTGTGGAATGTCATTCATCTCTCCTGTCCATATGCTGCCTGCTATTGTGGAATGTCATTCATCTCTCCTGTCCATATGCTGCCTGCTATTGTGGAATGTCATTCATCTCTCCTGCGCATATGCTGCCTGCTATTGTGGAATGTCATTCATCTCTCCTGCGCATATGCTGCCTGCTATTGTGGAATGTCATTCATCTCTCCTGTCCATATGCTGCCTGCTATTGTGGAATGTCATTCATCTGTCCTGTGCATATGCTGCCTGCTATTGTGGAATGTCATTCATCTCTCCTGCGCATATGCTGCCTGCTATTGTGGAATGTCATTCATCTCTCCTGCACATATGCTGCCTGCTATTGTGGAATGTCATTCATCTCTCCTGCACATATGCTGCCTGCTATTGTGGAATGTCATTCATCTCTCCTGCACATATGCTGCCTGCTATTGTGGAATGTCATTCATCTCTCCTGTGCATATGCTGCCTGCTATTGTGGAATGTCATTCATCTCTCCTGTGCATATGCTGCCTGCTATTGTGGAATGTCATTCATCTCTCCTGTGCATATGCTGCCTGCTATTGTGGAATGTCATTCATCTCTCCTGCGCATATGCTGCCTGCTATTGTGGAATGTCATTCATCTCTCCTGCGCATATGCTGCCTGCTATTGTGGAATGTCATTCATCTCTCCTGCGCATATGCTGCCTGCTATTGTGGAATGTCATTCATCTCTCCTGCGCATATGCTGCCTGCTATTGTGGAATGTCATTCATCTCTCCTGTCCATATGCTGCCTGTTATTGTGGAATGTCATTCATCTCTCCTGCACATATGCTGCCTGCTATTGTGGAATGTCATTCATCTGTCCTGCGCATATGCTGCCTGCTATTGTGGAATGTCATTCATCTCTCCTGTCCATATGCTGCCTGCTATTGTGGAATGTCATTCATCTCTCCTGTCCATATGCTGCCTGCTATTGTGGAATGTCATTCATCTCTCCTGCGCATATGCTGCCTGCTATTGTGGAATGTCATTCATCTCTCCTGCGCATATGCTGCCTGCTATTGTGGAATGTCATTCATCTCTCCTGTCCATATGCTGCCTGCTATTGTGGAATGTCATTCATCTGTCCTGTGCATATGCTGCCTGCTATTGTGGAATGTCATTCATCTCTCCTGCGCATATGCTGCCTGCTATTGTGGAATGTCATTCATCTCTCCTGCACATATGCTGCCTGCTATTGTGGAATGTCATTCATCTCTCCTGCACATATGCTGCCTGCTATTGTGGAATGTCATTCATCTCTCCTGTGCATATGATGCCTGCTATTGTGGAATGTCATTCATCTCTCCTGCGCATATGCTGCCTGCTATTGTGGAATGTCATTCATCTCTCCTGTGCATATGCTGCCTGCTATTGTGGAATGTCATTCATCTCTCCTGCGCATATGCTGCCTGCTATTGTGGAATGTCATTCATCTCTCCTGCGCATATGCTGCCTGCTATTGTGGAATGTCATTCATCTCTCCTGCGCATATGCTGCCTGCTATTGTGGAATGTCATTCATCTCTCCTGCGCATATGCTGCCTGCTATTGTGGAATGTCATTCATCTCTCCTGTCCATATGCTGCCTGCTATTGTGGAATGTCATTCATCTCTCCTGCGCATATTCTGCCTGCTATTGTGGAATGTCATTCATCTCTCCTGCGCATATGCTGCCTGTTATTGTGGAATGTCATTCATCTCTCCTGCGCATATGCTGCCTGCTATTGTGGAATGTCATTCATCTCTCCCGGGCATATGCTGCCTGCTATTGTGGAATGTCTTTCATCTCTCCTGCGCATATGCTGCCTGCTATTGTGGAATGTCATTCATCTCTCCTGTCCATATGCTGCCTGCTATTGTGGAATGTCATTCATCTGTCCTGCGCATATGCTGCCTGCTATTGTGGAATGTCATTCATCTCTCCTGCGCATATGCTGCCTGTTATTGTGGAATGTCATTCATCTCTCCTGTCCATATGCTGCCTGCTATTGTGGAATGTCATTCATCTCTCCTGCGTATATGCTGCCTGCTATGGTGGAATGTCATTCATCTCTCCTGCGCATATGCTGCCTGCTATTGTGGAATGTCATTCATCTCTCCTGCGCATATGCTGCCTGCTATTGTGGAATGTCATTCATCTCTCCTGCGCATATGCTGCCTGCTATTGTGGAATGTCATTCATCTCTCCTGTCCATATGCTGCCTGCTATTGTGGAATGTCATTCATCTCTCCTGCGCATATTCTGCCTGCTATTGTGGAATGTCATTCATCTCTCCTGCGCATATGCTGCCTGTTATTGTGGAATGTCATTCATCTCTCCTGTCCATATGCTGCCTGCTATTGTGGAATGTCATTCATCTCTCCTGCGCATATTCTGCCTGCTATTGTGGAATGTCATTCATCTCTCCTGCGCATATGCTGCCTGCTATTGTGGAATGTCATTCATCTCTCCTGCGCATATGCTGCCTGCTATTGTGGAATGTCATTCATCTCTCCCGGGCATATGCTGCCTGCTATTGTGGAATGTCTTTCATCTCTCCTGCGCATATGCTGCCTGCTATTGTGGAATGTCATTCATCTCTCCTGCGCATATGCTGCCTGCTATTGTGGAATGTCATTCATCTCTCCTGCGCATATGCTGCCTGCTATTGTGGAATGTCATTCATCTCTCCTGTCCATATGCTGCCTGCTATTGTGGAATGTCATTCATCTCTCCTGCGCATATGCTGCCTGCTATTGTGGAATGTCATTCATCTCTCCTGTCCATATGCTGCCTGCTATTGTGGAATGTCATTCATCTCTCCTGCACATATGCTGCCTGCTATTGTGGAATGTCATTCATCTGTCCTGCGCATATGCTGCCTGCTATTGTGGAATGTCATTCATCTCTCCTGTCCATATGCTGCCTGCTATTGTGGAATGTCATTCATCTCTCCTGCGCATATGCTGCCTGCTATTGTGGAATGTCATTCATCTCTCCTGCGCATATGCTGCCTGCTATTGTGGAATGTCATTCATCTCTCCTGTCCATATGCTGCCTGTTATTGTGGAATGTCATTCATCTCTCCTGCACATATGCTGCCTGCTATTGTGGAATGTCATTCATCTGTCCTGCGCATATGCTGCCTGCTATTGTGGAATGTCATTCATCTCTCCTGTCCATATGCTGCCTGCTATTGTGGAATGTCATTCATCTCTCCTGTCCATATGCTGCCTGCTATTGTGGAATGTCATTCATCTCTCCTGCGCATATGCTGCCTGCTATTGTGGAATGTCATTCATCTCTCCTGCGCATATGCTGCCTGCTATTGTGGAATGTCATTCATCTCTCCTGTCCATATGCTGCCTGCTATTGTGGAATGTCATTCATCTGTCCTGTGCATATGCTGCCTGCTATTGTGGAATGTCATTCATCTCTCCTGCGCATATGCTGCCTGCTATTGTGGAATGTCATTCGTCTCTCCTGCACATATGCTGCCTGCTATTGTGGAATGTCATTCATCTCTCCTGCACATATGCTGCCTGCTATTGTGGAATGTCATTCATCTCTCCTGTGCATATGATGCCTGCTATTGTGGAATGTCATTCATCTCTCCTGCGCATATGCTGCCTGCTATTGTGGAATGTCATTCATCTCTCCTGTGCATATGCTGCCTGCTATTGTGGAATGTCATTCATCTCTCCTGCGCATATGCTGCCTGCTATTGTGGAATGTCATTCATCTCTCCTGCGCATATGCTGCCTGCTATTGTGGAATGTCATTCATCTCTCCTGCGCATATGCTGCCTGCTATTGTGGAATGTCATTCATCTCTCCTGCGCATATGCTGCCTGTTATTGTGGAATGTCATTCATCTCTCCTGTCCATATGCTGCCTGCTATTGTGGAATGTCATTCATCTCTCCTGCGTATATGCTGCCTGCTATGGTGGAATGTCATTCATCTCTCCTGCGCATATGCTGCCTGCTATTGTGGAATGTCATTCATCTCTCCTGCGCATATGCTGCCTGCTATTGTGGAATGTCATTCATCTCTCCTGCGCATATGCTGCCTGTTATTGTGGAATGTCATTCATCTCTCCTGTCCATATGCTGCCTGCTATTGTGGAATGTCATTCATCTCTCCTGCGCATATTCTGCCTGCTATTGTGGAATGTCATTCATCTCTCCTGCGCATATGCTGCCTGCTATTGTGGAATGTCATTCATCTCTCCTGCGCATATGCTGCCTGCTATTGTGGAATGTCATTCATCTCTCCCGGGCATATGCTGCCTGCTATTGTGGAATGTCTTTCATCTCTCCTGCGCATATGCTGCCTGCTATTGTGGAATGTCATTCATCTCTCCTGCGCATATGCTGCCTGCTATTGTGGAATGTCATTCATCTCTCCCGGGCATATGCTGCCTGCTATTGTGGAATGTCTTTCATCTCTCCTGCGCATATGCTGCCTGCTATTGTGGAATGTCATTCATCTCTCCTGCGCATATGCTGCCTGCTATTGTGGAATGTCATTCATCTCTCCTGTCCATATGCTGCCTGCTATTGTGGAATGTCATTCATCTCTCCTGCGCATATGCTGCCTGCTATTGTGGAATGTCATTCATCTCTCCTGTCCATATGCTGCCTGCTATTGTGGAATGTCATTCATCTCTCCTGCACATATGCTGCCTGCTATTGTGGAATGTCATTCATCTGTCCTGCGCATATGCTGCCTGCTATTGTGGAATGTCATTCATCTCTCCTGTCCATATGCTGCCTGCTATTGTGGAATGTCATTCATCTCTCCTGCGCATATGCTGCCAGCTATTGTGGAATGTCATTCATCTCTCCTGCGCATATGCTGCCTGCTATTGTGGAATGTCATTCATCTCTCCTGTCCATATGCTGCCTGTTATTGTGGAATGTCATTCATCTCTCCTGCACATATGCTGCCTGCTATTGTGGAATGTCATTCATCTGTCCTGCGCATATGCTGCCTGCTATTGTGGAATGTCATTCATCTCTCCTGTCCATATGCTGCCTGCTATTGTGGAATGTCATTCATCTCTCCTGTCCATATGCTGCCTGCTATTGTGGAATGTCATTCATCTCTCCTGCGCATATGCTGCCTGCTATTGTGGAATGTCATTCATCTCTCCTGCGCATATGCTGCCTGCTATTGTGGAATGTCATTCATCTGTCCTGCGCATATGCTGCCTGCTATTGTGGAATGTCATTCATCTCTCCTGCGCATATGCTGCCTGCTATTGTGGAATGTCATTCATCTGTCCTGTGCATATGCTGCCTGCTATTGTGGAATGTCATTCATCTCTCCTGCACATATGCTGCCTGCTATTGTGGAATGTCATTCATCTCTCCTGCACATATGCTGCCTGCTATTGTGGAATGTCATTCATCTCTCCTGCGCATATGCTGCCTGCTATTGTGGAATGTCATTCATCTCTCCTGTCCATATGCTGCCTGCTATTGTGGAATGTCATTCATCTGTCCTGTGCATATGCTGCCTGCTATTGTGGAATGTCATTCATCTCTCCTGCGCATATGCTGCCTGCTATTGTGGAATGTCATTCATCTCTCCTGTCCATATGCTGCCTGCTATTGTGGAATGTCATTCATCTCTCCTGCACATATGCTGCCTGCTATTGTGGAATGTCATTCATCTCTCCTGCGCATATGCTGCCTGCTATTGTGGAATGTCATTCATCTCTCCTGCGCATATGCTGCCTGCTATTGTGGAATGTCATTCATCTCTCCTGCGCATATGCTGCCTGTTATTGTGGAATGTCATTCATCTCTCCTGTCCATATGCTGCCTGCTATTGTGGAATGTCATTCATCTCTCCTGCGTATATGCTGCCTGCTATGGTGGAATGTCATTCATCTCTCCTGCGCATATGCTGCCTGCTATTGTGGAATGTCATTCATCTCTCCTGCGCATATGCTGCCTGCTATTGTGGAATGTCATTCATCTCTCCTGCGCATATGCTGCCTGCTATTGTGGAATGTCATTCATCTCTCCTGTCCATATGCTGCCTGCTATTGTGGAATGTCATTCATCTCTCCTGCGCATATTCTGCCTGCTATTGTGGAATGTCATTCATCTCTCCTGCGCATATGCTGCCTGTTATTGTGGAATGTCATTCATCTCTCCTGCGCATATGCTGCCTGCTATTGTGGAATGTCATTCATCTCTCCCGGGCATATGCTGCCTGCTATTGTGGAATGTCTTTCATCTCTCCTGCGCATATGCTGCCTGCTATTGTGGAATGTCATTCATCTCTCCAGCGCATATGCTGCCTGCTATTGTGGAATGTCATTCATCTCTCCTGCGCATATGCTGCCTGCTATTGTGGAATGTCATTCATCTCTCCCGGGCATATGCTGCCTGCTATTGTGGAATGTCTTTCATCTCTCCTGCGCATATGCTGCCTGCTATTGTGGAATGTCATTCATCTCTCCTGCGCATATGCTGCCTGTTATTGTGGAATGTCATTCATCTCTCCTGTCCATATGCTGCCTGCTATTGTGGAATGTCATTCATCTCTCCTGTGTATATGCTGCCTGCTATGGTGGAATGTCATTCATCTCTCCTGCGCATATGCTGCCTGCTATTGTGGAATGTCATTCATCTCTCCTGCGCATATGCTGCCTGCTATTGTGGAATGTCATTCATCTCTCCTGCGCATATGCTGCCTGCTATTGTGGAATGTCATTCATCTCTCCTGCGCATATGCTGCCTGCTATTGTGGAATGTCATTCATCTCTCCTGTGCATATGCTGCCTGCTATTGTGGAATGTCATTCATCTGTCCTGCGCATATGCTGCCTGTTATTGTGGAATGTCATTCATCTGTCCTGCGCATATGCTGCCTGCTATTGTGGAATGTCATTCATCTGTCCTGCGCATATGCTGCCTGCTATTGTGGAATGTCATTCATCTCTCCTGTCCATATGCTGCCTGCTATTGTGGAATGTCATTCATCTCTCCTGCGCATATGCTGCCTGTTATTGTGGAATGTCATTCATCTCTCCTGTCCATATGCTGCCTGCTATTGTGGAATGTCATTCATCTGTCCTGCGCATATGCTGCCTGTTATTGTGGAATGTCATTCATCTGTCCTGCGCATATGCTGCCTGCTATTGTGGAATGTCATTCATCTGTCCTGCGCATATGCTGCCTGCTATTGTGGAATGTCATTCATCTCTCCTGTCCATATGCTGCCTGCTATTGTGGAATGTCATTCATCTCTCCTGCGCATATTCTGCCTGCTATTGTGGAATGTCATTCATCTCTCCTGCGCATATGCTGCCTGCTATTGTGGAATGTCATTCATCTCTCCCGGGCATATGCTGCCTGCTATTGTGGAATGTCTTTCATCTCTCCTGAGCATATGCTGCCTGCTATTGTGGAATGTCATTCATCTCTCCTGCGCATATGCTGCCTGCTATTGTGGAATGTCATTCATCTCTCCCGGGCATATGCTGCCTGCTATTGTGGAATGTCATTCATCTCTCCTGTCCATATGCTGCCTGCTATTGTGGAATGTCTTTCATCTCTCCTGCGCATATGCTGCCTGCTATTGTGGAATGTCATTCATCTCTCCTGTCCATATGCTGCCTGCTATTGTGGAATGTCTTTCATCTCTCCTGCGCATATGCTGCCTGCTATTGTGGAATGTCATTCATCTCTCCTGCGCATATGCTGCCTGCTATTGTGGAATGTCATTCATCTCTCCTGCGCATATGCTGCCTGCTATTGTGGAATGTCATTCATCTCTCCTGTGCATATGCTGCCTGCTATTGTGGAATGTCATTCATCTCTCCTGCGCATATGCTGCCTGCTATTGTGGAATGTCATTCATCTCGCCTGCGCATATGCTGCCTGCTATTGTGGAATGTCATTCATCTCTCCTGCGCATATGCTGCCTGCTATTGTGGAATGTCATTCATCTCTCCTGCGCATATGCTGCCTGCTATTGTGGAATGTCATTCATCTCTCCTGCGCATATGCTGCCTGCTATTGTGGAATTTCATTCATCTCTCCTGCACATATGCTGCCTGCTATTGTGGAATGTCATTCATCACTCCTGCGCATATGCTGCCTGCTATTGTGGAATGTCATTCATCTCTCCTGTCCATATGCTGCCTGCTATTGTGGAATGTCATTCATCTCTCCCGCGCATATGCTGCCTGCTATTGTGGAATGTCATTCATCTCTCCTGCGCATATGCTGCCTGCTATTGTGGAATGTCATTCATCTCTCCTGCGCATATGCTGCCTGCTATTGTGGAATGTCATTCATCTCTCCTGTCCATATGCTGCCTGCTATTGTGGAATGTCATTCATCTCTCCTGTCCATATGCTGCCTGTTATTGTGGAATGTCATTCATCTCTCCTGTCCATATGCTGCCTGCTATTGTGGAATGTCATTCATCTCTCCTGCGCATATGCTGCCTGCTATTGTGGAATGTCATTCATCTCTCCTGCGCATATGCTGCCTGCTATTGTGGAATGTCATTCATCTCTCCTGCGCATATGCTGCCTGCTATTGTGGAATGTCATTCATCTCTCCTGCGCATATGCTGCCTGCTATTGTGGAATGTCATTCATCTCTCCTGCGCATATGCTGCCTGCTATTGTGGAATGTCATTCATCTCTCCTGCGCATATGCTGCCTGCTATTGTGGAATGTCATTCATCTCTCCTGCGCATATGCTGCCTGCTATTGTGGAATGTCATTCATCTCTCCTGCGCATATGCTGCCTGCTATTGTGGAATGTCATTCACCTGTCCTGCGCATATTCTGCCTGCTATTGTGGAATGTCATTCATCTCTCCTGCGCATATGCTGCCTGCTATTGTGGAATGTCATTAATCTCTCCTGCGCATATGCTGCCTGCTATTGTGGAATGTCATTCATCTGTCCTGTCCATATGCTGCCTGCTATTGTGGAATGTCATTCATCTCTCCTGCGCATATGCTGCCTGCTATTGTGGAATGTCATTCATCTCTCCTGCGCATATGCTGCCTGCTATTGTGGAATGTCATTCATCTGTCCTGTCCATATGCTGCCTGCTATTGTGGAATGTCATTCATCTCTCCTGCGCATATGCTGCCTGCTATTGTGGAATGTCATTCATCTCTCCTGCGCATATGCTGCCTGCTATTGTGGAATGTCATTCATCTGTCCTGTCCATATGCTGCCTGCTATTGTGGAATGTCATTCATCTCTCCTGCGCATATGCTGCCTGCTATTGTGGAATGTCATTCATCTCTCCTGCACATATGCTGCCTGCTATTGTGGAATGTCATTCATCTCTCCTGCACATATGCTGCCTGCTATTGTGGAATGTCATTCATCTCTCCTGCGCATATGCTGCCTGCTATTGTGGAATGTCATTCATATCTCCTGCGCATATGCTGCCTGCTATTGTGGAATGTCATTCATCTCTCCTGCACATATGCTGCCTGCTATTGTGGAATGTCATTCATCTCTCCTGCGCATATGCTGCCTGCTATTGTGGAATGTCATTCATCTGTCCTGTCCATATGCTGCCTGCTATTGTGGAATGTCATTCATCTCTCCTGTGCATATGCTGCCTGCTATTGTGGAATGTCATTCATCTCTCCTGCGCATATGCTGCCTGCTATTGTGGAATTTCATTCATATCTCCTGCGCATATGCTGCCTGCTATTGTGGAATGTCATTCATCTCTCCTGCACATATGCTGCCTGCTATTGTGGAATGTCATTCATCTCTCCTGCACATATGCTGCCTGCTATTGTGGAATGTCATTCATCTCTCCTGCGCATATGCTGCCTGCTATTGTGGAATGTCATTCATCTCTCCTGCGCATATGCTGCCTGCTATTGTGGAATGTCATTCATCTCTCCTGCACATATGCTGCCTGCTATTGTGGAATTTCATTCATATCTCCTGCGCATATGCTGCCTGCTATTGTGGAATGTCATTCATCTCTCCTGAGCATATGCTGCCTGCTATTGTGGAATGTCATTCATCTCTCCTGCACATATGCTGCCTGCTATTGTGGAATTAAATTCATCTCTCCTGCGCATATGCTGCCTGCTATTGTGGAATGTCAATCATCTCTCCTGAGCATATGCTGCCTGCTATTGTGGAATGTCATTCATCTCTCCTGCGCATATGCTGCCTGCTATTGTGGAATGTCATTCATCTCTCCTGCACTGATGCTGCCTGCTATTGTGGAATGTCATTCATCTCTCCTGCGCATATGCTGCCTGCTATTGTGGAATGTCATTCATCTCTCCTGTCCATATGCTGCCTGCTATTGTGGAATGTCATTCATCTCTCCTGCGCATATGCTGCCTGCTATTGTGGAATGTCATTCATCTCTCCTGCGCATATGCTGCCTGATATTGTGGAATGTCATTCATCTCTCCTGCGCATATGCTGCCTGCTATTGTGGAATGTCATTCATCTCTCCTGAGCATATGCTGCCTGCTATTGTGGAATGTCATTCATCTCTCCTGCGCATATGCTGCCTGCTATTATGGAATGTCATTCATCTCTCCTGCGCATATGCTGCCTGCTATTGTGGAATGTCATTCATCTCTCCTGTCCATATTCTGCCTGCTATTGTGGAATGTCATTCATCTCTCCTGCACATATGCTGCCTGCTATTGTGGAATGTCATTCATCTCTCCTGCGCATATGCTGCCTGCTATTGTGGAATGTCATTCATCTCTCCTATACTGATGCTGCCTGCTATTGTGGAATGTCATTCATCTCTCCTGCGCATATGCTGCCTGCTATTGTGGAATGTCATTCATCTGTCCTGCGCATATGCTGCCTGCTATTGTGGAATGTCATTCATCTCTCCTGCGCATATGCTGCCTGCTATTGTGGAATGTCATTCATCTCTCCTGTCCATATGCTGCCTGCTATTGTGGAATGTCATTCATCTCTCCTGCGCATATGCTGCCTGCTATTGTGGAATGTCATTCATCTCTCCTGAGCATATGCTGCCTGCTATTGTGGAATGTCATTCATCTCTCCTGCGCATATGCTGCCTGCTATTGTGGAATGTCATTCATCTCTCCTGCGCATATGCTGCCTGCTATTGTGGAATGTCATTCATCTCTCCTGCGCATATGCTGCCTGCTATTGTGGAATGTCATTCATCTCTCCTGCGCATATGCTGCCTGCTATTGTGGAATGTCATTCATCTCTCCTGCGCATATGCTGCCTGCTATTGTGGAATGTCATTCATCTCTCCTGCGCATATGCTGCCTGCTATTGTGGAATGTCATTCATCTCTCCTGCGCATATGCTGCCTGCTATTGTGGAATGTCATTCATCTCTCCTGCGCATATGCTACCTGCTATTGTGGAATGTCATTCATCTCTCCTGAGCATATGCTGTCTGCTATTGTGGAATGTCATTCATCTCTCCTGCGCATATGCTGCCTGCTATTGTGGAATGTCATTCATTTCTCCTGCGCATATGCTGCCTGCTATTGTGGAATGTCATTCATCTCTCCTGCGCATATGCTGCCTGCTATTGTGGAATGTCATTCATCTCTCCTGCGCATATGCTGCCTGCTATTGTGGAATGTCATTCATCTCTCCTGTCCATATGCTGCCTGCTATTGTGGAATGTAATTCATCTCTCCTGCGCATATGCTGCCTGCTATTGTGGAATGTCATTCATCTCTCCTGTCCATATGCTGCCTGCTATTTTGGAATGTCATTCATCTCTCCTGCGCATATGCTGCCTGCTATTGTGGAATGTCATTCATCTCTCCTGCGCATATGCTGCCTGCTATTGTGGAATGTCATTCATCTGTCCTGCGCATATGCTGCCTGCTATTGTGGAATGTCATTCATCTCTCCTGCGCATATGCTGCCTGCTATTGTGGAATGTCATTCATCTCTCCTGCGCATATGCTGCCTGCTATTGTGGAATGTCATTAATTTCTCCTGCGCATATGCTGCCTGCTATTGTGGAATGTCATTCATCTCTCCTGCGCATATGCTGCCTGCTATTGTGGAATGTCATTCATCTGTCCTGCGCATATGCTGCCTGCTATTGTGGAATGTCATTCATCTCTCCTGCGCATATGCTGCCTGCTATTGTGGAATGTCATTCATCTCTCCTGCGCATATGCTGCCTGCTATTGTGGAATGTCATTCATTTCTCCTGCGCATATGCTGCCTGTTATTGTGGAATGTCATTCATCTCTCCTGCGCATATGCTGCCTGCTATTGTGGAATGTCATTAATCTCTCCTGCGCATATGCTGCCTGCTTTTGTGGAATGTCATTCATCTCTCCTGTCCATATGCTGCCTGCTATTGTGGAATGTCATTCATCTCTCCTGCGCATATGCTGCCTGCTATTGTGGAATGTCATTCATCTCTCCTGCGCATATGCTGCCTGCTATTGTGGAATGTCATTAATCTCTCCTGCGCATATGCTGCCTGCTTTTGTGGAATGTCATTCATCTCTCCTGTCCATATGCTTCCTGCTATTGTGGAATGTCATTCATCTCTCCTGTCCATATGCTGCCTGCTATTGTGGAATGTCATTCATCTGTCCTGCGCATATGCTGCCTGCTATTGTGGAATGTCATTCATCTCTCCTGCGCATATGCTGCCTGCTATTGTGGAATGTCATTCATCTCTCCTGCGCATATGCTGCCTGCTATTGTGGAATGTCATTCATCTGTCCTGTCCATATGCTGCCTGCTATTGTGGAATGTCATTCATCTCTCCTGTCCATATGCTGCCTGCTATCGTGGAATGTCATTCATCTCTCCTGCGCATATGCTGCCTGCTATTGTGGAATGTCATTCATCTCTCCTGAGCATATGCTGCCTGCTATTGTGGAATGTCATTCATCTCTCCTGCGCATATGCTGCCTGCTATTATGGAATGTCATTCATCTCTCCTGCGCATATGCTGCCTGCTATTGTGGAATGTCATTCATCTCTCCTGTCCATATTCTGCCTGCTATTGTGGAATGTCATTCATCTCTCCTGCACATATGCTGCCTGCTATTGTGGAATGTCATTCATCTCTCCTGCGCATATGCTGCCTGCTATTGTGGAATGTCATTCATCTCTCCTATACTGATGCTGCCTGCTATTGTGGAATGTCATTCATCTCTCCTGCGCATATGCTGCCTGCTATTGTGGAATGTCATTCATCTGTCCTGCGCATATGCTGCCTGCTATTGTGGAATGTCATTCATCTCTCCTGCGCATATGCTGCCTGCTATTGTGGAATGTCATTCATCTCTCCTGTCCATATGCTGCCTGCTATTGTGGAATGTCATTCATCTCTCCTGCGCATATGCTGCCTGCTATTGTGGAATGTCATTCATCTCTCCTGAGCATATGCTGCCTGCTATTGTGGAATGTCATTCATCTCTCCTGCGCATATGCTGCCTGCTATTGTGGAATGTCATTCATCTCTCCTGCGCATATGCTGCCTGCTATTGTGGAATGTCATTCATCTCTCCTGCGCATATGCTGCCTGCTATTGTGGAATGTCATTCATCTCTCCTGCGCATATGCTGCCTGCTATTGTGGAATGTCATTCATCTCTCCTGCGCATATGCTGCCTGCTATTGTGGAATGTCATTCATCTCTCCTGCGCATATGCTGCCTGCTATTGTGGAATGTCATTCATCTCTCCTGCGCATATGCTGCCTGCTATTGTGGAATGTCATTCATCTCTCCTGCGCATATGCTGCCTGCTATTGTGGAATGTCATTCATCTCTCCTGAGCATATGCTGTCTGCTATTGTGGAATGTCATTCATCTCTCCTGCGCATATGCTGCCTGCTATTGTGGAATGTCATTCATTTCTCCTGCGCATATGCTGCCTGCTATTGTGGAATGTCATTCATCTCTCCTGCGCATATGCTGCCTGCTATTGTGGAATGTCATTCATCTCTCCTGCGCATATGCTGCCTGCTATTGTGGAATGTCATTCATCTCTCCTGTCCATATGCTGCCTGCTATTGTGGAATGTAATTCATCTCTCCTGCGCATATGCTGCCTGCTATTGTGGAATGTCATTCATCTCTCCTGTCCATATGCTGCCTGCTATTTTGGAATGTCATTCATCTCTCCTGCGCATATGCTGCCTGCTATTGTGGAATGTCATTCATCTCTCCTGCGCATATGCTGCCTGCTATTGTGGAATGTCATTCATCTGTCCTGCGCATATGCTGCCTGCTATTGTGGAATGTCATTCATCTCTCCTGCGCATATGCTGCCTGCTATTGTGGAATGTCATTCATCTCTCCTGCGCATATGCTGCCTGCTATTGTGGAATGTCATTAATTTCTCCTGCGCATATGCTGCCTGCTATTGTGGAATGTCATTCATCTCTCCTGCGCATATGCTGCCTGCTATTGTGGAATGTCATTCATCTGTCCTGCGCATATGCTGCCTGCTATTGTGGAATGTCATTCATCTCTCCTGCGCATATGCTGCCTGCTATTGTGGAATGTCATTCATCTCTCCTGCGCATATGCTGCCTGCTATTGTGGAATGTCATTCATTTCTCCTGCGCATATGCTGCCTGTTATTGTGGAATGTCATTCATCTCTCCTGCGCATATGCTGCCTGCTATTGTGGAATGTCATTAATCTCTCCTGCGCATATGCTGCCTGCTTTTGTGGAATGTCATTCATCTCTCCTGTCCATATGCTGCCTGCTATTGTGGAATGTCATTCATCTCTCCTGCGCATATGCTGCCTGCTATTGTGGAATGTCATTCATCTCTCCTGCGCATATGCTGCCTGCTATTGTGGAATGTCATTAATCTCTCCTGCGCATATGCTGCCTGCTTTTGTGGAATGTCATTCATCTCTCCTGTCCATATGCTTCCTGCTATTGTGGAATGTCATTCATCTCTCCTGTCCATATGCTGCCTGCTATTGTGGAATGTCATTCATCTGTCCTGCGCATATGCTGCCTGCTATTGTGGAATGTCATTCATCTCTCCTGCGCATATGCTGCCTGCTATTGTGGAATGTCATTCATCTCTCCTGCGCATATGCTGCCTGCTATTGTGGAATGTCATTCATCTGTCCTGTCCATATGCTGCCTGCTATTGTGGAATGTCATTCATCTCTCCTGTCCATATGCTGCCTGCTATCGTGGAATGTCATTCATCTCTCCTGCGCATATGCTGCCTGCTATTGTGGAATGTCATTCATCTGTCCTGTCCATATGCTGCCTGCTATTGTGGAATGTCATTCATCTCTCCTGTCCATATGCTGCCTGCTATTGTGGAATGTCATTCATCTCTCCTGCACATATGCTGCCTGCTATTGTGGAATGTCATTCATCTCTACTGCACATATTCTGCCTGCTATTGTGGAATGTCATTCATCTGTCCTGCGCATATGCTGCCTGCTATTGTGGAATGTCATTCATCTCTCCTGTCCATATGCTGCCTGCTATTGTGGAATGTCATTCATCTCTCCTGTCCATATGCTGCCTGCTATTGTGGAATGTCATTCATCTCTCCTGCGCATATGCTGCCTGTTATTGTGGAATGTCATTCATCTCTCCTGCGTATATGCTGCCAGCTATTGTGGAATTTCATTCATCTCTCCTGCGCATATGCTGCCTGCTATTGTGGAATGTCATTCATCTCTCCTGTGCATATGATGCCTGCTATTGTGGAATGTCATTCATCTCTCCTGCGCATATGCTGCCTGCTATTGTGGAATGTCATTCATCTCTCCTGCGCATATTCTGCCTGCTATTGTGGAATGTCATTCATCTCTCCTGTCCATATGCTGCCTGCTATTGTGGAATGCCATTCATCTCTCCTGCGCATATGCTGCCTGCTATTGTGGAATGTCATTCATCTCTCCTGCGCATATCCTGCCTGCTATTGTGGAATGTCATTCATCTCTCCTGCGCATATGCTGCCTGCTATTGTGGAATGTCATTCGTCTCTCCTGCGCATATGCTGCCTGCTATTGTGGAATGTCATTCGTCTCTCCTGTCCATATGCTGCCTGCTATTGTGGAATGTCATTCATCTCTCCTGCGCATATTCTGCCTGCTATTGTGGAATGTCATTCATCTCTCCTGCGCATATTCTGCCTGCTATTGTGGAATGTCATTCATCTCTCCTGCGCATATTCTGCCTGCTATTGTGGAATGTCATTCATCTCTCCTGCGCATATTCTGCCTGCTATTGTGGAATGTCATTCATCTCTCCTGCGCATATGCTGCCTCCTATTGTGGAATGTCATTCATCTCTCCTGCGCATATGCTGCCTGCTATTGTGGAATGTCATTCGTCTCTCCTGCGCATATGCTGCCTGCTATTGTGGAATGTCATTCATCTCTCCTGTCCATATGCTGCCTGCTATTGTGGAATGTCATTCATCTCTCCTGCGCATATTCTGCCTGCTATTGTGGAATGTCATTCATCTCTCCTGCGCATATTCTGCCTGCTATTGTGGAATGTCATTCATCTCTCCTGCGCATATGCTGCCTGCTATTGTGGAATGTCATTCGTCTCTCCTGCGCATATGCTGCCTGCTATTGTGGAATGTCGTTCATCTCTCCTACACATATGCTGCCTGCTATTGTGGAATGTCGTTCATCTCTCCTGCGCATATGCTGCCTGCTATTGTGGAATGTCATTCGTCTCTCCTGCGCATATGCTGCCTGCTATTGTGGAATGTCATTCATCTCTCCTGTCCATATGCTGCCTGCTATTGTGGAATGTCATTCATCTCTCCTGCGCATATGCTGCCTGCTATTGTGGAATGTCATTCATCTCTCCTGCACATATGCTGCCTGCTATTGTGGAATGTCATTCATCTCTCCTGCACATATGCTGCCTGCTATTGTGGAATGTCATTCATCTCTCCTGCACATATGCTGCCTGCTATTGTGGAATGTCATTCATCTCTCCTGCGCATATTCTGCCTGCTATTGTGGAATGTCATTCATCTCTCCTGCGCATATGCTGCCTGCTATTGTGGAATGTCATTCATCTCTCCTGCACATATGCTGCCTGCTATTGTGGAATGTCATTCATCTCTCCTGCGCATATGCTGCCTGCTATTGTGGAATGTCATTCATCTCTCCTGCGCATATTCTGCCTGCTATTGTGGAATGTCATTCATCTCTCCTGCGCATATTCTGCCTGCTATTGTGGAATGTCATTCATCTCTCCTGCGCATATGCTGCCTGCTATTGTGGAATGTCATTCATCTCTCCTGCACATATGCTGCCTGCTATTGTGGAATGTCATTCATCTCTCCTGTCCATATGCTGCCTGCTATTGTGGAATGTCATTCATCTCTCCTGCGCATATGCTGCCTGCTATTGTGGAATGTCATTCATCTCTTCTGCACATATGCTGCCTGCTATTGTGGAATGTCATTCATCTCTCCAGCGCATATGCTGCCTGCTATTGTGGAATGTCGTTCATCTCTCCTGCGCATATGCTGCCTGCTATTGTGGAATGTCATTCGTCTCTCCTGCGCATATGCTGCCTGCTATTGTGGAATGTCATTCATCTCTCCTGTCCATATGCTGCCTGCTATTGTGCAATGTCATTCATCTCTCCTGCGCATATGCTGCCTGCTATTGTGGAATGTCATTCATCTCTCCTGTCCATATGCTGCCTGCTATTGTGGAATGTCATTCATCTCTCCTGCGCATATGCTGCCTGCTATTGTGGAATGTCATTCATCTCTCCTGCACATATGCTGCCTGCTATTGTGGAATGTCATTCATCTCTCCTGCGCATATGCTGCCTGCTATTGTGGAATGTCATTCATCTCTCCTGTCCATATGCTGCCTGCTATTGTGGAATGTCATTCATCTCTCCTGCGCATATGCTGCCTGCTATTGTGGAATGTCGTTCATCTCTCCTGCGCATATGCTGCCTGCTATTGTGGAATGTCATTCGTCTCTCCTGCGCATATGCTGCCTGCTATTGTGGAATGTCATTCATCTCTCCTGCGCATATGCTGCCTGCTATTGTGGAATGTCATTCATCTCTCCTGCACATATGCTGCCTGCTATTGTGGAATGTCATTCATCTCTCCTGCGCATATGCTGCCTGCTATTGTGGAATGTCATTCATCTCTCCTGCACATATGCTGCCTGCTATTGTGGAATGTCATTCATCTCTCCTGCGCATATGCTGCCTGCTATTGTGGAATGTCATTCATCTCTCCTGCACATATGCTGCCTGCTATTGTGGAATGTCATTCATCTCTCCTGCGCATATGCTGCCTGCTATTGTGGAATGTCATTCATCTCTCCTGTCCATATGCTGCCTGCTATTGTGGAATGTCATTCATCTCTCCTGCGCATATGCTGCCTGCTATTGTGGAATGTCGTTCATCTCTCCTGCGCATATGCTGCCTGCTATTGTGGAATGTCATTCGTCTCTCCTGCGCATATGCTGCCTGCTATTGTGGAATGTCATTCATCTCTCCTGCGCATATGCTGCCTGCTATTGTGGAATGTCATTCATCTCTCCTGCGCATATGCTGCCTGCTATTGTGGAATGTCATTCATCTGTCCTGCGCATATGCTGCCTGCTATTGTGGAATGTCATTCATCTGTCCTGCGCATATGCTGCCTGCTATTGTGGAATGTCATTCATCTCTCCTGCGCATATGCTGCCTGCTATTGTGGAATGTCATTCATCTCTCCTGCGCATATGCTGCCTGCTATTGTGGAATGTCATTCATCTCTCCTGCGCATATTCTGCCTGCTATTGTGGAATGTCATTCATCTCTCCTGCGCATATGCTGCCTGCTATTGTGGAATGTCATTCATCTCTCCTGTCCATATGCTGCCTGCTATTGTGGAATGTCATTCATCTCTCCTGCGCATATGCTGCCTGCTATTGTGGAATGTCATTCGTCTCTCCTGCGCATATGCTGCCTGCTATTGTGGAATGTCGTTCATCTCTCCTACACATATGCTGCCTGCTATTGTGGAATGTCGTTCATCTCTCCTGCGCATATGCTGCCTGCTATTGTGGAATGTCATTCGTCTCTCCTGCGCATATGCTGCCTGCTATTGTGGAATGTCATTCATCTCTCCTGTGCATATGCTGCCTGCTATTGTGGAATGTCGTTCATCTCTCCTGTGCATATGCTGCCTGCTATTGTGGAATGTCGTTCATCTCTCCTGTGCATATGCTGCCTGCTATTGTGGAATGTCGTTCGTCTCTCCTGCGCATATGCTGCCTGCTATTGTGGAATGTCATTCGTCTCTCCTGCGCATATGCTGCCTGCTATTGTGGAATGTCATTCATCTCTCCTGCGCATATGCTGCCTGCTATTGTGGAATGTCGTTCATCTCTCCTGCGCATATGCTGCCTGCTATTGTGGAATGTCGTTCATCTCTCCTGCGCATATGCTGCCTGCTATTGTGGAATGTCGTTCATCTCTCCTGCGCATATGCTGCCTGCTATTGTGGAATGTCATTCATCTCTCCTGCGCATATGCTGCCTGCTATTGTGGAATGTCATTCATCTCTCCTGCGCATATGCTGCCTGCTATTGTGGAATGTCATTCATCTCTCCTGTCCATATGCTGCCTGCTATTGTGGAATGTCATTCATCTCTCCTGTCCATATGCTGCCTGCTATTGTGGAATGTCATTCATCTCTCCTGCGCATATGCTGCCTGTTATTGTGGAATGTCATTCATCTCTCCTGTCCATATGCTGCCTGCTATTGTGGAATGTCATTCATCTCTCCTGCGCATATTCTGCCTGCTATTGTGGAATGTCATTCATCTCTCCTGCGCATATGCTGCCTGCTATTGTGGAATGTCATTCATCTCTCCTGCGCATATGCTGCCTGCTATTGTGGAATGTCATTCATCTCTCCCGGGCATATGCTGCCTGCTATTGTGGAATGTCTTTCATCTCTCCTGCGCATATGCTGCCTGCTATTGTGGAATGTCATTCATCTCTCCTGCGCATATGCTGCCTGCTATTGTGGAATGTCATTCATCTCTCCCGGGCATATGCTGCCTGCTATTGTGGAATGTCTTTCATCTCTCCTGCGCATATGCTGCCTGCTATTGTGGAATGTCATTCATCTCTCCTGCGCATATGCTGCCTGCTATTGTGGAATGTCATTCATCTCTCCTGCGCATATGCTGCCTGCTATTGTGGAATGTCATTCATCTCTCCTGTCCATATGCTGCCTGCTATTGTGGAATGTCATTCATCTCTCCTGCGCATATGCTGCCTGCTATTGTGGAATGTCATTCATCTCTCCTGTCCATATGCTGCCTGCTATTGTGGAATGTCATTCATCTCTCCTGCACATATGCTGCCTGCTATTGTGGAATGTCATTCATCTGTCCTGCGCATATGCTGCCTGCTATTGTGGAATGTCATTCATCTCTCCTGTCCATATGCTGCCTGCTATTGTGGAATGTCATTCATCTCTCCTGCGCATATGCTGCCTGCTATTGTGGAATGTCATTCATCTCTCCTGCGCATATGCTGCCTGCTATTGTGGAATGTCATTCATCTCTCCTGTCCATATGCTGCCTGTTATTGTGGAATGTCATTCATCTCTCCTGCGCATATGCTGCCTGCTATTGTGGAATGTCATTCATCTGTCCTGCGCATATGCTGCCTGCTATTGTGGAATGTCATTCATCTCTCCTGTCCATATGCTGCCTGCTATTGTGGAATGTCATTCATCTCTCCTGTCCATATGCTGCCTGCTATTGTGGAATGTCATTCATCTCTCCTGCGCATATGCTGCCTGCTATTGTGGAATGTCATTCATCTCTCCTGCGCATATGCTGCCTGCTATTGTGGAATGTCATTCATCTCTCCTGTCCATATGCTGCCTGCTATTGTGGAATGTCATTCATCTGTCCTGTGCATATGCTGCCTGCTATTGTGGAATGTCATTCATCTCTCCTGCGCATATGCTGCCTGCTATTGTGGAATGTCATTCATCTCTCCTGCGCATATGCTGCCTGCTATTGTGGAATGTCATTCATCTCTCCTGCACATATGCTGCCTGCTATTGTGGAATGTCATTCATCTCTCCTGCACATATGCTGCCTGCTATTGTGGAATGTCATTCAACTCTCCTGTCCATATGCTGCCTGCTATTGTGGAATGTCATTCATCTGTCCTGTGCATATGCTGCCTGCTATTGTGGAATGTCATTCATCTCTCCTGCGCATATGCTGCCTGCTATTGTGGAATGTCATTCATCTCTCCTGCGCATATGCTGCCTGCTATTGTGGAATGTCATTCATCTCTCCTGCGCATATGCTGCCTGTTATTGTGGAATGTCATTCATCTCTCCTGTCCATATGCTGCCTGCTATTGTGGAATGTCATTCATCTCTCCTGCGTATATGCTGCCTGCTATGGTGGAATGTCATTCATCTCTCCTGCGCATATGCTGCCTGCTATTGTGGAATGTCATTCATCTCTCCTGCGCATATGCTGCCTGCTATTGTGGAATGTCATTCATCTCTCCTGCGCATATGCTGCCTGTTATTGTGGAATGTCATTCATCTCTCCTGTCCATATGCTGCCTGCTATTGTGGAATGTCATTCATCTCTCCTGCGCATATTCTGCCTGCTATTGTGGAATGTCATTCATCTCTCCTGCGCATATGCTGCCTGCTATTGTGGAATGTCATTCATCTCTCCTGCGCATATGCTGCCTGCTATTGTGGAATGTCATTCATCTCTCCCGGGCATATGCTGCCTGCTATTGTGGAATGTCTTTCATCTCTCCTGCGCATATGCTGCCTGCTATTGTGGAATGTCATTCATCTCTCCTGCGCATATGCTGCCTGCTATTGTGGAATGTCATTCATCTCTCCCGGGCATATGCTGCCTGCTATTGTGGAATGTCTTTCATCTCTCCTGCGCATATGCTGCCTGCTATTGTGGAATGTCATTCATCTCTCCTGCGCATATGCTGCCTGCTATTGTGGAATGTCATTCATCTCTCCTGTCCATATGCTGCCTGCTATTGTGGAATGTCATTCATCTCTCCTGCGCATATGCTGCCTGCTATTGTGGAATGTCATTCATCTCTCCTGCGCATATGCTGCCTGTTATTGTGGAATGTCATTCATCTCTCCTGTCCATATGCTGCCTGCTATTGTGGAATGTCATTCATCTCTCCTGCGTATATGCTGCCTGCTATGGTGGAATGTCATTCATCTCTCCTGCGCATATGCTGCCTGCTATTGTGGAATGTCATTCATCTCTCCTGCGCATATGCTGCCTGCTATTGTGGAATGTCATTCATCTCTCCTGCGCATATGCTGCCTGCTATTGTGGAATGTCATTCATCTCTCCTGTCCATATGCTGCCTGCTATTGTGGAATGTCATTCATCTCTCCTGCGCATATTCTGCCTGCTATTGTGGAATGTCATTCATCTCTCCTGCGCATATGCTGCCTGTTATTGTGGAATGTCATTCATCTCTCCTGCGCATATGCTGCCTGCTATTGTGGAATGTCATTCATCTCTCCTGCGCATATGCTGCCTGCTATTGTGGAATGTCATTCATCTCTCCTGCGCATATGCTGCCTGTTATTGTGGAATGTCATTCATCTCTCCTGTCCATATGCTGCCTGCTATTGTGGAATGTCATTCATCTCTCCTGCGTATATGCTGCCTGCTATGGTGGAATGTCATTCATCTCTCCTGCGCATATGCTGCCTGCTATTGTGGAATGTCATTCATCTCTCCTGCGCATATGCTGCCTGCTATTGTGGAATGTCATTCATCTCTCCTGCGCATATGCTGCCTGTTATTGTGGAATGTCATTCATCTCTCCTGTCCATATGCTGCCTGCTATTGTGGAATGTCATTCATCTCTCCTGCGCATATTCTGCCTGCTATTGTGGAATGTCATTCATCTCTCCTGCGCATATGCTGCCTGCTATTGTGGAATGTCATTCATCTCTCCTGCGCATATGCTGCCTGCTATTGTGGAATGTCATTCATCTCTCCCGGGCATATGCTGCCTGCTATTGTGGAATGTCTTTCATCTCTCCTGCGCATATGCTGCCTGCTATTGTGGAATGTCATTCATCTCTCCTGCGCATATGCTGCCTGCTATTGTGGAATGTCATTCATCTCTCCCGGGCATATGCTGCCTGCTATTGTGGAATGTCTTTCATCTCTCCTGCGCATATGCTGCCTGCTATTGTGGAATGTCATTCATCTCTCCTGCGCATATGCTGCCTGCTATTGTGGAATGTCATTCATCTCTCCTGTCCATATGCTGCCTGCTATTGTGGAATGTCATTCATCTCTCCTGCGCATATGCTGCCTGCTATTGTGGAATGTCATTCATCTCTCCTGCGCATATGCTGCCTGTTATTGTGGAATGTCATTCATCTCTCCTGTCCATATGCTGCCTGCTATTGTGGAATGTCATTCATCTCTCCTGCGTATATGCTGCCTGCTATGGTGGAATGTCATTCATCTCTCCTGCGCATATGCTGCCTGCTATTGTGGAATGTCATTCATCTCTCCTGCGCATATGCTGCCTGCTATTGTGGAATGTCATTCATCTCTCCTGCGCATATGCTGCCTGCTATTGTGGAATGTCATTCATCTCTCCTGTCCATATGCTGCCTGCTATTGTGGAATGTCATTCATCTCTCCTGCGCATATTCTGCCTGCTATTGTGGAATGTCATTCATCTCTCCTGCGCATATGCTGCCTGTTATTGTGGAATGTCATTCATCTCTCCTGCGCATATGCTGCCTGCTATTGTGGAATGTCATTCATCTCTCCCGGGCATATGCTGCCTGCTATTGTGGAATGTCTTTCATCTCTCCTGCGCATATGCTGCCTGCTATTGTGGAATGTCATTCATCTCTCCAGCGCATATGCTGCCTGCTATTGTGGAATGTCATTCATCTCTCCTGCGCATATGCTGCCTGCTATTGTGGAATGTCATTCATCTCTCCCGGGCATATGCTGCCTGCTATTGTGGAATGTCTTTCATCTCTCCTGCGCATATGCTGCCTGCTATTGTGGAATGTCATTCATCTCTCCTGCGCATATGCTGCCTGTTATTGTGGAATGTCATTCATCTCTCCTGTCCATATGCTGCCTGCTATTGTGGAATGTCATTCATCTCTCCTGCGTATATGCTGCCTGCTATGGTGGAATGTCATTCATCTCTCCTGCGCATATGCTGCCTGCTATTGTGGAATGTCATTCATCTCTCCTGCGCATATGCTGCCTGCTATTGTGGAATGTCATTCATCTCTCCTGCGCATATGCTGCCTGCTATTGTGGAATGTCATTCATCTCTCCTGCGCATATGCTGCCTGCTATTGTGGAATGTCATTCATCTCTCCTGTGCATATGCTGCCTGCTATTGTGGAATGTCATTCATCTGTCCTGCGCATATGCTGCCTGTTATTGTGGAATGTCATTCATCTGTCCTGCGCATATGCTGCCTGCTATTGTGGAATGTCATTCATCTGTCCTGCGCATATGCTGCCTGCTATTGTGGAATGTCATTCATCTCTCCTGTCCATATGCTGCCTGCTATTGTGGAATGTCATTCATCTCTCCTGCGCATATTCTGCCTGCTATTGTGGAATGTCATTCATCTCTCCTGCGCATATGCTGCCTGTTATTGTGGAATGTCATTCATCTCTCCTGTCCATATGCTGCCTGCTATTGTGGAATGTCATTCATCTCTCCTGTGCATATGCTGCCTGCTATTGTGGAATGTCATTCATCTGTCCTGCGCATATGCTGCCTGCTATTGTGGAATGTCATTCATCTCTCCTGCGCATATTCTGCCTGCTATTGTGGAATGTCATTCATCTCTCCTGCGCATATGCTGCCTGCTATTGTGGAATGCCATTCATCTCTCCTGTCCATATGCTGCCTGCTATTGTGGAATGTCATTCATCTGTCCTGCGCATATGCTGCCTGTTATTGTGGAATGTCATTCATCTGTCCTGCGCATATGCTGCCTGTTATTGTGGAATGTCATTCATCTCTCCTGCACATATTCTGCCTGCTATTGTGGAATGTCATTCATCTCTCCTGCGCATATGCTGCCTGCTATTGTGGAATGTCATTCATCTCTCCCGGGCATATGCTGCCTGCTATTGTGGAATGTCTTTCATCTCTCCTGAGCATATGCTGCCTGCTATTGTGGAATGTCATTCATCTCTCCTGCGCATATGCTGCCTGCTATTGTGGAATGTCATTCATCTCTCCCGGGCATATGCTGCCTGCTATTGTGGAATGTCATTCATCTCTCCTGTCCATATGCTGCCTGCTATTGTGGAATGTCTTTCATCTCTCCTGCGCATATGCTGCCTGCTATTGTGGAATGTCATTCATCTCTCCTGTCCATATGCTGCCTGCTATTGTGGAATGTCTTTCATCTCTCCTGCGCATATGCTGCCTGCTATTGTGGAATGTCATTCATCTCTCCTGCGCATATGCTGCCTGCTATTGTGGAATGTCATTCATCTCTCCTGCGCATATGCTGCCTGCTATTGTGGAATGTCATTCATCTCTCCTGTCCATATGCTGCCTGCTATTGTGGAATGTCATTCATCTCTCCTGCGCATATGCTGCCTGCTATTGTGGAATGTCATTCATCTCTCCTGTCCATATGCTGCCTGCTATTGTGGAATGTCATTCATCTCTCCTGCACATATGCTGCCTGCTATTGTGGAATGTCATTCATCTGTCCTGCGCATATGCTGCCTGCTATTGTGGAATGTCATTCATCTCTCCTGTCCATATGCTGCCTGCTATTGTGGAATGTCATTCATCTCTCCTGCGCATATGCTGCCTGCTATTGTGGAATGTCATTCATCTCTCCTGCGCATATGCTGCCTGCTATTGTGGAATGTCATTCATCTCTCCTGTCCATATGCTGCCTGCTATTGTGGAATGTCATTCATCTCTCCTGCGCATATGCTGCCTGCTATTGTGGAATGTCATTCATCTCTCCTGAGCATATGCTGCCTGCTATTGTGGAATGTCATTCATCTCTCCTGCGCATATGCTGCCTGCTATTGTGGAATGTCATTCATCTCTCCTGCGCATATGCTGCCTGCTATTGTGGAATGTCATTCATCTCTCCTGCGCATATTCTGCCTGCTATTGTGGAATGTCATTCATCTCTCCTGCGCATATGCTGCCTGTTATTGTGGAATGTCATTCATCTCTCCTGTCCATATGCTGCCTGCTATTGTGGAATGTCATTCATCTCTCCTGTGCATATGCTGCCTGCTATTGTGGAATGTCATTCATCTGTCCTGCGCATATGCTGCCTGCTATTGTGGAATGTCATTCATCTCTCCTGTCCATATGCTGCCTGCTATTGTGGAATGTCATTCATCTCTCCTGCGCATATTCTGCCTGCTATTGTGGAATGTCATTCATCTCTCCTGCGCATATGCTGCCTGTTATTGTGGAATGTCATTCATCTCTCCTGTCCATATGCTGCCTGCTATTGTGGAATGTCATTCATCTCTCCTGCGCATATTCTGCCTGCTATTGTGGAATGTCATTCATCTCTCCTGCGCATATGCTGCCTGCTATTGTGGAATGTCATTCATCTCTCCTGCGCATATGCTGCCTGCTATTGTGGAATGTCATTCATCTCTCCCGGGCATATGCTGCCTGCTATTGTGGAATGTCTTTCATCTCTCCTGCGCATATGCTGCCTGCTATTGTGGAATGTCATTCATCTCTCCTGCGCATATGCTGCCTGCTATTGTGGAATGTCATTCATCTCTCCCGGGCATATGCTGCCTGCTATTGTGGAATGTCTTTCATCTCTCCTGCGCATATGCTGCCTGCTATTGTGGAATGTCATTCATCTCTCCTGCGCATATGCTGCCTGCTATTGTGGAATGTCATTCATCTCTCCTGTCCATATGCTGCCTGCTATTGTGGAATGTCATTCATCTCTCCTGCGCATATGCTGCCTGCTATTGTGGAATGTCATTCATCTCTCCTGCACATATGCTGCCTGCTATTGTGGAATGTCATTCGTCTCTCCTGCGCATATCCTGCCTGCTATTGTGGAATGTCATTCATCTCTCCTGCGCATATGCTGCCTGCTATTGTGGAATGTCATTCATCTCTCCTGTCCATATGCTGCCTGCTATTGTGGAATGTCATTCATCTCTCCTGCGCATATGCTGCCTGCTATTGTGGAATGTCATTCATCTCTCCTGTCCATATGCTGCCTGCTATTGTGGAATGTCATTCATCTCTCCTGTCCATATGCTGCCTGCTATTGTGGAATGTCATTCATCTCTCCTGTCCATATGCTGCCTGCTATTGTGGAATGTCATTCATCTCTCCTGCGCATATGCTGCCTGCTATTGTGGAATGTCATTCATCTCTCCTGCGCATATGCTGCCTGCTATTGTGGAATGTCATTCATCTCTCCTGTCCATATGCTGCCTGCTATTGTGGAATGTCATTCATCTGTCCTGCGCATATGCTGCCTGCTATTGTGGAATGTCATTCATCTCTCCTGCACATATGCTGCCTGCTATTGTGGAATGTCATTCATCTCTCCTGTGCATATGCTGCCTGCTATTGTGGAATGTCATTCATCTCTCCTGCGCATATGCTGCCTGCTATTGTGGAATGTCATTCATCTCTCCTGTCCATATTCTGCCTGCTATTGTGGAATGTCATTCATGCGCTTTGGGAACAGCACATATTGCAATGGGAAGCGTCTTCTTCATGCATTCTGCATAAATAAAGGTTGTAGAGTGCTAAATGTTGAATTAGTTCTTGACACATTTGTATACATTTGTCTAATTACTCTTTTCTGTGTATATTCTAACGACCAGCACAATATTTGGAGAATATTAATAACTTACCTGTATAAAGGTATTTTCCCTCTCTCTTGTAGGTGTTCCTGCACCTGATGCCGGGAGGAGTTCAGCAGTTTCAGGAGACTATGCTGTCCTATTATATACAGTAATTCAGCCAGTAGAAAATAATTAGTTTCATCAATAAGACTGAATTTTTGAAGTTCTTCAAAGAAATCTAGATTTGACTTTATGGACACCAGTCTCTTGCCTGGAAGTAACTTAGCACAAAGGAATTTAAAGCTCTCTAAATCCTCTTGGGTAAGATCGGAGTCAATCTTATAAAGCAGAGTGGTAAAATCCATCTCTTAGGGATAACGCGCCCGGCCTTCCTAAAACAGAGTGAAAATGAGAGAATGTCACGTTACGCGGAAAGTGTCTCTGCTGCTGCCGCAAAATGACAGTCGCTGATTATATAAAACATTAAATATCTCAATGTAACTCTGGTAAAACTGCTGGACAACTACTTGTTACAACGCATATGACGCCATCTGAACGCACGGCTTCCTATGCAGTGTATTCCTGGTCTCTTTTTCCATTCATTTCAGTAGAATTTCCACGGTGAGCTACATGCAGAAAACACATGAAATGAATCAGAGATCTGCAGACCTGAGCATATCATACGGGTGTGGTGTGTTGTCGACAGTAACTAGGTCGACACCTGAAATAGGTCAACAATGTCTTTAGGTCGACATGACAAAAGCAGGACATTTGTTTTTTTAAATTGGGTGTTTTCTTCGTAAAGTGACCGGGAACCCCAGTTAGTGCACCGTGTCCCCACGCATGGTTTGCGTCGCTCGCCGTGCTTCATTACAGGCAGGTTACTATTCCCAATCGTAGTCCACGTGGATCGTAAAGTGTGAAAAAGTTCAAACAATGGAAAAAATTGTGAAAAACTCATGTCAACCTTTTCATGTGTTGTCCATTAGTGGTCGACCTAATTGCCGTTAACCTAAAGACCGGATACCATGAGGTGTTTATAATATACAATCCCCAACAGTGACTATTCTACCAATTATTTTTGGGCTCACAGGGAAGACCTATTGGGGAATAGGAGTGGTCCTGACCATTCTGCTGCCGCTGTCTAAGATCACTGGACCTCATTAGTGCAATGCCCACTATCCGGCCTGTCTACTCAGCGTCTCCTCCCCGACAATCATACGGAAACATGACTTTCATAGTAGAACAGGTATAACAGTGGCCCTATGTAAGTCTATGCCGCTAAGTATGGTCAGGACCCATGTAGGTCTACGGTCCGGGGTCCGGCCCCCATGTCAGTCTGGGGTCAGGCCCCCAAGTCAGTCCGGGGTCTGGCCACCATGTCTATGACTCGGGACCCCATGTCAGTCCGGGGTCAGGCCCCCATGTCAGTCCGGGGTCAGTCCGGGGTCCGGCCCCCATGTCAGTCCGGGGTCCGGCCCCCATGTCAGTCCGGGGTCCGGCCCCCATGTCTATGACTCGGGACCCCATGTCAGTCCGGGGTCAGGCCCCCATGTCAGTCCGGGGTCAGGCCCCCATGTCAGTCCGGGGTCAGGCCCCCATGTCAGTCTGGGGTCAGGCCCCCATGTCTATGACTCGGGACCCCATGTCAGTCCGGGGTCAGGCCCCCATGTCAGTCCGGGGTCAGGACCCCATGTCAGTCCGGGGTCCGGCCACCATGTCAGTCCGGGGTCCGGCCACCATGTCAGTCCGGGGTCCGGCCACCATGTCAGTCCGGGGTCAGGCAACCATGTCAGTCGGGGGTCAGGCCCCCAAGTCAGTCCGGGGTCCGGCCCCCATGTCAGTCTGGGGTCTGGCCACCATGTCTATGACTCGGGACCCCATGTCAGTTCGGGGTCAGGCACCCATGTCAGTCCGGGGTCAGGCACCCATGTCAGTCCGGGGTCAGGCCCCCATGTCTATGACTCGGGACCCCATGTCAGTCCGGGGTCCGGCCACCATGTCAGTCCGGGGTCCGGCCCCCATGTCAGTCCGGGGTCCGGCCACCATGTCAGTCTGGGGTCAGGTAACCATGTCATTCCGGGGTCTGGCCCCCATGTCAGTCCGGGGTCTGGACCCCAAGTCAGTCCGGGGTCAGGCCCCCAAGTCAGTCCGGGGTCAGGCCCCCAAGTCAGTCCGGGGTCAGGCCCCCAAGTCAGTCCGGGGTCAGGCCCCCAAGTCAGTCCGGGGTCAGGCCCCCAAGTCAGTCCGGGGTCAGGCCCCCAAGTCAGTCTGGGGTCCGGCCCCCATGTCAGTCCGGGGTCCGGCCACCATGTCAGTCCGGGGTCTGGCCACCATGTCAGTCCGGGGTCTGGCCACCATGTCTATGACTCGGGACCCCATGTCAGTCTGGGGTCAGGCCCCCAAGTCAGTCTGGGGTCAGGCCCCCAAGTCAGTCTGGGGTCAGGCCCCCAAGTCAGTCTGGGGTCAGGCCCCCAAGTCAGTCTGGGGTCAGGCCCCCAAGTCAGTCTGGGGTCAGGCCCCCAAGTCAGTCTGGGGTCAGGCCCCCAAGTCAGTCTGGGGTCAGGCCCCCAAGTCAGTCTGGGGTCAGGCCCCCAAGTCAGTCTGGGGTCAGGCCCCCATGTCAGTCCGGGGGTTCGGCCACCATGTCAGTCCGGGGTCCGGCCACATGTCAGTCCGGGGTCCGGCCACCATGTCAGTCCGGGGTCTGGCCACCATGTCAGTCCGGGGTCTGGCCACCATGTCTATTACTCGGGACCCCATGTCAGTCCGGGGTCAGGCCCCCATGTCAGTCCGGGGTCAGGCCCCCATGTCAGTCCGGGGTCAGGCCCCCATGTCAGTCCGGGGTCAGGCCCCCATGTCAGTTCGGGGTCAGGACCCCATGTCAGTTCGGGTTCAGGACCCCATGTCAGTCCGGGGTCCGGCCACCATGTCAGTCCGGGGTCAGGCCCCCATGTCAGTCTGGGGTCAGGCCCCCATGTCTATGACTCGGGACCCCATGTCAGTCCGGGGTCAGGCCCCCATGTCAGTCCGGGGTCAGGCCCCCATGTCAGTTCGGGGTCAGGACCCCATGTCAGTCCGGGGTCCGGCCACCATGTCAGTCCGGGGTCCGGCCACCATGTCAGTCCGGGGTCCGGCCACCATGTCAGTCCGGGGTCCGGCCACCATGTCAGTCCGGGGTCAGGCAACCATGTCAGTCCGGGGTCTGGCCCCCATGTCAGTCCGGGGTCTGGCCCCCATGTCAGTCCTGGGTCCGGCACCCATGTCAGTCTGGGGTCAGGCCCCCAAGTCAGTCCGGGGTCCGGCCCCCAAGTCAGTCCGGGGTCCGGCCCCCATGTCAGTCCGGGGTCTGGCCACCATGTCTATGACTCGGGACCCCATGTCAGTCCGGGGTCAGGCACCCATGTCAGTCCGAGGTCAGGCACCCATGTCAGTCCGGGGTCAGGCCCCCATGTCAGTCCGGGGTCCGGCCCCCATGTCAGTCCGGGGTCAGGTAACCATGTCAGTCTGGGGTCAGGCCCCCAAGTCAGTCTGGGGTCAGGCCCCCAAGTCAGTCTGGGGTCAGGCCCCCAAGTCAGTCTGGGGTCAGGCCCCCAAGTCAGTCTGGGGTCAGGCCCCCAAGTCAGTCTGGGGTCAGGCCCCCAAGTCAGTCTGGGGTCAGGCCCCCAAGTCAGTCTGGGGTCAGGCCCCCAAGTCAGTCTGGGGTCAGGCCCCCAAGTCAGTCTGGGGTCAGGCCCCCAAGTCAGTCTGGGGTCAGGCCCCCAAGTCAGTCTGGGGTCTGGCCCCCAAGTCAGTCTGGGGTTCGGCCCCCAAGTCAGTCTGGGGTTCGGCCCCCATGTCAGTCCGGGGTCCGGCCACCATGTCAGTCCGGGGTCTGGCCACCATGTCTATGACTCGGGACCCCATGTCAGTCCGGGGTCAGGCCCCCATGTCAGTCCGGGGTCTGGCCCCCATGTCAGTCCGCGGTCCGGCTCCCATGTCAGTCTGGGGTCAGTCTGGGGTCCGGCCCCCATGTCAGTCCGGGGTCCGGCCACCATGTCAGTCCGGGGTCTGGCCACCATGTCTATGACTCGGGACCCCATGTCAGTCCGGGGTCAGGCCCCCATGTCAGTCCGGGGTCAGGCCCCCATGTCAGTCCGGGGTCAGGCCACCATGTCAGTCCGGGGTCCGGCCACCATGTCAGTCCGGGGTCAGGCAACCATGTCAGTCCGGGGTCAGGCCCCCATGTCAGTCCGGGGTCTGGCCCCCATGTCAGTCCGGGGTCCAGCTCCCATGTCAGTCTGGGGTCAGGCCCCCAAGTCAGTCCGGGGTCCGGCCCCCAAGTCAGTCCGGGGTCCGGCCCCCATGTCAGTCCGGGGTCTGCCCACCATGTCTATGACTTGGGACCCCATGTCAGTCCGGGGTCAGGCACCCATGTCAGTCCGGGGTCTGGCCCCCATGTCTATGACTCGGGACCCCATGTCAGTCCGGGGTCCGGCCACCATGTCAGTCCGGGGTCCGGCCACCATGTCAGTCCGGGGTCCGGCCACCATGTCAGTCCGGGGTCCGGCCCCCATGTCAGTCCGGGGTCCGGCCCCCATGTCAGTCCGGGGTCAGGTAACCATGTCAGTCCGGGGTCTGGCCCCCATGTCAGTCCGGGGTCTGGACCCCATGTCAGTCTGGGGTCAGGCCCCCAAGTCAGTCTGGGGTCAGGCCCCCAAGTCAGTCTGGGGTCAGGCCCCCAAGTCAGTCTGGGGTCCGGCCCCCATGTCAGTCCGGGGTCTGGCCACCATGTCTATGACTCGGGACCCCATGTCAGTCCGGGGTCAGGCTCCCATGTCAGTCTGGGGTCAGGCCCCCAAGTCAGTCCGGGGTCTGGCCACCATGTCTATGACTCGGGACCCCATGT